>NC_050577.1:9254982-9561648 GCF_011100635.1 Trichosurus vulpecula
CTCTCTCTCTCTCTCTTCTCTTCTCACTTTCTCTACTCTCTCTCTCTCCCTCTCTCCCCTCTTCCCTCTCTCTCTCTTCTCTCTCTCTCTCTATCTCTCTCTCTCTCCATTTCCCTCTCCTTCTCCCTCTCCTCTCTCCCTCTATCTATCCTCTCCTCTCTCTTCCCACCCTCTCTCTTCCTCTTCTCTCTCTCTCTCCTCTCTCCCTCCTCTCTCTCCCCTCTCTCCCTCTCTCCCTCTCTCTCCCTCTATCCCTCTCTCTCCTCTCTCTCTCTCTCTCCCTCTCTCTCTCTCCTCTCTCTCTCTCTATCTCTCTCTCTTCTCTCTCCCTAATCCCTCTCTCTCCTCTCTCTCCTCTCTCCTCTCTCTCTCTCTCTCTCTCTCTCTCTCTCTCTCTCCTCTCTCCTCTCTCCCTCTCTCCCTCTCTCCCTCTCTCCCTCTCTCTCTCTCTCTCTCTCTCTCCCTCTCTCCCTCTCTCTCTCCCTCTCCTTCTGCCCCAGTCTGGGTCGGGCTGGGACAGTTCCTGTGATCCAATGAGTCATGAGCCAATGCCCACCTAAGCAATGGGTCTCTGTGACCTCAGCCAGGATGGTCCTCCAATGACAGCCACATAAACCATTAACAAGCTCATACTGAAAGCCAATTTCAGGTGGTTGGACCCACTTATGTCCTCCGTTGGGAAAGCTCACGAGAAAAAGCCCACAGTCATTTCCATTTAAGTTGTCCTGAGAGAGCATTCCCACTCCCCCAGACCATCACATATTATCTATATGTAAAAATTATACTACAGGGAATAAGTCATGAAATCTGTTAGTCCAGCTCAAGTATATTAGCTGTAGGAAATTCTGTGCAGCTCATGTGCTCAATGGGCCCTCAACACCATCATTTTATGGTTGGATAGATACCACAACACCAATTTCAGTTCAATTCAAGAAGCAATTATGAAGCACCTACTATGTGCCAATCACTTTCCTTGGTGATACAAAGACAAAGATGAAGCAGATCAGACACTCGAGGTATATTCTCACCAGGGGAGGGGATGTGAAGTATACCAGAGGAGGAATTCCATCTAATATAGACAACATACTACGCAGCACTTCCAAAAGGCAGAGAGTGCTGATGAAGGGGAGGGGGGAATGGGGTGTGGCAAAGAGACATCAGGCAAGACCTTACGTAGGGGGTAGCCTTTTAGTAGAGCCTTGACTGGAGCTAAGCAGGGCAAGTGTTAGGAGGGAACACATTCCAGATATAGCAGATGATTTGGACAAGGTCATACAGAGGGGAAGACAGCAAGATGTTACCATAGGTCATGGAGTGGGGGAGATTGAGTCAGGAACACTTATTTTCATGAATTCACATCTGGCCTCAGACATGTACTAGCTGTGTGACCTTGATCAAGCCATTTCACTTAACCTTATTTGCCTCAGTTTTCTCGGCTGTAAAATGAGCTGGGGAAGGAAATGGCAAAGCATTCCAGTATCTTTGCCAAGAAAAGCCCAAATGGGATGAGGAAGAGTCAACACAACTCAACAACAACAACATATGGAAAAAAGAGCTAATAGGCCTGTTTGACAGAAATGGAATGTGTATGAAAAGGAATAATATGACATAAGATTGAATAGACAGATGGGAGCCATAGGACACCTAAATATTTGTATTTTATCCTGGAGGCAACAGAAAGCCATTGAATTTGGTTCTGGGATTGTTTATCTTAAATCAGGGGAATCAAGTGGCCAGACCTGCATTTTGGTCTTCTAAAGCTGTGTGGAGCTGCCTGAAGGATGGTATGGAGGAGGACAGTAGAGGCAGGAGGTTGATTATGAGGCTGATGCACTAGACCAGGTGAGATTCTCCCTCAGCTCAGTCTGAAGGAGACTGCTTGTTCAAAGTTGCTGCTCAATCAATTGTGATTCTGGGTTCGGGACCAAGGCCACATTATTTGCAGAGAATGTGACTTAGAACTAGCAGAGAGAGGTCCCCTTGCTGGCATAATGAGCAAGCCCCCACATGAGGATGTCTGAAGAGCCACAGCAAGTGGCTTCATTTTTGCTACCTTTAAAATCACTTCTGCGCTACCATTTCCAATGCCCCTTTTCTTGGGACATTTAAAGATTGGGGCCGTCCTAGGAAAAAAGCTGCTGCAAAGGCCCCAGGCCATATTGAACAACCTCTCCTGCCTTGCCCTATTGAAGAAAGCCTTGGGGTCCCAGGGCTCCCTGAAGAGGACTACAAGATGGGTCTCATAGGCATCTTAGGAGCCATCATGTCATCTGCTGGCTTGAGGACAGAGGGAGTACTGTGGCTTTGGGATGGTGGGGAAGCAAGGAGGGGGAATCCAGCCAACCTCACCGGGCTCCTTTGCCTTTTATTGGCTCCACTGAAGGGAGCAATGCCTTTAAATCCACTCTTTATCATGGCTTCATAGAGGCACTGCCCGTACAGACATGACCATGTAAGGAAACAAAATGGATGTGTGTTGGCGGTCTAACTATGAACGTCCCTGCTTCAGTTGTTTTTAATGAATATTTATTAACAATCAAACTCATCTGATGAGCATCCAAAATCCACAGAAGGTCCCCTTAGGTGGGAGGGTTTGACTAAGGATGTTTACATTAACACATGTGTTTGTCCAAACACTTGCTCTCACATCCTGGCTCCACTTGAAGTGGCTTCTTGGGGTGAGCTGGGCCTCTCCTAGACAGCTTCTCTTTCTGGCCCTAAAAGGCCCCTCCTTACAAAGAACATGGAGAAAAGAGCTCCCATAAGTGGTCACCATGAAACTTATCAGAACCACTCTCCAAAAGTGGGTGCTAATACTAAGATCATAGAGGCAAAAAAGAACATATTTTGGAGTTTGAGAGGACTAACCTGCTCTCAACTCCATCCCCAAACCATGAAACACAAAGCTGCCAAAGAGCGCCTTCCAAAGCACAGGCCTGACCATGTTGCCCTCTAGCTCAAGAGACCTCAAGAGCTACTTACCTGATAAAATTACAGGAAGAAAGGATGATAGGGGCAGAGACTTAGAGCTGGAAAACACAAAATATTTTGCCCTTAAATGGCTTCATCATCTGGTTTCCTCCTAGCTTTCCTCCTCATCGCCTTGTCCTACACACACACACACACACACACACACACACTCTTTCACACATACACATACACACATACATACACAAACACAGTCACATACACACACATACACACTCTCACACATACACATACACACTTACCCATATACACACTCACCCATGCTCATATACACACGTACTCTCTCTCTCTCTCACATGCACACACACAAGGACACACACTTTCACACATACACATATACATACACAAACACAGTCACATACACACTCACACATACACACACACATACTTACCCATGTACACACTCACCCACACTAACATGCACACGTACCCTTTCTCTCCTCTCTCTCTCTCTCTCTCTCTCTCTCACACACACACACACACACACACACACACACACTTCCTTGGAATAGGCTGCCCCCACCCCATGCCTGGAATGACCTTGTCTTTGCTTCTTGCAATCCCCATAATCCCCACCTACCTTGACGGCTTCACTCCTGTACCCCACAGTACGGCGGTCCTTTCCTGAACTGAGCAGTCAGTTCCCCACACACAATTACTCGGTATATGTTTTAATAAACTTAGATGTGAACGTGGAATCTCCTCTATCTGAAGGCCAGATCCTTGAGGATAGGGAGTTACATTATTATCACTGCAGTTATTGTGGTATTATTACCATTCTACATATCTCTTGTGTACCCTTGGTCTTATAGCTTTTATTTTCCTTCTCCGTATCTCTCCTCCCCAGGGCAGCGCCTCAAGGAAAGGGTAGATAATTCATAAATACCAGTGGATCTGCTCAGACCATGTTTGTCCCCTCCACCACCTTCCCACTCCCACCCAGAAGATGTCAGTTCCTTAAAGATGAGGAGGGATTGCTTAATTTTGATCCCTGAAGTGCCAGTAGTGAGCACAGCATCCGGCAAACAGTAGATTTTTAATAAATGCTCATCAAAGTGAATTCGTGTGAGTCAGCATTCAAACTTTGGTAGATGTCTGCCCGATTATGTGTGGAAAGTAAAGAATCCTCCAAAACGAAGACCTCACTAAAATGGACATAATTCACCTTCAAATGCCAACTCTGATTCGCCCTCCCTTGGTTCAACGTAATCCCTTCACACTTTAGTATCCAAGAAGTTAAATCTACTTCCGACCCGGCCTTCCGCCTTTGGAGGGAACAGGAGAAGAAGGTGACTCTTGCTCAGCTTTGTTGATTTCAGTATCCTGCATTTCCTGATTTGTGAATCCTAAAATGGTTAATCTGCTAATATTCATTTTTTTTTCTTACTTAGGGTAGGCCCTGAGGATTCCAGACAAGGCCTATGCAAGCAGACAGAAATGACAAGGGTGGTCTCTCTGGGCATCCATCAACACTCTGGGGCAGTGGGTACCACGCCCATGATGGTGTTTATTTTGCAGTATAAGTTACACAAACACATCCTCCTATATTTTTTTTGTTCTTATGTTTGTCTGGAAGTGTTCATAATGGCTCTTTTGTAAATCAAATTAAAGATAACACCCCCTTCTTTATATGGAAATACTTTTGGTCATGAAAGTTAAATTTAGTAAATAAGGACTGTCTGCTAACTCAAATTTAGGTAAGAGGCTTTTTTTAAAAAACTTGGTTTTTTCTTTTATTTTGTTTTGTGAAATACCAGTGAGGTCAACGGAGTTGGAGATAATGAAGGCTGGTGGTCCCTGGAGTCTAAACAGCTAGCTCTTGATACTGGATCCAAATGTGATCTAGCAGTCAAGCGTATTGGGCCCAGATCCATAGTCAGGGAGGAGGCAGGGGCCTGGTGCCAACAAGTCCAGGGCTGACTGGCAGCGCGCAGACTACAGGAATTGAGAACCTTGGCCCTGCTCGTGGGTAGCTGGGTGCTAGACAGGATTCCATTCTGAAACTCGCCTTAATATTATAGTGGTTTTCTAGATGCTTCCAAGAATAGCACAAATGGTGTTGCGTGAGCCACTTCAGCCACGAAGAATGAAATCATTAGACATGATGCTGGATTAAGAACCCCAAAGACTGATGGTGTAAACCTGGCCAGACATTGCACTTTCTTTCTGGGTTCTTCTCCCCAGTGGGGTCTTGAAGTCAATGGCACCCTTATGGATGCTGCCAGTCAGATGTCTGGGTTCTTTGGACAAGTATCAGGAGAAAAGGGAGTAGCAGTTGGGGGCACACTAGCATGTATCTCAAAGTTGTTCACCGAGCCTGGCAGATGGTCAAGTCTGGTTCCTGAGGTTGTAATACCTGAGGATTCTCCAAAGCTTTTTCTTGACATGCTCTCACAAGGTCCTCTAATAGATTAGGTTTGAAAGGGAAGGCAATAGGCCTTTATATAGTGCCTACTATGTGCCAGGTTGTAAGTGCTTTACATTACATATTATCTCATTTGATTTGCACAACAACCTTGGGAGGTAAGTGTTATTATTAGCCCCATTTTAGGGTTGAGGAAACTGAGGTAAACAGAAGTTAAGTGACTTGCCCAGGATCACACAGCTAGTAAGTCTCTGAGGCCAGATTTGAACTCAGGGTTTCCTGACTTCAGGCTCATTGGTCTACCCACTGAGCCAACCAGCTGCCCATGTGGCGTAACTGACCTTGGCTTTGATGGTGAGGAGATAGTGAATTTGTAATTATAAAAGAAGTTTCATTCCCCTATGCTTCAAGCACATTATGCAGGTCGCCATGTATGCCCAATAAGTTCAAGCGATAAGGGAACGAGAAAAATCATCAAGAATGTGAGGCCAGTTGGACAACGTTCCGAGCTATGGGGAGTCTCTGCCTCCAAGAAGCGTGACATCACAATAGAAGGCAAAGCGTACTGCCTGTGATGTGCCTATAACCTTGGGGGAGGGCAGGTAGCTACCAAAAATGGGGTTCTGGGCATGGGGCCGTGTAAACAGAACTTTTCTTGGCCCAAAATGCCTGGCTAAAATTCTAATTCCACCCTTGACCTTGGGTAAAGGACAACTCTCTGAACTCCAGGTTGCCTATCAGTAAAATCAGGCTGACGATACCAATCACGGCATTCATCTACCAGGGTTGTGGGGAAGAGTGATTAACACCAGTGCAATAGGAGCTGGTGGGAAAGAGCCAAGTTCCAATGACTTCTTGGTTGTTCCCTAGAGACATTCCATCTCCTTCCTCTATGACTTTGCCCAGACTGTCTCCTTGCCTGGAATGATTTCCATCCCTCACATCTGCTCTTCCTATTCTCTACCTCCCTGCAGGTGTGAGTAGCTACCTAAGTCCTTTCCTAATCCTTCCCAGTGATTAGGCATCTCTCCCCAGAACTATCCCCCAAAGTCTTGGTATATTTACTTGGTCTGCATGTGACATTTACTTCTAGCTTGTGTCACAGCCTCCAGTAGAATGTATAACCCTGGACAGGAGAACGGTTCTCATTTCTGTCTATATCCTCAGCACTGTCTTGGCTCCAAAGACATCCCTTTACCCCCTATCCCGTAGCTATCTGCCTGGCACATAGCAGGCCCCTTAGCAAATGATGGATGAATGAAATAAATGAATGGAGTGATTGACAAAAGGCATCCAGGTTCACTAAGTTACTAGCACTTACTACTAGTAACCTTGGGCAAGTCCCAGCCTCTTTGGGCCTCAGTGTCCTCATCTGTAACAATCATAACCAGCATCACACCATCACCACCATCCTCCCCCTCCTCCTCTTCCTCCTCCTCCTCCTCTTCCTCCTCCTCCTCCTTCCTCTCTGCAGTCTCTTACGGCTCTGATGCCAGGCTCATCTAAAAGCAGGCTAGTTCTACAAGAAATGAAGTTAGCTGCAGCTAAACCTTTATCTGTAACCCTACCATCACCTGCTAACAAGGGCTCTGGAAATTTTCTGGGCCAAGGGGCAGCGGTGCTGATAGAGAGACTGGCACAAAGCATTCAGAAGAAGGCAGCGTGCCGTATGTCCTCCTCCTGCTTCCCCCCCCCCCCAGGGAATGGGAGTGGTGGGGACATCCTGGAATGACCATCGCCGAGAGATCTTTGACAGGGGCCCTGAAAGGATGTCCTTTATCAGATGGAGACAGGCAGGGAAGAGTAAGCGACCCCATGGCCCCAGCAGGAGTCCTCCTGTGCCCATAGCAGCAATCGAAGCTGACAAACTGCCCTTGTCTCAGGCATCACCTCCCCTTCTGCAGGGTCACATGAAGGTGGAGGGCTCCCTGGGAGGTATTTTAAGAGCACCTGCAGCCTGGCAAAGGGATCACAAGGGGAGACAGTTCAGCCTCCGTGACCTGCCTCCATCTGCTGTTCACATCAATGGCCTTTATTAGGCAGAGGCGAGAGCCAGCATCTGGGCTGGTGTCTTCCTTCTCGGCAGGTGGCACCTTATCATATTCCAGCTTCCCTCAGATTCTTTGCTTGTTGACTTAAGGGGCCTTTTCTTCTTGCAGGATTTTCCATGCTTCTTGTATTTTCCCCTCCTCCCTGTCAGCATGAAAGGAGGACCAAGGAGGAGTTGGAGCCCCCAGCTCGGCTGCCTCCCCCATGCATTTCCATTACATCTCCAGCTAGCTGGGTCTGACAGCAGCCCTCAGATGAAGAGTTTAGCCAGACAATGTGAGAGAAGGTGCCAGCAGACACGTGAAAGCCTTCAAGATGTGCAGATGGTCAACTGGCCTCTCTCCATTGACATCCCGAATCTCTAAAGCCTCTAACGACACGTGGCCCTCTGACTTATATTGACCAGGGCCAGGGTGCAGGGAGCATGCCCTTTCTGTGAAGCGGAATTTTGCCCTCCTCCCCCCATCCCCACAGGATAATGGAATTACTATTTTTAGTGTCTCATATTGAGCCAATTAGCTTCCATGGTCTTTGGGTGTCAGATTATCTGATGGCCTCAAGCTATCAAGCAAACTGAAGGCTTCTGAATGGAAGTAGCTTACATCTGCGGCACACCTGAACTGATGGAAAGGAAGGGAAAGATGTGCTCTGAGAAATGTCAATTAGCATCCAAGGATTGGCTAAGTAAGCCACTTGGGCTTTAATATGAGGACCTAGTCCCAGTTTATGACACCCATTCTGCGGTTTTTCTAATCTTGTCTTTCAGAGAGCCCACATTAATATTTTTGACCCTTAATTTTGTTTCTCTGTTGGCTTGCTTGGAGACTGAGTAGTCATCAGGGGTTTTTAATAATTAGTTAATTCAGTGGCTCCTTCTTTGCCTTGATATCCCAGCAGTCTGACCCTTCCCATCCCCACTTGCACCTTTCCTTTGAGGTCACCCCCAATTCACCCTCTACGTACCTCATAGGTACCCACTTGTTCTCAGGTGTGTCTCCCCCATGGGAACATGTGTTCCTTGCAGGCAGGGGCTCATTTTGCATTGATCTGCCCTCTGCCTCGTACGCAGTAAGTGCTTAATATATGCTGATTGCCCAACTCTAACAGTGAAGTGAACACTCATGCCAGATGGCCTGGGTTCAAATTCTGTTTCCAATGCTTCCTGTCTCTAATTTGGGACAAAACCCTTGACTTCCCTGGCCTTTGGCCTTCATGGAATGTCTGAATTGGACTGGATAACCTGAGGCCCCTTTCAAGAGTCAGTCAATGATCGTATGATTTCCTTTGCACCCTTTGCACCTCAGAACACGTCCATAATTTAGCAGATCAGTTGTCAGCAGCTGCCCAAGGCCAAGACCTTAAGTAAATGGCTAAGTGTTCCACAGCTGAGAAGTATCAGAAGCAGGAGTTGAACTCAGGTCATCCTAACTCTGAGGCCACCCCACTCTTCTATTTGTGCACACACAAGTGCACACACATACACAAATACACACCTATACACACTCATGCACCACATTTATATTTGGTGGGTCTGGACCTGTGTTCTTATTACATATGACTTTGAGTGAACGCCCTAACCTCTTAGGCCCAGTAACTCTCAAAAACCATACTTTCTGGACCACTTTTTGGCCCACATTCTTAGCCAGGGTCTATGTTGGCCATACCCTACAGGGTAAAATCAAAATACATTCCATTATCACAGAAATAACACTGAGACTATGTAACTACTTAGTTGGAAACCTTGACACAGGGGTACACACACACCAAAAATACACCAGTCGTAAGACTTTAACTTCCTTTCCCTCTTCTCTCAACAAGGCTTAAATCTGGAGAAATCTTAGCAACTCTTGAGCTCTGGTAAGTTCTTAGAGGGAAAGGCTTGCTTCCATTTGTCTGGAAGAGCAAGCCTTTGTACCTCGCTAAGAGAATCCTCTACGTCATTGGATCAGCCAGTGACTATCAACACATGATCTCGATATTCTTCCAGGGCTGGATCTTTCTGTCATCTGGAAAATGAGGGTTTAAGGCTCGATTTTCTCCAAGGCCTCTGGGAGCTGGGCGCTCGCCTCCTTGTAGCGGAGGTGAAGATATGATCGGCATTTCAGGCAACCTGGACATTCTTGAATGGCGCTGTCATGTCCTAGGAAACTCACCCAGAAAAGGTTTATTTTGGCTCTAAGCAAAGACTCAAGGAATCGCAGCATCTTTGAAGTCTGGATGGCAAAGAACCCCAGAACCGCAGAGATAGTTGTTGCTGGTTTTGTAGCTTCTGTTTCTGATGTTGTTGAGCCATTTCTCAGTCATGTCCAGCTCCCTGTGGCCCCTTTTGGAGTTTGCTTGGCTGCGGTGGTTTGCCATTTGTTTCTCCATTGCATTTTACAGATAAGGAAACTGAGGCAAACAGGGTCAAGTGACTTGTTCAGGGTCACACAGCTCGTAAGTGTCTGAGGCCAGATTTGAATTCAGGAAGATGGGTCTTTCTGACTCCAGGCCCAGCACTTTTTCTACCGCCCCACCTCATTGCCCTTCAGAGCTGGAAGGATATCTAATTCTCCACTGTTCCCCATCCCCACCCAAATGGGAATTCCTTCTCCAACATTCCCAACAACCAGAAATCCAGCTTTTCTGGGAAAACCTCTAGTGATGGGGAATTGTTTACTTTCTGAAACAACCCAAAGCAATGACTTTCATCGTGGTTTAAGATATGAGAAATAGATGATAAATTCCTTGAGAGCAGAGGTAATTTTTTTGTTTTTTTAATGGCCTGCTTCGGCACAGAAGGGCATGCCTACCATGTTCCAGGCACTGTGCTAAGTATGCACTGAGGAACAAAGAAGGCAAAGGGAGTCTCTGCCCTCAAGGAGTTCATAGTCTGGGGAGCTATGCACCCACAAGATTATAGACAGGTGAAAAAAAAGATTATAGACAGGATATAAATTGGGGCTAGCCTCAGACGGAGACATTCAGAGGAAGGAGGATTGGGAAGGGCTGAGACCCGAAGGAAACCAGGGAAGCCGGAAGGTTGTCATCAGGGAGGAGAGAATTCCAGGCATGATCCACACCCCCTGACACACACATAGCCACGTACATTCACATAGTGGCTTAACTGATATTGTTTACTTGGATGATGGAGTATTTTCAAATGGGGGCATATTTCACCACATAGTGACCTATATGGATACTGATATATACGTGTACACGCACACGTGCATACGCGTGCACGCGCGCGCGCGCACACATACACGTCTCCAAACTCATACAGCTAAGGAAACAGAGGAGAATTCAGGAAATAGGAGGGGAAGCAGGAAAGTCACCCAACCAAAGGAGCAGAGCTTATTAAGAAGGAGGGAAAGGTCACTGCTATTACACCTTGCAGACAGATAAAGATAATGATTGGGAAAAGGCCATATGTATTGGACAATCCGAGAGTTATTGGAGACTTTTGGTGAAGAAGCCAGGTTGCGGGGAAGGGACACAACTGACGAATATGAAATTCAAGGCATCGGAATTATGAAAACTGTATTCATGGAAACTTGTCAGCCCAGACAGAAAAAAAATATCTTTCAGTAGATATATTAAAGTTCATTAAAATCACACATTACCAGATAGAGGAATTCAATATTTCTGAAGAGCCCAGCTGACTGTTTCATTAATGTAGGCAGAAAAACTTTACAAGAGCAAAGGGAAGGAGGTCTGTCAGAGAAGGAGCCAAGGAAAACAGGCCACAACTCAGGAAAGACTTGTGGTGGGCCCACAGAATATCAATATACTCCTGACAAGCCTGACACTCTCCAACCAAATATCCAAAATTCATTTATCTAGAAGTTCACCAAAGACCAGGTGAACAAACAGCCCCCTGCTGCCATAGTGCTTTCAGAGATGCAGAGGCTTTGACCAACCCAGCTGCTTCTGCCCTCCGGATCTGGCGCTCTTCAAAGAAGTCACCCCTCCATTAAGGATAATAATCTCACCACTGTCCATCATTTTCTTTTCAAGGAAACGGCCGAGGCCTGGTAGGTGATTTGGAAAATGGGTTGAAGTCCTGAGCTCTGCTGCCAGCTTGCTGGGTGACCTTTAGCAAGTTGGTATGCCTCTCTGGTCCTCAGTTTCCACATCTGGAGTAGGTGAGCAATGAGGTCACTTCTAGGTCCCTTCTAGGTCCATCCTGTGCAACATCACTAACAAGTGAAAAACACTTTCCTGTCTCTAAACTGCTCAGATACTAACGCAGCAGATAACTAACTCATAACTCTGACAATTGGACCTGCCACAGAGTAATTCAAGGGGGGAACTGACAATTTTCCTTCAAAAGATCAATTTTTTACGGTCTTGTATCTATCCTATTACAGTGATGTCTAGAATGCAAGAACTGTCATAGGACTGAGAGGCGGTGAGGACCTAATAAGGGCTAAAATTGGGTGGAGGGGAGCAACCGAACCTTTAAGTGTTGCCAGCATCTAGAGAGGGAGAGTTAGTTGTATTTGTCCTCAACACCCAATTAGCAAAAATTAGTTAAAATATAAACTACCGGAAGTCTTGATCCATACCACCACCCCCCACCAAGATCACTCACCCTGAACCCTCTTTTTCCTCCTCCTCCCCCTCTTCTTCCCCCCTCCCCCTCCTCCCTCCTTCATTCTCCTCTTCTTCTTCCTCCTCCTTCTCCACCTCTTCTTCCTTCTCCCCTCCTCCTCCCTCCCCCTCCTTCGTTCCCCTTCTCCACCCCCTCCTCCTCCTCCCCCTCTTCCTCTTTCTCTTCCTCCTCCTCCTCCTCCTCCTTTTCTTCCTCCTCCCCTCCTCCTCCCTCCCCCTTCTTCATTCCCCTTCTCCTCCCCCTCCTCCTCCACTTCTCAGCAGTCTGGTAGACATTAGATTAACTCCTTGAGGGCAAAGACTGTCTCTTGCCTCTCTTTGTGTCTCCAGCACTTAGCACTGTGCTTGACATAAAGTAGGTGCTTTAAAAATGGTTGTTGACTGATGAGTGGGCTCTCCAACTATCCAGCCTTGTATCACAAGGTCCAAGCTATCTCTCCTTGAACTTCCCCAGCCTGGGATTTTACTGTGTTTGCCTAAGTTCCAGAAACACGAGTTAAGGGCCTTCTGTCTTAGAGACCATTTAGAACACACACTTTACTTCAAAGAAAAAAAAAGCCAATTTAGATGTGAAGTGAGGGGGAAATCCCTCCAACAACGAAGGCTAGCTCAGAGGAGAAAGTGCTGTCTCACGAGAGGTCATGGGTTTCACTTCCCTAGAGGGTTTTGAATAGAGGACCTTGTGTCTGCTATGGTTTCAAGGAGTTTCTCCTTTAGGTATGAGCTGGAATACAATGGCCCCTGAGGTTTCCTCCACCTCTGAGAAACTAAGATTTGGGAACAGATGTATGTCTGTTTATGAATAAGAAACATTTTGTTTTGTTTCATAATTTTCCTTTAAAACATCATCTGAGAGAGATCGAGTGAAAGAAAGGGAAAGAGGGGAGGGAGTGAGGAAGAGAGAGAGAAACAGGAATAGAGACAGAGAAAGAGGGAGGAGGGGGAAGGGATGCAAGGGGCAAGGAGAGAGGGAGTAGAGGAAAGGGGAAAGGGAGAGGGAGGGAGGAAGATGAGGAGAGGGAGAAGGATGAGGAGGTGAAAGGTAGAGGAAGAAGGAGAAGGAGAGAGAAGGGGAGGGAGAGATGGAAAAAAAGAAGGAGGAGGGGGAGGGAAAAGAGGAAAGATAAAGGGAGAAAGGGAAAGGAAAGGAGAGGGAGGAGGGAAGAGGGGGAAGGGGAGGGCTAAGGAGAGAAAGAGAGAGAAAGAAGGGAGAGAGAGAAGGAGGGCAAGGGATAAGGGGAATAGAGGGGAGAAATCTCACTTATATACATATGATACATATAATTATATGCATTGTATATTCTAATATATAATTCTAGTATGCAAGTCAAAGAAAATATTTGAAGGAATTGAGAGAGTATTGTCTCCAAAATACTGTCAGATTTAGGCGATACAGAAGCCACATTTTTCTTCTGGTGGCTGTTACTTTAGCAATTTGAATTAAAGAAAAAGGTCCTGGGGGTCCATCCATCCTTGTCTGTTTAATGTGAGCACCAAGAGGAGGCTCTGGCCCCAGGGAGCATGTGCTCAAGCTGTGGAGTCCTGCTGACCCTGGAAGGCCTAGAACTGGGTGAACGTTGCTTAATAAGAAGAGAAAAATTATACGCTTGAAATTTGAAGGTTTTCTCCAACCTTCACTTCTTCTTCTTCTAATGTGCTTTCAATCCTGTTTCCATGGCTGAATGAGAATTTGGTCAGTTGGGATTCATCCTTTCACTTTTTAAAATTAAAGTTTTATTAATACCCTTTCTTTTTTGTTGTTTTTACATCACAGTCATTTCTGGTTAACTGTCCCCACCCTATGAACCTTCACTTGTAATGAAGAAAAACAGTTAAGCTAAACCGAGTGCCAAAGTAACCACATCTGCCAGGGGATTCAGCAGCCACGGTCCCTTCCACTCTCCAAAGTGAGAAGGAGACTTGATTTCCTCATTGGCTGTTACAGTTGAAAAGTATGGGATGAATTCTTTTGTCACAGGAATGTTTCAATAAGACCTCAGTTTGCCCAAAAGTTTGCCAAATAATGCTTAAATAAGAACTTAGCTATGGTACTGAAATGCACTGCCTTTCATTTTCTTAGAATAAGGAGGGGAAAAAAACATACTGGATTGTTTAGGAAGAGAGAGATTACTTTATTGATTTTTTCCCCTTTCTTTTAGTTTGAAATCATATGCCTGAAATCATGTACTTGAAGTCCCATAAAGGTTGGTATGTTTGGGGGAAAGACCCTCCCCAGCCCTAGTTAATTTAGGCCAGGCCTCATTCTACTCTAAAAGAACAGAAAAGAGACTGAACGGTTCCAGCTCCCTTCTCCCTCCTCTCCCCAAGTGGATTCATCTTCCCTATTGATCATGGAGAAAGCAATAGTAAACTCAGCTACCCTAGCCAGGAAAATAAGAGAAAACCAAATCAACCAAAACAAGAAAAGCAAAAACAAAACAGGAAGTCAATTGAGTTGGTATTGGACCATGCTGGCTTGCAAATAAATCGACTTTTCTTTTACAAAAGTTTCTTTTTTAAAAAACAGACAAATATTCTCCTAACCTCAGACAACTTCTTACCCAGGCTGCCATGGGAGCCCCCACGCACTCAATTACACAGGATACATTTCCGGCCTTGCTGCAACTAGTATTTTGGGGTCAGATCCTCTAGTAGATGGCAGAATACTCCATAGTCATTGGTCCACAAAGAAATGACTTCTGGGGAAGTTATTTCTGCGTCTATTTCCTTGTTGAACCAATAAAGGGATACCCAACAAAGATAAATGACAGATGCCACTTTACAAAGTCCCCACCCGTCTGCACATCCACAGCTAGAATCTGGAGATCATGCTCCACGAGATTACCTTCTGTTAACACTCAATAACTTCATATAGTCATGAAAATTTGGTCTCCTTGAAGTCAAGGATCTCTTTCTTTGTAACTGCAGCGGAGACCATAGTGCCTGGAACACCGTAGGCACTTAATAGATCCTTCTTGACTGACTGACAGAGCAGTTCTGCTGTAATCAGGAAGGAGAGATCACAACATCACTCATAACACTTTGATTTTCATGGTCTCCTATGACATACAAAACATCCTGGAAGGGATGAGAGCTGTTATTTATCATCTCTATTTCATAGGCTATAAAACTAAGGTTCAGGTTAAGGGACTTAGTCAAGGCGACATGGTCAATAAACCAATAAAATACAATTTCATTCCATGAATATGTAACTCCTTAATATGTATTTTTATTGGGCTGTTTTTTTTTTTAGTGAGGTCTGACTCTTCATGGCCACATTTGGGGTCTTGGTTTTCTTGGCAAAGACACTTGAGTGGTTTGCCATTTCTTTCTCTGGCTCATTTACAGATGAGCAACAGAGGCAAACAAGGTTAAATTACTTGCTCAGGGTCACACAAGTAGGAAGTGCCCAAAGCCAGATGTGAACTCAGGAAGAGGAGTCTTCCTGACTCCAGGCCCAATTCTCTATCCACTGAACCACCTGGCTGCCAAAAGTATGTATTGGACTCTTTGAAATCTAGTGTTTTTGATGTATAGTCCATGGATTTCTCCAATACCCCATACTGTCTTCGCATGAACCTCTCAGCAGCTGGGAAGAAAGGCATAATAAGATTAGTAATGACTAAAATGCAATGCAATTACAGACTGCTCCTAGTTGGAGACAGTTAAGAAGCACAATAAATGGACCTGGAGTCAGGAAGACCTGAGAACAAATGTAGCATCAGTCACTCACTAGCCGCATGACCCTAGAGAAGTGCCTTAGTTTCCTCATCTGTACAATTGGGTTGCACCTACCACCAAGGGTTAAAAGGATAAACTGAGATATCTGTAAAGCATTTTGGAAACAGTAAAACCATACGTATATTTGTCAGTATTATTTTTCATGCAACTTTGAATGATACCATCGAATGGGAGAGATATAAAATGCTAGAACAGCTAGATATAGGAACATAGATTTAGAGCTAGAAGTGACCTCCCATGGTACTAGTGTAAGACTCTCAAATGAGAAGGAAAATGAAGCCCTGAGAGAATGGGTGACATCGAAATTTGCACAAGTAGGAAGTAGCAGAGTCGAATTTCGAACTCACTCCCCTGTCTCCAAATCCAGGCCTCTCTCCCCTGCACCACATTTCTATCATATCCATCCCTTCCTCCTGAATCACCTTGGGCAAGTTAATCAACTTTTTGAGTTCTGTTTCTTCATCGACTCCAAATCTTTGATCCTCCGAATTTTATAGGTATGCTCAAATTACAAAGACTTCTCAGTCTCATTTTCTGTTGACAAAGTATTCTTGGTCAAAAGGAAAAAAAAATCCATCCAAGTGTGTGGATTGGGAAAATGTCCCCAACGTAACCACAATGGCCCTTTCAAACAGTCATAGCCATGACTTGGGATATTTCCATCCTCAGTCCTCTCTCCAAACAGCTCTCTCAACCCACGATAACAGGATTTCTTCCAACAGATCTGCCCATGAAATAATTGGCATAATTTCTCAATGAACTGTACAGGGCCCCCAAAGCCCAGAAACCAAACATTTGGTTTGGCTTTTTTCAATTACACTCATTGAGACTCTGTGAACAGCAGAGAGAATTCTGGCTCATGTTTATCTTCCCATGAGGTCTCAACTTGGGCACTCATGCCTATTTTCATTCATCTTGATGCTAAGAATTACATTCTTTGAGTCTTCCTCAGCAGTTACAGAAAGAGGTTTATCAATAAAAATGAAAATGGTCTCATACTAAATAGGAGGGCCCTTTGGTTTCCTTCATAAAAAGTTATAAAGCTCAAAGACCAGGTATAAGCAGCAAGCTTTGGGTGATCTGACAACAGGAAGTTCCCCAGAGTTCTGCCCTGGGGCTCATAGGTGCCATCATGATGGAGTGTCTTCCCAGTTTCTGATGAGATCGTCAGCATCCTTCTTCTCACACAGATCCCCAGCCATCGAGCTATCCTGAGCTCTTCCCTTCTATCCACCATGATGGTCAGCACCCCAGTTCAGCTGTCTCTCACTTAGCCTACTGAAATAAGATGGCACCCTGAATGAATTCTGCTCCCTCCCCTCTTCAAACTATTCTCCCCATAGCTGCCAAAATAATCTTAAAGTCTCACCATAAGCTTTGGGGACTCCTTATTAGTATCCCTAGCTACCAGCACAATGCCTTGCCTCTTGTAAGTTTCTAACAAATGAGTGTTAGATTAGATTAGACTACAGGAAAAACAAACTGCCTTTTGAATTGGTCTGAAGCTTTGATTTCATCAGTGAAGAAAACTCCTGCTTGCAGAAACTCCCAGTGAAATATAACTCCATTTTAATCGTGTTCTTAATGGTGATATTTCCTTTTGCCACAGACATGATGTAGCTATTATATTTATTTTCCATTATACTACAAAGTGTAAAATGCCATGGGCAATGTTGCCTGTTCAAGTTTAAAGGGTTAGAATAAATGTCTGAAGCATGAACTGTTTCTCTTAATCACGAATATTATAATTTGCAGATCACCCCAGAGAACCAGGAAAGGATGTTGTCTTTGAGGGTGTACCGAACACAAGACAAGTATGCCAGATGACTGTGAAAATAGCAGGAAACTTTGAGCTTCTGGACACATCCTGTACAAGTAGTGCTACCGTAGACCGAGGAGAATCATCATGCAAAAGTGGAGTTTCAACTTAAATGTTTAGCAAAACTAGAGGCTCTTTACATGAGCTGATGCTGAGTAAAGTGAGCGGAACCAGGAGAACATTGTACACAGTGATAGCAACTTTGGGAGATGATCAACTTTGATAAACTTAGCTCTTCTCAGCAATACGATGATCTAAGACAATTCCAAAAGACTTGTGGTAGAAAATGCTATTCACATCCAGAGAAAAAACTATGGAGTCTAAATGCAGATTGATGAGTACTATTTTCTCTCACGCACTCTCTCTTTTTTCTTTCTCATGGCTTTCCCCTTTTATTCTGATCCTTTTTTCACACCATGACTAATGTGGAAGTATGAGTACTATGATTGTACATGTAAAGCCTATATCAAATTGCTTGCCATCTTGGGGAGGGGGAGGGGAAAGAAAGGGAAGGGAGGGAGGGAGAAAAAATTGGAATTCAAAATCTTATAAAAGTGAATGCGGATTTTTTAAAATTAAAAATAAAGAAATTAGAGGCTCTACCAAATCTTCTAATTTTGTTATGGTTTCCCTGCATCTTTGACTTTCAGTATTGGACAAGTGGAAGTGTGACATAGAAAAGAAATCTCATCCCAGAGTTGAGAGAGAATTGAGAGAAGTGAGTCTTATTAATGAGTTGGGCAATCATGAGAAAGCAGTTAATCTCTCTCATTCTCAACTTCTTCACTTATAAACTGAGGACAATGGTGTCTGTAAGTACCTGCCTGGGAGGGAAGTTTTGAAGGTCAAAGGAAATTAATTTAATCCCAGTGGCCAGCATACAATAAGTGTTTAATAAATGTTTGCTGAATTGAACATTAGAGTACTACATTCATGTGAGTCATTATTATTACAGATCCTTAATCTCTAACTGCAATGTCTTTTCCACATTCAATATAGAATAGATGGAAGGAAATCTGAGCAGAGAAGGCACTGAGACCTGACGGAGATGGGGCAGCAGGAAAAGGTCCTGAAGACAGGAAGATTGTAGCTAAATCTTCAACAAAGCCAGGTGAGAGAGAGAGCATCCTGGCGGAAGGAGGGGTCAGCTAGTGAAGAAACACTGAGGTGTGGAATGAAGTAAGGGTCATGTTTGAGGAACAGTATGTGGGTCAGTATTGCTGAATCAATCATTGGGATAATGGAGGTAAGTAGAATGTCAAAAAGATCGTAAAGGGGGGAAAGACCACGTTCTAAGGAGCTGTTTGTGATCAGTTCTGAAGGGAATAGACACTTAAGGAAAGAACACTTCTGTTCAGCATCCCAAGATCATAAATCTAAAATTGCAAGGGACTTCAAGATCAAATTAGTCCAATGCCCTCCTCTTAGCCTTAAGAAAACTGAAGGCAGAAAGGTGAAATGTCCGAGGTCACACAAGTAGTGAACCTCAGAGGCAGGAAAGTGTACATGATGTTTTAGGATGATTTCCACACCAAGTGGCTCAAATAAAATAATTCTTGGCACCTTAAAGGTATAGGCTTGATTTATTTGGAAAAATCCTTCCTGAGGAATGCCTTATTATGTCATGTTGCCAAACCAATGAGGTGTTGCGATGCATAGTGACGTATTCCAGTGCCATGAGGGGATCGACCATCTTTCAGTCAGAGCCAAATCGGTGCAAGTGAAGGATTCTTGTTCCCTGGATGTGAATCTCTCAATAAACAGCTTTCTACCTTGGACACTTCAAATGATTTCTCCATCAAAATTCAAGCTCTTCATGGTATCTCCATGGAAGTTTATAGATACACCACCATAGGGCTTCCATATTCCCCCTTGGATGCAATGGAGTCAGATGTGGAATGGAAAGAACATGCTAGGACTAAGTTACCCAATGGCCATTTCTTCATCTACTCTAAAGTGTTAAGGGCATATGAGGAATGGTGGAAAAAAAGTGACTTTGTACCTCTCCTACTTTGATGGATTTCATTTTCTTCTGGCACTTGTCACCATCACGTAGGCACTATTCCTTTCAATAGTGGTGTCACAGACCTTGGAATGTACTTCTTGATTGGGTGGGTATAGGGAGGTTGGAGAATGAAGGCTGAAATAGACTGTGGAGGGAAGCTGGAGAACTGCCATCCCCTTTAAGATGGATGCACAGAGGACAGACAGCTTGCCATCTATAATCATCATTCACCATTTTTATGTAAGTGGCTTTCTGGCATGGCAAAAACAACTGAAATCTCTCTAGATATGACATTCTTCACCTGTAAAATGAGATTACACAAGACCCACAATTTCCACCTTTTTTGAGTACAAGTAACCCTTTTAATTTGTTTTTTAATTCGCAAACCACCAGAAGGATAGCTATCTTATCTATACCCATTGATTCTGGAATTGTCTTAGGCCAAAGTAAGAAGGGCTGACCCATATTAATCTGAGGATTCTGGCACACTTTACCTACACCACCACATTTTAGCTTCACAACAACCCTATAAGACAGGGCCCCTAGAGACAGAGTGAGACTCAGAAAGACTAAGATATTGGCCATGGCCACATAACTGTGTCCATTATTATCATTCGCATTTTGCAGATGAAGAAATTGAGGCTGAGATCTTAGACAAGGTTTTAACCTTGCTCAGGGCTACACAGCTACATAAGGACAGATTGGAACAAAGATCCCTCCTGTCTCCAGCTCCTTTGTGATTTTCCTTGCGTCATCAAATGGTGAGTCTTGGCACACACATTGATCAATCCATTAACAAACCAGATAACATGCTAGGTGCTAGAGATATGGCTTCATGGACCTCTTAAACAATCCCTTCCCCTCACCCGCCCACCAAAATCGTCCTGAAAAATCACTGGCTTAGAAGATTCCGGCTGCAAAACTTTATGTGCAGCCAATCCCTCATGCAAGGTCACCTCCTAAAGAAGGACGGAACTTCCTTGGCTTCAGTAGGTCCTTTACTGGAGGAGCTGCTCTATAATTGGTGCTTCTTTTTCAAGAGGCTTTGACTCACGCAGGATGTACCCAATGAGACTTCTGAACCTCCCAACTCCATTCATGCCCAGAGGCAATGGCCAGTGGGCCAAGTCCCACTCTCTTTTTCTTCATAATTGAATTATGAATTTTAATATGGATTGTTGCCAAATGTTGAAGGGCTGCTTGTTTAGCTTTGGGAGCTGACTTCCCAAGAATGTGTCATGAAAGAATGAGACCATGGTGGTGTGAAGGGACCCCACACAGGCCTTGGCACAGAGGGAGCTCGCAGGCTGGACCCTGCCGACAGTCACTCTAGAAGAATCTAGCAGCTGTGGGGTGGCTGAGAGCCACTGAATGGCCTGGCTGCACCCAACCCTCCTCTAAATAATGGGAACTCCTGGAGGAATGTGAGCCAAATGCTCTCTGGCCATAGGGAACAGAAATGAGAACTGAGAATGAGCTGGAAGGAAGGGAGAGTTTGGGAGGGAAGCAAATCAGTTGGCTTTGCTCCCTCTTGCCAGCTCTGGGAAAGAGGGTGAAGAAATCCATTTGTTTGGTGGTTCATACTCAGGGCCTTAGAGGAGAACATTCCTGGGTCATTATTTTGTATAACCCTCTTTTCCTTCGCTTTCAAATTCCACCAAACTCTGGTCAAGCACCTAAAATTCATTAAGTCTTTGATAAAGGGTGAAAAAAGTATAATTACAGGAAAAGTGATAGATATTATTTCTGCTTTATAAAGTTGCTTAACAATTTGGGATTTAAAAATTAATGATCTGGCTTCTCTAAATGCTGTTTAGTTTTTTATTAATTAATGCCCGAATGACACATTAATTTATTATAACAACTTCAGATTTTAGATTTTCTTTTAGAAAAAAATTGTCTTATTGCTATAACCTTATGTTAATTTCAATTCCTATAGACATAAAATACCTTTGTTAAAATATAGTGGTTTCAAAGAAGTGTTACCCGGACTGAGAAGATCACAGATTCACTGGAATTACTGAATAATCATATATATGTGCCCAAGTAATTTTCCCATGATCTGTCAAATGGTTCCAACCTGGTTATTTGCCAGAATCATGAATTAACATTCTTTTAAAATCATTCATTTAAAATACAGAAGTAAAATAATATAGGAATACTGTACTATTCATTCAAGAAATGGATTGTATGAAGAGATGAAGTGCATTTATTTCTAATTTGGCATTCATGGATAGCCTTGTTGAGCTAGGTGTCAGAATGACCTAGATCCAAATGCTTCATCTTACCCTTACTAGTTTTGTGACCTTGGAAAGTCATTTAACTCTTTAAATCCCAGTTTCCTCATTTTTAAAATGGTGATAACCATATCTATAGTAACTATGCCCCAGACTTGTGAGGTTCAAATGAGAGAATACATGAAAAGAGCCTTGAAGTATCATAATGCATGATAGAAATATAAACCACAAAAAGTAGTGAGGTCTCTTATGCTTTAAAGTCATGGAATTAGGTAAGAGAAAGGGAGACCCTCAGGGCAAGTGGCCATGAAGACCACATTGTTGAGTGACATTGTTTTACAGACAAGAAAGAACTCCCTCTTTCTCCATCCCCAGAGATGGACTGGAGATGATGGCAAACTGCCTGAATGGAGTACTTTGTTTCAAAGACACATTAAGAATGGGTTTCTATGAGGTTCCTTGTTCTGAGATTTATAATATACTTTCCAGTATTCTATGTTTTGTTCTGTTTGGGGAAAATCTAGAACCAGGCTGACCAGAGCCTACTCATCAGGGCAGGAAATTCCCATTATGGCAACTTTGTACTGATGCAGGTCTGTACCTCATCTCCAGTTTATAATTTTAGAGAACGGCTTGGAGCTAGTATGTGTCAGAAGTGGGGCTTCACCCCAGGTCAGCCCACCTCCAAGCCCACCACCTCATGTTCCCACTTTTCTCTCTCCATGCAATTCCATGAACATATTTTAACTGTCAGCTCCAGTTTTGTTAGGAGACACTTTTCAAACATGCCCTGAGTATCAAAAAGTACAGATTTCACCAATCATGAAAAAACAATTAATTAAAAACATTAAAAATGGGGAAAAGTTACCAATCTTTAATACTTAAATATTTACAAATATTGAAAGTGCTTTCAAACTCAAATTCCATAGTAATTCAAATTAGAGTACTGAAGGAGACCTTAGAAAGCATACAGCCCAATCTTTTAGAGAAGAGGAAATTGACACGTACAGTATGAAGTACTTACTTCAAAGTCATACTTGGAGCCAAGTGGCAGAGATGGTAGCAGAATCCAGGCTCCTGACATCTAGTCCAGGTCTTCTTTGATGATGTCAAAATGGCATGTGTTAGTACAACCACCCATAGTCAACACAACATAGCAAGCAACCCCAAGGTGATGGTTGGATTCCTGTCCATGGTCATAAAAATCTCTACACTACTTCTTCCTTTTCCATGTATGTGCAGAAGAGCATCCTTTGGGGCCAGAAACCTCACATTACCATTTGAAAATATGTAGATGTGAAAATGATGCTTGAAACCAAGAAGCTTTCCCCAGGATTATTTGAAGTTAACACCTGGCATCACTTGGCTGCCGATTCTCCTTCCAGTAGCTCCAGCTGACTTTCAGTAATATTCCATGGAGCCTTTGCAATAACACCAAGGCTGACTCTCTGTAATTCCTAAAACTTTATTCAGAGGGGCCCCAAACACTTGAGTTCTTAGAATTTTGTACACATTCTTCATGAGAAAGAGGCAAAGTTATCTCTGGCTCCCAGCGGTAGACACTGAAGCCCCAGGAATTAAGAGATTTACTCAAACCCACTTAGCAAGTGAGTGGGGTTGTGAGGGAAGAGAATTTATGGTTGCCTCCTCTTCTGTGTAATCCCTGTAAAGGATAGTGCCCCATTCCCTCCCTCCCACCCTTGACTCTGCCTAAAGAATAGCAGCATTTTGTCTTAAATATGAGCCCCCAAGCTAGCTCTGTGAGGATATAGAAAAAAATAACCTGGCTATATGTTATTAAAATGTTCATTACCCCCTTCTCTAAGCACCACCGACTGTTTCTTTTAATAGCTTCTTCCTTCCTTAGCACTATACCAGGTATATTTATGAGAAAGAGAGAGAGAGAGAGAGAGAGAGAGAGAGAGAGAATGAATGAATGAATGAATGAATGAATTCTGGTCAATTCTTAGTTCAAGGGTAGAGGCCAGAATCAAACCACTTAGAGCAGACAGAGCCTGGGATTGGTTCCTGATGTTATAGTCTCAGAATGGGTTGTGAATATGTTCCTGGAGTCTTGTACTTCTGAGGATCCTACATAAAAAGGGAGGTGGGTTGAGAAGAAGTTTTCACCTAACACAGATATAAGGGAAGAAAATTGTTGGTGAGGAACACCAATAGTTTGGTCTTCTGGGGAAGGATGAATGGAGGGTGAAGTTTGTGATCTTATTGTAGGCCTTGGCCAACAGGAAGAAATAGGTGAGGAGTTCAGAAATCCAAATGACTAACTGGATGCAGCACTATTTTATTTTGTTGTTCATCCTTCATTTTCAAAGAGGATGTAATGAAATGATATGTACTTTCTTATTATTTGCTAGAACTCTCTCTCTCTTGGTCAAAATGAATGTAGTTGGTAAATTCATGACTTGTCTTTGTAACGATCAATGAGATAAAATTTGTAAATCACTTAACGCAGTGTCTGGAACATATGTAGGTGCTGCATAAATGTTAGATATTATTAATTTTTATTATTATTTAATCCTTTAAAATGTGAAGGAATTTTTGAAGAGCAAGGTGGGAGATGCTCCTGTTCTTGACTTCAATTCATCAACAAAGTTTGTTTCTGTTTGGTTTGTTTGTTTTGGATAGATGGAAACAATGGGAACCTTGGGGTAGTAGTGGAAAAGTGATCACTTGATCTTAGAATTTTTAGAGAAATCAGAGGAAAGTCATAGTCTACCATGAACTGGAGATCTGAGAAAAGTAGATTCCAAAAAGCTGAGAGAAAGGAGACATAGGACTGCATGGCTAGAAATTCTATAGGGAAAGTTAGCTTAGCAGGTATGAGAAACTGAACAATGAAATTCTAAAGACACAAACATGAAAAGATCTCAGAGGAAAGGGGGAGTTGTTTAAGGTGAACACAGATAAACAAGGAACTTACTGAAGAATGGACATTTTAAAAGTGTATACTCAGAAGTGGAAGAAGAATTGGGGATGAGGATTGAAGCATTACACTATCCTCAAACACCATTGAGAAGACTGTGACTCCGAAGAGGCTGAGGCTGATGAGCAATTCTGAACATAGAAGGGGCTTGTTAGTTTGCTTTTGACTATTTTGAGAGCAAAGACAAAGAAAGGATAGGATCTTTGCTCTGAGGCAAAGGGAGGGTGAGAACCAACATTCGAGAAATGTGCAAGGTGTTTTACATTCTGGTTGCCTTTTTCTGGATGTTTCTCCAGTTGATAAATCAAACTTGCCTGGCCTTGCCTGGGGTCGCCATCATCATTGTCCATTGGGAGGAGATGAAATGACAGCACTAGAGTGGAAGAAAAGCCTTAGAAATGGTGGACATCCTCTCTGAACTGTGAGGCCAATCAACTGGGATGCATCTTCTTTATTCCTCCTATCTTTTTTCTGTCCTCCACCCTTCCAGCCAGACATTCAGCCTTGGAGACTTCAATTTCCTCTGTGCTGATTTTTCACTGCTGTGGTATTCTTTTCATTAAACCTGATTCCCTTAGATAAAAGAATCCATCTCCATTGGCTTACCGAGTAGGATTGCAATTACCATCTGAGGGTTCAAAGGAGGCAGATCAGAGAAAGCTTTATAGTTCACAGAACCAAGCAGAGATCCTGGCTTGGTGGTCAAATAGACCACCTGAGGATAGACTGAGCCAACATTGATTTTATTTTGTTCTTGCCACAACCTGATGAATCTTCTTGCAAGCAGAGAAGTTTAAAAGGTAATTTGATTTAACTTCCCCTATAACCAAATGAAATTTACTTTCCCTGTAACTAAGGGGATCCAAACTACCATTAACTTGTCTGGTAGAGCTCACTCAGAGCTTCTTAGCTAGGGCAAAGCTTCCTGCTCACCCTGACCCAGGAAAAGGGCAGGGACCAAAAGGAGGACAGACCTCTGAGCCTTCCCAGTAGATGAAGATGAGAGTGGTATGTGAGGATTTCAACGTCAAATCCTTTCTTGTTGAGTTAGAAGATGGAGGAAAAGACAGAAAACCTTGTGCTCCACAGAAACTTGCTGGTAACATTTATATATGCTAATAGCCAATAATGATGATGATGGTGATAACTAACATTTTCATAGTACTTAGGATATACAGGGCACTGTACTAAGCACTCTACAAATATTACCTTGTTGGATACAACAAGCCTGGAGGCAGGTTCTATTATTATCCTCATTTTACAGATTTGGAAACTGAGGAAGACAGAGGGGTGTGTGTGTGTGTCTGTGTGTCTGTGTGTGTGTATTTAGTGACTTGCCCAGGGTTACACAGCTAGTAAGTGAAGCTGGATTTGAACTCTGGTCTTACTGACTTCAAGGGGTAGCTAAAGGAAGCCACAGTGCATAGAAAATGGGCTTGGAGTCAAGAAGATACAACTTTGTGAGTTCAAATCTGACCTCAGACACTTATTAACTATGTGACCCTAAGCAAGTCACTTCATCCTGCTTGCCTCAGTTTCCTCATCTGTAAATGAGCTGGAGAAGGAAATAGCAAACTACTTTAGGATCTCTGCTAAGAAAACCCCAAATAGGGTCACAAAGATTTGGACACAACTGTAAAACCACTGAACAACTTCCTGACTGCAGACCCAGCACTCTAACTACTATGTTATCACATTTCCTCCCCAGAAATGTAAACTCTATGAGACAAGGACAGTTCTCTTTTTTTCTTGTCTCCCCAGAGGCTGGCAAAGTGCCTGACACATAAGAGATATTTCTCCAGTGCTTGGTAGCTGCTAAGTTATACATTCATCTGAAACCCTGATGACTATCAGGTCACTGGACCCAGAGGGCTCTAGAGCAGAAAGTGAGGCTGGTGACCTTGCACAGCCCTCCTTCATTCAAATCAAAATCAACTGTAAGTCATGTCATCATTTCCCTGATGTCATGGTCCTCTTTGAAAACCAAGGACAAACACAACCTGTGATTTGACATGAGTTTCTTCAAACCCTGGATATTCTCTGCACTTTTTGAAGGCACAGAACACACATGGCATCACTACTTTCTAGATAAAATGGTGACTCTACCATCCAAAAGAGTCTGTACAGACAAGAGTTTGTCTAGAAGGAACAGGCTGTTCTCGAAGGCTCCTTGTGGCTCACAATAGAGGATTCTATGATCCCTCCTAATTACGATTTCCCTTATTTAAAAAAAATCACTCTTCTACCTTTACCTCGGCTCCCCTCTCACCCTCCCACCCCCACCACACTCAGATTCCCTTTATTTCCTTTGGAAGGTCTCTTCTCCAGAAATGTCTGATCATAGTGGAGAGGGGATCTGGTTTCAAATCCCACCTTAGTCCGTGAGGCTCAGTTTTCTCATCTGCAAAAAGAGATAATAATACTGCTTATTCAAAGGGTTGTGGTAAGGAACAAATGCAACATCCATTGCCAACCCCAGAGTGACACAGAAATGTTGGGGTGCTCTTCTTTTCACTTTCATTAATATTATTTATCATATCCAGAAGACCTATGGAGGTCATAGTCATAGGCTCATAAGACACAAATGTTAGAGAATGTAAGGCATCACTGGTTATTTACTCTAGTACATGTCTTTTTCTTTTATGCAGAGAGGAAACTGAGGCCCATAGAAGAACATCACATACCCCAGGGTACATGGGCAGTAAGAGAATGTCCTGTGACTCCAACGCTCCTGATTTTAAGGCTTCTGAATCTCGCACTGTGCATCCACTCAGCTCTCTGAGATACATGTGGGGGATCTCCTGCATCATCCTGATAAGTGTCATCCTGGTGAAGCCATATAGGACACATGACTGTCTCATACAAATCTCTAGTTCTTCTTCAGAGACCCATGAGTTTTCAGTGATAGTGACAAAAAGCAGCATCCCTTTGAGAGATCTGTTCCTCTGGGTAGTCTTTTTTCTCATAAAAAGAGAGAGGAGGGTCAACAGAGCAGCTGGACACATTTTTTTTCATATCACTGTGAAAGGGAAATGAAGTACTGTTTATCCATAGGTCCCCTCTATGTTCAAGGAGCTTTTTCCCCACTCTCAATTCTTTCTGCGTTTCTCTACCAGACTGAAATTTTACAGAAACCAGACACTCAGGAGGGCCAGGCATCTTCGTCTAGGTTTGATGAAAACATTTCCCTCATTAAAATTTTCAAATAACCTTCAAATGTATGGCATGTGATGACTGTTATTATTATTTATGTGGTGCCAAGCTTGTCCTACAACAGGAGAGCTGATAAAGCAGAAGCCCACATAGGGATTCAAAATGGCAGCCACATGTTGGCCTGATACTGAAGAACTGGCAAATGCTTCTGCTTAGGGCTAGAAATGCCAATACCAACACAGAGAACCATCCAATTCATTCATTCATTCAACAAGCACTTATTAAATTCCCATGATGTACCAGGCACTGTGCTAGGCTCTAGGGGAATGCAAGGACAAAAATGAAGCAGTCTCAAGGATGAAAGGGAAGCACTCCCTGCCCTCAAGGAGCTTACATTCTATCAGGGGAGACAATGTCCTCATGTACGGGTAAATGAATGAATACATAACACACTTCCAATTTTCAAAAAAATACCTTCTTCCCTCCAAAAAGAAAGAAAAGGGCAACATGAAATAATGGATAGGGCACTGGAATTGGAGTTAGGAAGACCCTGAAGTAACTCAAGAGCAGTCAACCTCTCTATACCTCAGTTTCCTCATGTGAAAAATGATGTTGGATTTGATGGCCTCTCAGCTCCCTTCTATCTCTATTCTATAATGCTATGACAATTAGCAAAAATACGTCTTCTGGAATCCAAACTCCTGAGAATGTGGTGGCAATGTTTTCTGGAGCTCCTCAAATAGGCTTTATCCTATACCGCTGAGAGGAAGCCCAGTTGTGGGATGGGAAGGCTTCCTATTACAGCCATCCAGAGTCAGAACTGCAGGAATTGTGGTCCCTGCTGAAGCTGGTCCGGCCATTGGTAGCTAGCTAACTCTTCTTCTTTCTTCCCTTGGCTCAGACAGAGTGGTTGATGGTCTCTGGGCATGCCAGTCCTTTCTGTGATAAGTCCCTGGCACTTCTCTCAGAGGGCAGCAAGAAGTGGTACCAAGGTCAGGAGCTGAGGTCTGTCCATGAGAGAAGGGCTCTCAAGGGCTGCTTAGCTGTCCAAGGAGTGAGAAATCAGTAACCTGCAGCCTAGTGAACCTAGGAAGACCTCTGGCCCGGTCCTGTTCCTCAGTTAGGTATCTGCATTCCTATGACAGTGCGGGAAGCACCCTCTTGCTATTCTGTGCTTCCACTCTCTCTCACTGAGGAAGTTGCCCTCCAAAGCTCTCTGATGGTGAGACATTTAATTTTATTTTGGCTACTGTCTCCTCCCAGTCCCTATAAAAAGTTTATGGAGCACAGATCATAAAGAATACAACAGAAGACAAAGGCTTACAGAGAGAGGAGGGCTGAGGTAATCCATGCTCGGCAAACACTCATCCTGTACAGTATTTATGGAAAAACACAATAAAACCTCTCAGACATCTGGTTTTAAGGTTACAGGAGTCTTGACAATATCCACAGACTTCAAATTACTTTGGAAACTCAAATACTCTCTGCCATGTTGGAAAAGTGAGAGGCCCCCGCAAAAAAATGATAATGTCCCATAAAGCCATGTTCTTCTTTCCCATTTCACTTGCACAATGGTTCATCCATCTCCCTACATGTTAGACTGTAGTCGGGGCTATTTTGCTGCATTATAATCATAGAGTCCTTGAACTAGAGAGAGAAGGGACTTTAGAGATCCTCTATGCGAAACCTTTAAGTTTTACAAATAGGTAAACTAAGGCCCAGAGATGTGTAGTGACTTGTCCCAGGTTAAATGAAAAGTGACAGAGCTCGGATTTAAGCCTAGACTTTCAGACTCCTAAATCAGGGATATTTCCCCTACACCACACCTCCTCAATGTCAGCACAGTCGGTCATCACCTACAGCATTTGAGTTGAGGGTGGCAGGAAAACCCCTATTCAAAAGTAATTCTCCTTGCTGCATAATGAGTGCACCAATCATGCCTGTGTGGCTGATTCTCAGAGCTCAACTATCTCCTGGCCTTCACCAGCTGCCTTTGGCACATCTTGTACTGGCTGTCCTGTAACCAACAGCATGTCCAAAATAGAGTTTATTTTCTTCCCCTCCCCTGGCTGGCCCCACCAAAATCCTTCCCATATTCCCGACTTCCTTAAGCTGTTATTTTTGTCAAGGGTACCACTGTCCCCAGTGTCATCCTCAGCTCCCCATTTAGACTCACTTCACATATCCAATCTATTGCCACATCTTGTGTTTCTTCTTCCACAAAATTTCTTGGATATGTCTCCTTCTCTCTACACATACACTCACAACCCTTGTTCAGACTCTCCTCACATATCACCTGGATTAATGCAATAACCTTCTAGATAATCTTCCTTTCTCAAGTCTCTGTGTAGTCCAATCCATCCTCCACCAAGCTGCCAAAGTATATGTCTGTCTGTACATGTTACCCCACCCCAATCAATAAACTCTAGTCTTTCCTTATTGACCCCATAATCAAATCATTCATTTCTGTGGCATCATCACCTGTCCTCTTCCTACCTTTCTGGTCTTTTTATACATTATTCTCCTTCATGTATTCCATGATCCTGCTATACTGCTATTCTTCACACATATATCTCATTTCGTACCTCCATCTCTTTACACTGACTCTCCCCCATGCCTAGAATGCTCTCTCTTCACTTCTGCATTTGGTTTCTCTCACTTCTTTCAAGATTAAATTTAAATCACACCTTCTATAGGGTGTCTTTTTCAGTCCATCCCTGAGTTTCTTCCATCTACTTTGTATATATCTAATAGGACAGGTGGAGGGTATGGAGTATTAAGGAAGGACCAATACCTCTTGTGTGAGAGTTGCTCATCCACGTTTGGTGTCTACTTTCACCCATTCAACTTTCACCCATGCCACCAAGAAGCTATAGCATGTGCAGTGTCTACACCCCAGCGAAACTGTCTCAACAGACAAACTAAACCAGGTTAAGGGTAACTGATGGATCTCAAATCCAATGGCGAGTTGGGGAGAGGGGAAGATGTCTACCCCAAACACGTGAACACTTCCCTTTGTGGAATGGGCAAATGAGAACAATTTGTTCTGATAGTCATGAAGGCAGCTGAAGCAGGTATTGTGGAGCAAGTTTAGAGCTTGATTAGATGTAGGAGATGTCAAAATTATCCACTGCATCCTGGACCATCACCAGTCATCTTGACTTTTGTCTTGCCACTAAACTTCATTGACTATGGAAGAAAGAGTGAGGCTGATGACTTTGTGCAATTCTGCCTCACTTAAATCTAATTCACATACTAGTCAAGTCATCACACCATGAAAACATTGGTCTTCCTTGAAAACAAAGGACAAACAACACGAGGACAGACAGACCCACCCAGCTGAATCATCAAAGCACTCTGACAGAAAGACTCCAAAAGCATGGCCACCACCTCAACTCTCATGAGTCCCCAGCAAAGATAGCCCCAGAATTGTGGGCAGAACAGTAGCTCTTCACCCGCCCCAAAGCCCAAACCACTGGCCCAGATTCCAGCCCAGACAATGTAGTCATTATGATGATGGCACCGTGTAACTGCTTCTGCATCCCTTGAATCCTCAGCACTCACAATTATGGGATAGCTAATGGACCTGTAAAAGAAACATCTCATCACCAAAGTCCTTGGCATGATGATTGTCAAATGGCTCAACATCAGAAACTAATATGATTTTCTCAGTGAAAATGACTTTAAAGAAGAGAATAGACCATTCACTTTGTGGCTGCCCCCCTAAGGATCATAGGGACTTTCTGTCTGCCCTGATGCAGAAGCCCCTCCTACATTTTGTCTCCCCCATTAAAATCAGACCTTTTTAGAGCAGGAATTTTCTCTGTTTTTCCATATGTATCCCTAGAGTTTATCACAGAGGGCCGTACAGATGAAGCATAGAATAAGTACTTTTTTTCCATTTATTCATTGTCCATACTTGGCTTTTTACATACTGATTCCCTCCTAAGAATGTGAGCTTCTTGAAGTCAAAGAACATTTTTTTTCTTTATATCCCTAGACCTTAGTGCAGTCTCCAGTATTTAATACTTGCTCGGTTTTGCTTTATTTTTTTTAAATAAATTTGTGATTTATTTTTTTAATTCTTTTTTTTTTAATTTTGAGTGCTAAATTCTCTCCCTCTCTCTCACACTCTCCCACATCCACTGAGAAGGCAAGCAATATGATGTCAATTATATATGTGAAATCATGCAAAACATATTATCATATTAGCCATATTTTTAAAAAATCAAGAAAAATAAAGAAAATTATACTTCTCTTTGTGCTCAGAGTTCATCAGTTCTCTCTGTGGAGGTGGTAGCATTTTTTCATGATGAGTCTTTTGGAGTTGCCTTGGATCATTGTACTGATCAGAGTACCCAAGTCATTCACAGTTGATCATCATTACAACATTTCTGTGCACGATGATCTCCCAGTTCTCACTTCACTTTGCATCAGTTTACATAAATCTTGCTATGTTTTTCTGAAACCACACCCCTTAAAATATTGCTTATAGCACAATAGTATTCCATCACAATTATATATCACAACTTGTTCGTTCATTCCCCAATTGATGATCATCCCCTCAATTTCTGATTCTTTGCCACCATCAAAAGAGCTACTATAAATATATGTCTACCGATAGGTTCTTTTCCTTTTTCTTCAATTTCTTTGGAGTACAGACCTAGTTGTGGTATTTCCAGATGAAAGAGTGTGCATAGTTTCATAGCCCTTTGGGCATGGTTTTAGATTGTTTTCCAGAATGTTTGGACAAGTTCACAACTTCACCAACAATTTATTTACCTATCTATTTTCCCTCATTTTCCTCCAGCATTTGTCATTTCTGGTAAGTGTAATGTGGTAGCTCAGAGCTGTTTTAATTTACATCTGTCTAATCATTGATGAGTTCAAGCATTTTTCATATTTGATTTCTTCCTCTGAAAACTATCTCTTCATATCTTTGACAATTTATCAAGTGGGGAATTGCTCTTATTTTTTATATATAAATTTTACTCAGTTCCATATATATTTGAGAAATGAAGCCTTTATCAGAGAAATTTGCTATAAAAATTTTTAATATTGCTTCAGTATCTATGGATATTTTTGGCAAAATGCAGATTATCTGATTATCTCTTTTAAGTCTATTTTTGCTTTTACTTTGTCTGAGATTGTAATTGCTAGTCCTGCCTTTTTTACTTCAGCTGAAGCATAATAGATTCTGCTTCAGCCCTTTATTTTATCTCTGTGTTTCTGTTTTAAATGTTTGTCTTATAAACAACTTATTGTTTATTCTGGTTTCTAATCCATTCTGCTATCCACTTCCATTTTAAGAGTGATCTCATCCCATTCACTGTTATGATTACTCCATATTTCCCTCGATTTTATTTTCTTCTGTTTATCCTCTTTCTCCCTTTTTTATCCTGTTCCTCTTCAAAAATCTGTTTGGCTTCTGACTACTACCTCCCTTAAACTACCTTCTTTTTTTCACCCCTTCAACTCATATTTCTTATCTTTTCCCTTTGTATTTCCTTACTGGGTGAGATAGATTTCTATACCCAATTAAGTGTGCATATATATGGATGCATGTGTGTGTATATTCTTCCCTCTTTGAACCATTTCCAAATGAGAGTGGTATTCAAGCATTGCCCATCACTTCTGCCCATCTTCTCCTCCACTATAAAAGCTCTTTACTACATGCCTCTTTCAAGTGAGAAAATTTTCCCCATTCTTCCTCTCCCTTTTTCCTCCCAGTGCATGTCTCTTTTTGACCCCTTCATTTTCTTTTTCTTTCTTTTTTTTAAGATCATCCCAACATAGTTGACTCACATTCATGCCCTCTGTCGGTGTAGACCCTTTCTAACTTCCATAATAGTAATAATAAAATTCTTAGGAGTTACAAGTATCATCTTCCCATACAGGAATGTAAATAGTTTAACTTGAGTCCTTTATGATTACTCTTTCCTGTTTACCTTTTTTATCCTTTTCTTGCATCTTGAGTTTGAATGTCATATTTTCTATTCAGGTCTGGTCTTTTCATCAGGAATGCTTGGAAGTCCTCTACTTCATTAAATATCCACATTCCCCCAAAGAATTATACTCAATTTTGCTGGGTAAATTGTTCTCTGTTATAATCCCTGCTCCTTTGCTTTCCAGAATATCATATTCTAGGCCCTCCACTCCTTTAATGTGGAAGCTGCTAAATCTTGTTTGATCTTGACTGTGGCTCTGCTATATTTAAATTGTTTCTTTCTGTCTGCTTGCAATATTTTCTCCTCATCCTGGGAGCACTGAAATTTGACCATAATATTCCTATGAGCTTTTATTTGGAGATTTCTTTCGGGAGGCAGATTCTTTCAATTTCTATTTTACCTTTTGGTTCTAACATTTCAGACAGTTTCACTTGATGATTCTTGAAAAGTGATGGCTAGACTCTTTTTTCTTTTATTATTGTGACTTTCAGGTATCCCAACAATTCTTAAATGATCCTTCCTTGATCTATTTTTCCAGGCCAGTTGTTTGTTTGTTTGCTTCTTTTTTAATAGATATTTAAAATTGTCTTCTTTTTGTTCTTTTGACTTTGTTTTATTATTTCTTAATGACTCACAGATCTTTTACTTGCTCAATTTAAATTTTTAAGAAATCATTTTTATCAGTGTGTTTTTGTACCTCTCTTTCTATTTGGCCCATTCTGTTTTTTAAAGAGTTCTTCATTGAATTATTGTGCCTCTTTTATCATTAGGCTAATTCTGTTATTTAAGATGTTCTTTTCTTTAGTATTTCTTTGTACCTCTTTTTCCAAACTGCTGTCTTTTAATAATTTTCTTGCATCACTCTCATTTCTTTTCACAATTTTTCTTCTACCACTTTTATGCCTTTTTAATACTTCCAGGAAGTCTTGTTGGGCTTGGGTCCCATTAGCATTTTATTTTGAGGCTTTGGTCATAACTATTTTCTCACTGTTGTAGTCTTCTGAGTTTATATCTTGTTCTTCCCTGCCACCATAGTAATTTTTATGGTCAAAATCTTTTTGTTGTTATTGTTTGCCTAATTATTGACTGTGAACTTCATGTTAAAGTTTGGGTATGCTCACTTGGGAATATGCAGGCACTGTTCCAAACTTCAGGCTGGTGTGTGTGTGTGTGTGTGTGTGTGTGTGTGTGTGTGTGTGTGCTTGCTGCTGTTTTCAGAGCTAGTTTTAGGGGTCTGCAAGTTTTTGGTGCCTCAAGATGGTGTGATACAGGGAGAGGTGAGGTCACTGCTCTCCTTATCTGTCCTCCGGGCTTTATGAAGGAAGGGCCTCTTCTCCCCTATAACTGTAAGTGCTAGTGCTTCTCTTGGCCCTGGAACTGTGACCAGGCAACCTGCTCACTTGTGACTGAGGAAAAACATTCCTCTCCATCCTGGAATTGCAACCCAGAAGTGCTTATGGATAATAGAGTTGCCTGTCAGTAAGAGCTGTACCCAATGCCAGCAAAGAGTCTCCTGTAATTTCTTTCTGACAATTGTTCAACCCTCCCCCTCTTTCCTATCTCTGGGCTGAGAGCTCAAAAAGCTGCCAATGTTGCAGCCACCTCCAAGACCCATCAATGGTGCTGACGTGCCGCGCTCTAGGCTGGAGCCTGCCCCATCCCAATTTCACAGACCTTTCCTGATGACCTCTTAACTTGTATTAGGCTGAAAAAACTTACTCTCATCTCTTGTTGGCTCTTCCACACCAAAATTTGATTTGAGGAGTTATTTCAAAATTGTATAAAGGGGGATGTTGGAAGAGTTCAGCTGGCCTGCTGCCTGTACTTCACCATTTTGGCTCCACCCCAAGACTCACACTTAGTACTTTTTGACTGACGGACTGGCTGATTGTACCCAATATAGCACCTGTACATTCTGTAAATGAGAATGTATATTTATCCAAAATACAAGACTAATATATACATACACTGATCACTTTAGGGAAATTTTAGATCAGAGAGTTTAGTGTACCCAGTATTTTTTTACACAGAACTTTTTAAACATCCGTCCATACAAACACACACAAAAACGTTATAGAGGAATTGTATCTTTGAAGAGTCTCATTTGGCCTTTTTGTAGCAGATGATGTAGGGCCTACAGGTGCAAGGGTGTTTCCTGTGATTGAGAAAAACAATTCCAAGGGACTGATGATGGATCCTTCTAGGAGCTGGGGTGTGTCCTTAACACTTAACACTGGGGGGGGGGGGAGCTGAAGAGAGAGAGAGAGAGAGAGAGAGAGAGAGAGAGAGAGAGAGAGAGAGAGAGAGAGGGAGACCACCTTTGTAACTCTCCCTGCGAGCTTCTAGCTTAGTAATAGTCACGGAACTTTGGTTGCACCTAACACCAACTAACTCTGAAAACCATCCAGTTTGTCCAACTTAAAGCACACATCAATATAGTGGTCAACATTATCTGATCTGGTTCCCCAAACTAGCCCAAAATAGGGCACAGAATGACTGTAGTTCCCCCTTTCATTCTCTCTATGTCAGTCCCTCCTAATTTCTGAAAACCAAAGGGACAAGGTGGGGAGAAAAAAGGGGATTGAAGCCCATCTTCACATTTCAGGTTTTTTGTTTTTAATTTTCCCAGAGCTAGTTTCAACTAGAAAAGCCAATCACTGGCTAGCATGGTCAAGGCTGAGGTCTATTCAGGTCAAGAGCCCAGTCTAGGCTTACAGAGGTAGGGCCATTGGTCAAACCTCAAAATTGACATTGGTACCTAACTACCTTCCTTCTCAGTTGGACCAATGAATGCATGAAAAATGGGCACCTCAGGGGAAAGACTAGCATCTTCATATCAGAGTATCTAGAGAAGTAAAGAATATCAGGAGTGCCCAGGCTGTAAGTCAATGGCGAGACCAGAAACCTTACCAAACCCACACCGTCCTGCAAAGACTGACTAGTAAGAGGTTGATGGCCAAGTGATGCTTTTGGATAATGTGTTCATTCCTTAGATTGACTGTAACATAAAAGTCTCTGGTCTATTTCTATGGTCACTCAAAAATCTTCCTTTTGTCTTTGTTTCCAGTCTCTAAATGGAAGGAAATACAAGTTCCCATACTGTCTTCTCAAGCCTTTAGAAAAGTAATAGAGCCAAGACACCCCCACTATGCAGCAGGACTACATTAATTCAGCTGACAGAATGATGTCATCCACAGCGAGCTGTTTCTTTCCTTGTCCTCTCTCTTCCAACATCACTATCCCAGTCTAATAAGTGTAGCTGCCACCATTGTTAATTGTTCATGGAGGCGGACTCCTTGGTGTCTTGGGGACATGCACACTGAAAAATGTGCAACGCCCCAACCAGCCATCCTGAAGGCATTCTGTGCATTCTGGTAAATACATCAAGGTAATAATTACTTCCACATTTCCCCACTTAAATACACGTCTTTTACTCAGGGCCATATTCTGCCCTTATATCCACCCGATGCGTTTCAGATTCTCGTGTGTAGTTGAACGAAAAGCAGAGGTGAGCCAACTTCATATATGAGGTCTTTGTGCAACCCATTTCAGAGCTACAAAGGAAACGTCCTTCTGCTTCTATGCACTTTGTTACTCTGCAGTGGGCTCCGTGCCATCAGACGGAATACCTGACTTACAGCACCCCAGATCCCAATAGGAAACCTTAAAAAAATACAAAAGAAGAAAGAAAGGGGGAAAAAGCCTCCTTATATATGCTCCTAAGAGAGGACTGGTTTATATTTTCAGGCCTTCATATTGAGCATGTTAAAAGAGGTGATACATAAGGGGAAAAAGTGGGAGGGGGACTGACTGGTAACACAAAGGGGAAAAAGACTTCAGTTTTCTTTATTTAGAAGTAACCGCTTTATGACTTTTAAGGAAAGAATGTTCGCATTTGCTCAAGGAGAAATTAAAAATTAGAGATGATATTCTTTATAAGGGAAACAAAAACTGAGCTAACAATTGATATAGATGTATAAGAGCTCTCTGAGGAAGCGCAGCAAGATCATCTAGTCCCCTTTCATCTGTTTTTGTATAGCTTACAATTTTTAGTGAATGCATTTGGAGAAGACTTCGCCAAGAGCAAATGTCCAGGGCGTATGATCTCTCCAGTTACTGAATGCTCAGATAAACTGAAAATGAGCTGATGCTATTGTCTTCTCTGTACCAACAAGGAAACAGAGGCCTTAAGAGTTGAAGTGCTTTACCCAATGTGACAAAACTGGAATGCCAACCCAGGCATCTTGATTCCAACCTCCGTGCTGTTTTTCCCATGGTAGGCTGGCTCTATGAATAATGTGATTCGAATATCTATATGTGCATCCTCTATGCCAGTGCTCTCTGACCCCTGGGGACACAGGAAACTCAGTAGAGTCCAAGTCTATACAGGTCCATAGCCTAGGATCAAATGCAGCCTTGTCACTATACATCATGCCCTCTACAATCCAGACAAATGGGGCTCCTTACTCTTCCTGTTGTATACCCTCCATTGGCCATTTCTGGGCTTCCACACAAGAATTCTCCTTTCTAGGAATATATTCACTCCAACCTTCCACCTCTTAGAGTCCCCAGCTCCCTCCAGGGATCAGTTAAAGCATAATCTCCTAGGAGACCTTTGCTGATCTTCCTAGCTGAGAGTTTCTTTTCCCCAAAATTAATTTATTTATTCATTTATTTATTCATTCTCTCTCTCTCTCTCTCTCTCTCTCTCTCCCCACCCCCCCGCCCTCCACTCTCTTTCCCTCCCCTTTCCCCTATCTTCCCATGTATATGTACACCTATTAAACATTCAGAAGATACAATGTATATATACATATATATGCATATATATGCATACATACAAATATAACTTATACACATACACACATGGACACACATATGATTTCATTGGGAGAGGGAATTCTCAGATAAGGAAGTTCCTTCTCCTACAACAGTTTGGAACTTTCTCTGCAAACAACCATCTTAGAGAGTTGCCTAGAATTCCAAGAAGTTAAGTGACTCACCCAGAGCCCTATGTATAAAGCAATACCAATGGTACAACTCTGGGTAGAGGAGTAGAAAAGTAACACCTTGAACCCAAGCCTTCCTGGCTTGGAAGATCATAGATTCATGGCTGCCAGGTTGAGTCCAAGCCCCTCTTCTTACAGATAAGGGATCTGAGGCACAGAGAGGTAAAGTAACTTGCCTGGGGCCACATAGCTAATAAGTATCTGAGGCAGGATTGGAAGCCCAGTGCTTTCTTCACTATGCCAGATGCTTGGGTGTTTATATCCTTTCTCCCAGTGAAACTTAACCCTAATCCTAACCAACAACAGTGGATGTTTCATTTTTGACTTTGCATCTCCATCCCCTAGGACTTTGCCTGGTATACAGTAATCACTTAACAAATATTTGCCAATGGATCGCTTGGTTGTTGTACTGGAACAGGAATGGACTATGTGCCTATGCCTGGAGGACGAGCCTGGCTAAGTCTGGAATGTTCTCTCCATCAGGTTGGCCCCAGTGAGCCACAACAGTTATTGAAACAAAGATCTACCACTCTGTCAGTGACAGGCTCTGATTGGTGTTGGTGAAGGAGCCTCAATGGATCCCTGAAGGATGGGCAAGTATCTGTGCCTAGAGAGCTTATAAGATCACAGGATTCCACGAGACAATGTATGGAAAGTACTCCAGAAACCTTAAAGCATAAATGTCAGTTGGTATTAGAACAATGCCTGTTATAGGTATAATTTTTTAATCAAATGTGCATTTAAAATTACCATCATAACTCCGTGGGCCCATTTCTCCTATCAATTAAAGAATATTTCTCCATCCCAGAATTAGGATTTTGTGACATTTCAGGGATGGTTTTTCATTCATTGAGTGCCTTTCATTTCCATTTCATCTTCTGGGGTTCTTCCCTCCCTCCTCCTTTGCAGTTCTATACAATTCTCTAATGTTGAGGATATGATTTTCTTGGGTGCCTTCCCAATTTCTGGCATACTGCTTTGTATTTCCTCTAAATGGCTGACCGGCAGTTTATGGGCGGGTTGGAAAGTAAATGGCTTCGTGGTGCTCCTTACAGTCTGCTGTTCTGATTCTGATTTCTTTTGTTATTATTTAAAACAAGACCAAGATCTGCCGTTGGAGGTATGAAAGTCAAATGCAACCTGGGAATCCAATATGTGGCCATTCCAAGGCAATCCCAAAGGAGCAGCATTGGCAAATGACATCGGAATTTGGACAAGCCTGATTCTGATAAGTGAAGAAGCCAGATGTTGGATATCCAAAAAAACATCATCTTGATCATTAACTCTTTGCTACCTTGTCAAGAGATAGAAATTGCTTCTGGGGCACCTTATCCTGGTTTGGGCATGAGGATTTCATAGATTGGTACACGCAGCATGGACGCAGGGAAACCCTTTGACTGAATTGACAAGAACCCATGAAGGGAATTAACGATCACCACAGCTCTCATTTCCCCCTGCTTTTTTTTTAACCTTCCTTTAACAAAAGCTTTATTTTTAAATGATGGCTGACTTAACATTAATTTAAAGAGCGTTGCGTTACACTGGTATAAATCTATAATAGAACTACGCTGTGATATTAATAGCGATGATTACAGAAATAATAGTATTATTATTATTTATACAGTGTTTTAGATTTACAAAATGCTTTGAGAATATTATTTTATAGATGATGAAGAGGTTAAGTGACTTAGCCAAGGGCACACAGCAAGTGCCTGAAGGTGGATTTGAATTCGGGTCTTCTTGGATCTAGGTAAAGTACTCTAGAAAATGCATCACCTCACTGCTTAGCTATTACGACATGGTTTGTTCATACTAAAGTTATATTAGTGTTCATAGTATGCAACAAACATGCCCAGTAAAGTCCAGCACTTCACGGATGGAGGTACCCTCTTGAAGAGCAGGCTGCAAGTGCTGGGATCCTATGTGACTCATCTGTCACCCGCCCTAAATCTTCACCCAGAAAGCTGGTGCCTTCCTCAGGATCCTCAACATTCTGTGGTGAGAGTCAGCCCTCGGGATATCTCTCCGTTATTTCTCATTCTTATTACATGACTGGCCACCACCTTTTCTGATAAATCTTCTCAATAGGGTCTTTTATGCAATTTGGTTTTTTTTAACTCTAAACTTAACAAAAACCAAATAAAATAGGAATTTCCATATATATTATAGGAAATTAGAAGTCTGTACATGAGAGTGAGCACCTTTGTTTTCCTGAGAGCTTACTGTTCTTTTAACATATATAATAAATTCAACACATTAGTTCAAAGCCACCTTGCTTGCCTGTGACTCCTTCTGGCCTCCTCAAAATTGTTTGAATCCTATCCATGGTCCATTGTCTCTCTTGCCTCCTCCCCATTAAAACAATAATTACAAACATCTGCAACAAAATGTCCCCAGACATGTAAACCAAATTCTGACATTGGTCATGCTTCATTCTGCACCCTGAGTCCATCATTTCTTTGGCAGGAGGTGAGAAGGATGGGCTTCATCTTCACGTACCTGAACTGGTGGTTTATCATTGCACTGGATGAGTTTTAAAATCTTTCAGTTTTTGCTTATGTTGTTTCTTTTCTAATATGCCTTCCATATAAGTTATTGCAAGCTTCTTGCTCAAGGTTGTTTATGCCCACTAGACATAGCTCCATTATCTTTTGGGTCACATGCACTATCTTGATTCTTTGGCAAAAGTGGCATTTCATGACTTGCAGCCACATACCTTTACTCATAGAATATTACTGCTAATTGAGTGAGTGTGTATATGTGTGTGTGCCAATCATACATAATGGGAATAGATGGAAATGTAAGGATTTGGGCATATCTAAATATAACTGAATACAAACACTGCACTAAATATAACATTCAGATGATGAGAAATGTGAAATAAAATCATTATTATCTGATGAGTGGTCATCTTGAGTAGCATAAATTACAACAGCCAGGGAACAAGGAATCACCTCTGTTCCTGGGTGGTCTTCAGTGAATTATTCATTCTGTGAGGCTCCCAGTTTTATCATAAGTTAAACGAGGCAGTTAGAACTCAACAAACAATCCAATAAACATTTATTAAGCATCGACTGTGTGCCAGGGCCTGTGGTAAGCAACTGGGGACACAGATATACAATTGAAGAAAAAGATCTCAGGGACCTAACCTTCTAACAAGGGAGACTGCAAACATACACCTAAGGAGGTACAGAATAAATTGAAAAAGAATAAAAGTAGTTAGCTATAAGGTAGTTTGGGATGAAGGGTGGGAAGAGTTGGGGAGGGGAGTGAGGAAAGGTTTCAAATAGAGCAGTGATTCCTAACATGTATGCGTGTGTGTGTGTGTGTGTGTGTGTGTGTGTGTGTGTGTTATGGACCTATTTCACAGTCTGGTGAAATCTATGGACCCCCTCTAAGAATCATGTTTTTAAATGCAGAAAATACAATGCCAAGGATGGTAAAGGAAACCAATTATATTGAAATACAATTATCATATTTTTAAGGGAGCGGGGCATTAATCACAGACCAAGAACATTTGTTGAAAAAGATGATTGCTAGAGAAACAAAGACACATGACAATGATTGTCTTCCAAATGCTCAGTTTTGAATGATGGGAACAGAAGATACAGATACTTTGATATTATGGAAAGAGCTCTAGGTTTGGAGCAGAGCTCCTAGGTTCATAGGAGTAGAGATGTGGAGCACAAAGCAGCCTGAGAGATTATCTATCTACTCTTATCTGTCATCTGAGGAAAAGGAGACCCAGAGACAAGAAGGTTTTGTTTTTATTTTCTCACATTCAAAGCACATGGCTAAGACTTGCATAGCCCCTCTGACTCCACTTTACACTATAGACAGCGTGAGCCTGCCCCTCACCCAGTCTGGAACTTTTTACCTCTGTGACCTTAGGTTTGTCACTTCATTTCATTTCATCATCAGTTGTTGGTCCTTCCTACTCTAATAGGACCGATGACATCATGATGTTAGGATCAAGGTACAGTGTGCTTGACTGTGTCTGAGCTGACCAATAAAAAGTTCAGAAGGCTCTACCACAGGTCAGGCAAAAATAGGCATTTACACATTTGGGATGGAGGTGTTTCTAGATTTATGAACCTCCCGTTTCCATTGTGCTACTGTCACTCTGCTTTGCTCGTACGGCTCATGTGGGCATGCCATCCTGGGTGGTCCTGTTCCAGTATCTCCCATGTCGCACAATCAGTTTCAAAGTTCTTTCGAGAGACCTTGAGATTGTCCTTGCATTGCTTCTTCTGACCTCCATGTGAGCACATGCCTTGTGTGAATTCTTCATTAAATAGTTTTTTAGTCAAATGTCTGTTTGGCATTCAGGCGACTGTGTTGGCAATCAAAATGGGCTCTTAGTACTTAATTCAACCAAGTGCCTTTGAAGAGTTTGGCCTTTATTTCCTTGATTAAATTAGGAGTCCTTGATGACCTCCTTGCCTCAAGGGAAAGCCTAGTTTACATGGGTTTGAGTGACATGTTTGTGATATCAGAGGCTTTTAGACCACATGGGTTTAAGTCCCATTTTTGTGACGATTTTAGGTCACGTGGGTGAGTTGCATGTGTGATTCACCTTTGACCCTGAAAAAGATATAAAACCAGAAGTTGGCTTTCTTTTTTCCAGAGCTCTGACCCACAGCAGGAGTGGTGTGTGTGACTCTGGGCCAGCCATTGTTAGGAGCTCCTGGGCTGAACCTAGATGTTGGTAACTATGAATTGTATTCAGTCTGTCTGTCAGTGTTTGTAGTTTGTTCATATTTGCTCTGAAGTTCAGGGTGCTGGCTTTTCCCCCTGAACTAAATGAATGATATTTGTGTGCTGGATTAAAGTAAGCTTGTTAACCCCTTAATGTTGCTTTCCTTAATAAAGCAGATCAAAAGGACCTGGGCTTGCAGCATTCTGTGAGCTGGTTGTTGTTGGTTTTTCACCTCCACAGCAGCTGCTAGCCTGATGGTTGAAACAGCTACATGGCCAGCCCTTTGGAGTTGCCCTCTCTGCAATAGAGTTGGAATGTGTGGCAGTTCAGCCTGAGAAAGGACCTCAGTGTCTGGTAATTCATTTTTCCAGGTGGTCTCCAGAATCTTCCTAAAACAATTCAAATGGAAGCAGTTCAGTTTCCTGACATGGCACTGGTATACTGTCCAGATTTCACAGGCACACAGTAAACTCAGCACCATGGCTCTGTTGACCCTCACTTGGTAGGCAGCCTAATATCGCCTGTCTCCCACAGTTTCTTTTGGAGTCTCCCAAACACTGAGCTAGCTCTGGCAATGCACACATCATTGGTACATGAAATGTAAGCACACGTATGGACAATATGAAATACAAAGAGCTCTTGTTGATAGAGAATTCAGCAGGTGTTGAATCCAAATAGCAGCCTGAGTGAAACAGGGCTGACAAACAAAGGCCAGCTTATCAAAGTCAGAATGGCCAATGGAAGGAAGGGTGCTGTGAAGCTGGCATAGGTCTCACAATCAGATGTAATCTAGTCAACATGCTTGCATGCCTCCCAAAAAGAGTGACAGATTCATGACAATCGATTGCCACTTCCAGCAAAGTGACACATTACCATCATCAATGGTAATTCCCACCATGAAAAACTTGATGAAATTAAAACAAATTTATATGAAGACTTGGACACCATCATCACTGTGCCAAAAGAGGAAAAGTTTATAATTCTGGGTGACTTTAATGCCATAGTAGGTACATATCAGACATGGCAGGCAATCCTTGGTAGGAATGGAGTCAGAAAGAACAACAGTCACCTACTACTGCAGATGTATGCATCTCGTGACCTTCTTGTCACCAACGCTGTCTTTCATTTTCCTAAACACAACAAAACTTTATAGATGCACCCTCACAACAAATAACGGCATTTAATCGACTATGTCATTTTAGGGAGAAAAGACAGACAGGATACGAGAGTGACAAAGGTGATGAATAGTTCAAAGTGCTGGAGTGATCATAGACTTATCCTCTCCAAACACTCTCATTCACCAAAAGGGGTGGCCCCCAGGCAAGACAACTGTCAGGAGACTCGGTGTCAGCAGATTAGAGCACTTTTCCTTCATTGATAAAATAATAATGATGAGGATAGCTAACACTTACATAGCACCTCCTATGCGCCAGGTAATGCACTAAGGGCTTTACAAATATTATTTCATTTGATCCTCCCAACAACCTTGGGTAGTAGGGGCTTTTATAATCCCCATTTTACAGAAGGGGAAACTGAGGCAGATGTTGAGGTCACACAGCTAGTATCTGAGGGTGTGTTTGAACTCAGATCTTCCTGATTCCAAGCCCACTGTGCCACCTGGATGCCTTTGAAATTGAACGCAATGGCTTCAGTGCTTCCTTCTAGTTCTAAGATCATTTGTGTACCTTGGTCAAGTTATATACAGTCATCACTTTCACATCCTTGGAGTTAGGGGCATGGCCCACCTGCAGTTTGGAAAATCTGTGTATAATTCCTCAGCCCTCCCTTTGTACCAGAGAATTCTGATGTTTTTTTTTTCCTTTTACTCTATGAGGTATTTATAGTACCTTATTGTGAAACTGTAGTTAAATATTTAGTCATGGACTCTGCATCATCTGCTAGCCTTTGTGTATCACCTGTGACTTCCACAAAACACCCCCCAAATTTTCATTGAATTTCTTATGCTGACCCACGATTTATCGAAAACTTGATTAACGAAGTCATGATGTGGAAGAGATAACTGCATATTAAAGATATAAGATTTCCTTCCTTTCATCAGAAGCTCTATCTTCTTGTAAAATAGCACATTTTATGGATTAAGAAACATTATTTCAAGTGGATAAATCTGTATGGTCCTAAAAGTGTCATGAGAGCTAGCAAAAGCTTATAATGCAGTGGAGTTTTCACCATTATTGTCACCAGCAACATGAATATTGTACATTCCCAACAACAGCCCCATGAGAGAACTGCTGCAAACCATTATTAGTCCATTTTACAGATGAGGAAATTAAGGGTCACTGAAGTACAAAGCTTTGCTCAGTGTAGGAGCTCCAGGCTCCCACCCCTCTGTCCCTTTACAACAGACCATCCCTCAGACAGGGCTAGACCACCCTTTCTGCTTCTCCTCACTAACAGAGCAGCACCACATCCCCTGCCTGTTGAAATGTTACAGAGACCACTCAGACTTGGACTGAAGATCCCTTCATTCCTGTCCCTGTGAAGGTCGGGAGGAGAGGCCCTGTTTAAGGAAGTCAGTGATAAAAGGCAGAAGAGGCTAGATCACAGACACACATGTGCACACGCGCACGCACACACACCCTTATACACATGCATGTGCATGCACACACAGGTACACCCTCATACACATGGATGCATGCACATACACACTCACACACACACCCTTTGCTCAAGCTCACAAAACCCTGCTCATGTGCAGAGACAGGATTGCTCTCCAGGATACAAGCACATGGACAGCCTCCCACGGACACACCATGTGTGCTCAGACAACTTTGAATTAAGCTTTCTGCTGATAAACACGTGAAACTAAAACTATCCAAATAAACTCCTTGGGCAGTCAAGGAAAGACTTTTGAAGTAAGCCAGAATGTCTCCCCAGCCAGCATTTCCATCCTGAATCAGTCCTGGTCACAGCTATAATCTTCTTATTTTTTGCATATCTGAAGAAAGTTTTCTCCGGAGCCAGAACTAGGGAAGGGCAGCAGACTCTTTCCCCGAGCACCTATACTCAAAGAGTGCTGGCACATCCTCAGTAAGTACTAAAAGAAGGAACTTAGGGAGCTGTGTTTGGACCACTGACCCCTTTATGACTTACTGGCTTAGTTGCCGGGAACTTTACATAGAGGTAAAGTGATTGGTTCTGGACCCTCAGCCTGTGTGTATCAATGTGGACCCTCACGGCCCTTCCAGTCTCCTTACACATATTCCCCTCCAAGGACTGTCTGATCCTGTTCCACCGGCTCTTAGTTACTTCTTCCACAGCCCCATCTCCCTCCTCTTGAATCATGCCCCCCTGGAGTGGAGTGTTCTCCCTCCTCACCTCCACCCCGGCTTCCTTCAAGACTCAGCTAAGATCCCACAGCTTCCACAAGGTCTTTCCCAGGCCCCCACAGCTCCCACCTTCCCCTAACACTACATATATCTTGGGGTCAATTATCTGCCTATTGTGTCCCTCATCAGAACATGGGCTTCTTGGACAGGGGCCATGGTTTTGCCTTTCTTTGCATCCTCAGGGTTTAGCACAGTGCCTAGCACATGACAGATACTTAATACAAGGCCAGCCCTCTACAAACAACACATTGCTTCTTCTCAATCATCCACAGTAATTATATAAAAGCCAAAGCTATTGGACGATGTGAGACCCCTTCCATGAGAGGCCACAGTGCCCAGCCACGACCGCCCTGATGCCTGAGTAGTTTTGCTGAGCCCCAGGGATCTCTGCCAAAGAGGTCCAATGCTCTCTCCCTGCTCAGACCTCACCCATACATCCTTTACTCCTTCCCTTCAGCCCTTACCTTCCTCTATCCCTGCCTGGTATCAAAATTTTCATGCCCATGACCTTCCCCTTTGCCATTCCCAACTCTGTGGCTACCACCACAACCCCGCACTCCATCTTTACAATCTCCTGGTTACAGGGAAGGTTAGCACCACTTTTGAAGGCTTGGGACCAGGTGAGGACTATCACAATCTCCTCCTCTGCACCCAGCACTGGGAAGGCCCCTGTCAAAGGTGTGCTGAATTACACCCAGGCTTCTGAAGCCATTGTAGCCTGGTCTGGGGAGGAGGAAATAGGCCATGCTGAGAAAGGGATTTGGAAGACCCTGAGCAGGAAGTCCACCTGGGCCCTGACATCCCCAACCTCTTTGGAAGGCAATGGCACCAAGGAACCTCAATGAGCCAGGGAGGCTGTGTCTTCGTCCTGGCCCTCCCTCTGGCCCTGCATGGAGGCCAGCTGCCTGAGACACAGAACAGAGAGGAGCCTTTTCTACAGTTTGGCAGGGAAGGACAATAGCCCTCTCTTGGGCTGGTCTCCTCTGCCGGGGCCCCAGGAGTGACTGAAGCCCCTAGCCCTGGAATCCCAGCCTGGCCAAGCTGGATGCCCTAAGAGTCATCCTAGCTGATGGCTGTGCCCCTGGCATTGTCTCTGCCCACTCACACAGCCACCCATCTCTTCTCTCTGCCAACTGCTTCCTCCCACTCTATGGTCAACTCCCTGAAAGCAGGGAAGATTTTGTTTTAGTCATTGCACTCCCAGATTTAGCATCCACCCAACATACAGGAGGGAATTAATAAATGTTTGCTGACCTTCACTAGATTGAATTAAATCTCTTCTACAAGATGCCTCAGTTTGACTCTCTCCTCAGACACTAACTATGAGGCCCTGGGCAATTCCCTTATTTTCTGTAGGCCTCAGTTTCCTCATCTCTGAGATGAGGTGGTCAAACTCATTCATGACTGAGGACCCTTAGGTCTAGATGCCATGAACCCTTCCCCATTAGTGATTTCTGAGCCCTGTAGCCCTGTCTGCTTTAAGATGGCTCTCATTGGTAGGAGGAAATTCACTTTCACCAAGGCCCAATTTACATTTTTGAAGCTTCCACCAGTATGGTATAAGGTAAGGTGTCAAACATTCAGCCCTGGGCACCTTTGCTTGCCACAATACTCCAGAGTATGCAACCTTCGAATGTAACTGGGAAATATTTAACAATTTTTTTAAAAAAATTACAATAGGACATAGATAATGTTCGTGTGTGGTTTTCTAAATCAATCTGTACCCTTTTATAGTTTAGTTTGGTGGAAGAGATTCTGCTTCAGGGATGGTGCTCCTCCCCCATGACTGTTCTTTTAAATTGTTTATGTGTCATGTACTTATTTGCCTTATCTCGCTTATTAGAATGTAACTTTTCCTTTGTTATTTCTTTGTGTCTCCAGCACTAAACACAGCACCTGGCACACTGCAGGCACTTAATAAATGATTGTTAGTGATTTACTGACTCTGAGGTCCGTTTCACATCTGAAATTCTAAGATTCTTTGAGGTTTACTTAGTTGTGCCCAGTGTACATAGAATATATGTACATAGACTCATGTTATAAACTCCACTTTCTTCCCAGGAGACCCAAGAGGCTGCTCCATAAGACTGTGTCATCTGAGATCTCTGGCTTTCCCTTTCTGAATAGTCCCTGCTCACCCCCCTGCCCCCAGGGACTGCTGCTGCTGCCCTAGCCCTTTGCCCTGACAAAGGATTCATTTTCCACATCACCACCCTGCACCCCACCCTTATCTCTAGGCACATCCTCCTTGTTCCAAGGAAGATTAACCTTGTTGAAGAGAAGCATCAGGGAGCCCCGGTACGTAACTGAGGTTTTTTTCCACATGGAACCAAATAGGGAACTCCTTTGCTGAAGGGGAAATTTATTCTATGTTTTCTGCAGCAGGATATCTAGACATGCAGCTTAGGGAATGAATAGGGGAACTCTGCTTTGAGACTTCCTGCAACCCCTTTCCATGGATCACTCCTTGAAAAGGGGCTGGGCTTCCCACTAGCCTGCACCTGGGGCCAGAGGGAGGGACGAAGCTGCCCCAACAAGAGGAAAAGATGTTTATCCCAAATCTGAGGCACAAATTCACAAGATCACTGAGATGGAATGAATCTCCGAGCCCTGTAATCCAAGCTCTTCATTTTACATATGAGGACACTGAGTCCCAAAGTGGTAAAACAACTTGCCTCATGTCACGCAGGTAATATTTAGTCACCAAGGTTACACAGGTAAGTAAAAGACAGAGCCAAGATTTGAACCCATCTCCTCTGCCTCCAAATGTATGGCAGAGTAGCATGGGAGCCTAGTGCCACTGGTGTGAGGATTTGCCACACCTTTCAGGGCTCCTCATCCACCTTTGGTGCCTACCTTCCATTTCACTCTCACAAGTGGCTCCAAAAAGTGCAGCAGCCGTACCCACTGGGGTATGACCTGTGTCAGTAGATGAGCTAACCAGGCTGAGGATGACCAACAGGCCTCAGATCCATAGGCGAGTGAGGGGGTGTCTACCCCAAGCACGTGAAGACTTTCCCTGGCAGAATAGGGAGCTGAAAACAATGTGTTCCAATGGCCATGGAGGCAGCTGAAGCAGCTGAAGCAGGAGCTGAAGCATGAAGCCATAGAGCTTGGTCAGACCTCGAAGACGCCAAGGTTGTCCACTGCATCGCCAGAGCCATTACCAGTCATCTTGACTTTTATCCTGCCACTGGACTTCAATGATGCTGGAAGAGAGGGCTGATGGCAACTCGGCCTCACCTATATCCAAGTCAAAGCATCACCCCATAATATCACTGGTCATCTGCAAAGTGAAGGATGAAGAAGAATCATAGACTGAGAACTGGACAGGACCTTAGAGGTCCTAGACTCCATCCCTCTCATTTCCTAAATGAGTCTGAGGGTCACATTTCAAGTGATTTGCCCAACATCAGATAACTAGTGTCAGAGGTAGGATTTGAACCCAGGACTTCTTTACCTCCCATCTACTCTGCATCATGCTATCACAGTTCTTTCTTCTGACTCCACTGATCTAATACTAAGTCACAACTGAACAACAAAAGGGCTCTCTTAGAATGTCCAAAGAAGAGAAAAAAGTAAAGAGCAGGAATCACAAACTCCCTGGAGGGAATTTTGATCCCAATTTTCAAATTCAGTAAAAATAAAATATGGAAAATTTCAATTAGTCCCAAAGATTTACAGAGGGCAGGCAGGATGTTGGCATGGACCAAGCTGAGAAGAAAACAAGATGTCAGCCAGCAAGAAAGTTTCCACCTACGGAAGCCTGACTTTCAAATACTCTTCTTTTAACCTACTGGCAGAAGCTCACTAAAAACTCAGCCTTATCAAAGAGTCAGATTGATGGCCAAGGCTGGCAGAAAACAGGACAGACCCAGGAAATCCAGATATTCTGAAGATGACTAAAGCTGGCATTGGGAGGAACCAAGCCAGAGTTAGCCAAGGAACTTTTCTATTGAGAGTTGCTCTCAGCCAGGAGGTAGAGCTCTAAAGACTGTCCTTCCAGCTGGCTACATATATTCTACTTAAATAACCAAAGAAATTCCTAGGAAGGTCAGGAAATCTAAAGATAAATCACGAGGTAGCAAAATCCCTAAGTGGCTGAGTTTCATGGAGGCTCTCATCTAAAAGAAAACAAAGACTTGACCTGTCCAGTTTGGGATTCTGCTTCTCACTTCATTTTGCAGGTTTCTTTAAAATTATCCCAGTAACTTAATGTGTCTCCACTTTCTCAAATATGATGACAAAAGATACCATTAATATTTTAGTATTTTGGGGGCATTATCAGAGGACGAAGGTATGCTTAATTTTTTTTAAAATTTAGTTTAGCAATGAAAATTGGTGTCAGACAGTAGGGAACTTTTTAAACAAAATAAATAAGAGGCATCAGTTGCTGTAATTACTATGATATGCTCATGAATAAAATTAACTTGTATGTGGAAAAGAGCAGGAGATCATTTGTAAAAGAGAAAAATGCTAACCCTTTCCTTCAAGAAGAGAAATGTGTAACTATGACACGATGATATGGATCTGAGTTTCATAGTGGACCACAAGCTGAAAATGAGATGATGTTGAATCATTCATACTTATAGTAAATGGAAGATAGTGTGTGATTAAAAAAAACCTGAGATTATTTAATCCAGAGAAGAGGAGAAGAGAAGTTTCTACATTTCCTACAAAAGGTAAAAGGTAGTAGCAACAGGCAGTAAGCATTGACGGAGCTGGAAAACTTTGTTGAGTTTCCATTAATGATCACAATTCTGTGGTGTTTTAAGGTTTACAAGGTCCATTTGTCACAACAACCCTGGCAAGAAAGCATTCATTCCATGCATCCCTGGTCCCGTTTTAGACTTGAGGAAATGAAGCTTTGAATTTATACAGCGACACCTGTCAACTTAACCCCAAGGATTTTCTGAGCTGGGTTAGAAGTCGAGGCAAGAACACACACACACACACACACACACACACATCGTACCTTGGGGAAGGCAGCCTGTGAGATTCCTTCAAATCCACTTTTTTAGACAAATTCACTTACTCAAATGGTGGGAATTGAAGGGGCTACTCTGGCGAGAGAAATCAGCGCTCAGAGAGAAGGCTATGTGCAGGAGAAAAGATGGGACGCAAGCCCAGGGAGAGAGACCAATATCCTGAGACTCCATGTATCTGCTGCTGGAGTGAGGAGGGAGTCAGCACTAGAGAAGGGAGGAAGGCACCTGGGGTGCAGTGACCAAACGGCATCAACAAAGGTCCCTCTGCTAGCTATCTAATGGAAACCACTATTCTTGCTAACAAACTACGAAGTTCAGGTGTTTCCAAACGCACAAGGTATCCAAGTGTAAGTGTTTACACCTGGTTAATGCTGGTAGTCTCTGTCACAGTCCTGGTCACCTCCACCCTGGTTCCAGCTATGCTTCTGACAGCAAGTCCAGCAGTTGACCCAACGCCTGGTCCATGCTTCAAAGGGGGAGAGAAGACTTCTTTCAATGAGAGTTTAGGAAATTGCCAAAACTGTGTGACTTGATAGGATATGAACTGGATTATATGTGGCACACAAACAAGCCTTTGGTTTAACCTCATCCGAATAGCTAGTGCCCTCCTGAAATCGGAGCTTCATAAAGATGTATTGACGATGTGGAACTAGACAATCAACCAGCAAGCTTTTATTAAATACTTGTAATTTGCCAATCACTATAAAATAGAATTTTTTAAAAATGAAACATTCTCTGGTTTGAGGGAGCTTATATTCAATTGAAAAAAATACAACAAGAAGCTATAGACAGAGAAGAGCCAAAATATATGCAAAGTGAATCTGAGGTCACTTTGGGAGGGAGGAGCCAGCACTAAGGAAGGCTTCATGGAGGAGGTGGTATTTGAGTTGATCTCTAAAGAAAGCTAAGAATTTTAAAAGACAGATGGGTGGAAGAAGCACATCCCAGGGACAGGCAGTGATGGTACCCAGATAGGAAATATATAAGCCAATTTAGTAGTTCAGGGGATAGTGTGAATGGCACTGATAGATAATAGAACTTGGCCAGTTCTTCACCCCTAAGCAAAGGGGCTGTGGGCCATGGTGGAAAGCACGTCAGAAGGGTCCTCCTTGTCTCTCTGATTATGGGAGAAGGACTAAGGCTAGAATGCTGAGCCAAAAGGGGGACTGGAGCCTGATTTTAATTTAAATACAAAACAGGCATTTGTGTTTGATCCTGGAGGCAACAAGGAACCAGTAGGGCTTCTTGAGCAGGAAAATGGGGTGGTCAGACCCGTGCTTTAGGAATAATCATATAGGAGCCCCCACCCCCACCCCACCTCACCCCGTGAATCCTGATTTCTCTGCTGAGCAAGTTCGACCCTCTGGGCCGTGAATTTCTTCCACAAATGAATCGAATCAACAAAGAGAAAATGTGGCATAGGGACCCAAAATAAGCAGCCCACACTTTCCCACTTCATAATCTGAAGTATGCCATGATTTACGGCTGCTTTTATTCAGTTCTATGTAATACACACCTTAAACGGTCAGTTTGGAAAAATAAGAACCCATTCATTGGACTGCTTGTTGTACAAATATCTCAACTCAAAGACAACAGAGATGGCTACACACACATCCCGAGGTTGGACCACTAAGACAATTTAAAAGCATGGAAATCCGTCCACTCTAAACACCCCCGCACTTACTCCAACGTGGCCGAGCACAGCCAACAGGCCCCATCCTTTGGATTCTCAGCCTCACGATCATTTGGATTTGAGATTTGGGATGGCCATTTGGCAGTGTCCACATCATTAAAGAGAGGTTACAGGGAGTTCATCTCGAACCCCGGAACACTCGCTCTAGACCCACAGAGCTCTAATAACTTCTTTCCATATGGTGTCATATTTATTTCCACACAGTGAAAGTGATGACAGGAGAGTTTTTTTCTTTTAAATTACCCTCAAGACCAGTGCCCTAAAACAACAGTCAATTTCTCATTAAGCAGAGAATCCGGGGCCTCATTTTTCAGCCAGCTGAAGGAGCTCCGAGAATGTCCTGGCTTTTCAATTGATCTTTCTTTCCAGCCAAAGCTCTTCAGAGACTTTCAATCGGAAAAATTTCCCTTCAGGAATTTCATCCTGAGTGTGCCAAGTGTCCACACTGTCAGATGCTTGGACCAGTTCATCTTATCAAGCCTGTAAAACAATCCTGTCCAGCTATGCGGAAATGTTGGTGTTTACTCTGTCTTCACTTTCCATCCAACTCACTTCTCTGGTGGCCAAGTTTTCACACTTGACCAGGTCATTTGGATTTCCAAAGAAAATGGTCTTTAAATACCTGGCCATACCTGCTGTGCTTTAGAAAGCCCCAAACAATGAAAGGCATGGGTCCAGTTTTGTTTCTTAATCTCAAAGTCAAAGACAAGAGGCAGGACAAACCCGGGACAAAGGACATCACCAGTTAAGGAAACATCTCTCAGCTGTACCTAATTAGAGCCGAGACTTTCCCTGATTCAGGAATTCCTTTTCAACTGGGGGGAGGGGAGCACAGGGAGAGAGGAAGTGTAATACACAAAGAACATTCCAGGTTAGTTGTGGCTGCTCTTTACAACCTGTGTAACCTTGAAAAAGGCATGACTGCTTCCTCCTTTGTTAAATGAGGGAGTGGGACTCAGAGACCTCTAAGAAGGCTTCCAGCTCAAAAGCTCTGATTGCTTTGGGGCTCACTTTCTACCTGGGGAAGGAGAGAGCTAGATTAGATAACCCCAAAGTTCTCCTAGCTTGCTAGATCTGTGAGCTAAGGGCAGAGAGCAGAGCTGGAGAGAGACAGCAATCTAGGAGAGATAGAAAGGAGGCATTTCCAAAAACCAGAGTTGTCCCAAAGTGGAGGGGGCTGCCTTGCCAGGGAGTAAATGCCCCATTTTGGGAGGTCTTCAAGAGGGCAGAGTCTGAAGAACAATTGACATATGGGATTTCAGTGCAGAAAACCCTTCATGCTCTGGGAGTCCACAATGTCTGTTTATGTGGTATGACAGTTTCCACAGCAGAGTGGTGGGCATTATGTGTCTGTGGAGGGTAGGAGAAAATCATTGAGTCCTGCAGCTCTTTCCTAGAGCTGAAACGAGGGTAGGGAGATTGGGCCTGTGTCTCAAGGCACCAAATTTAGAGAGCACTGACAGCACTCACATGTCCTTCAGGGGTGTAGAAAGGCAGAGCTTAGCACCTAGTTAATGAAAATAATTCATTAATGTGTGAAGGCAGCTGGAGTGAGATTGCTTCCTTCCTTCCTCCTCCCCAGAAACATTGCCTCAGTCCTAGAGTATCCTTTCTCCTGATCCCCAAAACAAAGGCTCACTGCAGGCCACAAGTCCTAGAAGCCAATTTGTGGATTTGCCCTTGGCACAAAGTCCATGGTTTTAACTCTGGTCTCCTCAACTAAATGACAGAGAAGGCCATTAGAGCCTAGCTGTCACTTTAAAGAAGAATATATTTGTGGTCTTTTCTTCTAACCTCCTTTAATTTCTCTTTGGATTTACTAGTGAAAAAGAAGGGAAATCTCCGTCAGCATCATTGAGGCCAGATGAACCTCCTCAGCTGGACCAAAATAATTGTAATAGGAGATATGGTCAAACACACACCCAAAGAGGCTTCAATCTTTCTCCTTATTTTTGCTTTCTCATGACTTGAGTAAACAATAAAAATCTCTTTCATTTCATTAATTCAACATTCAACAGACATTAACTAAGACCTACTATGTGCACAGTGAGAGGTAGCTTGGCATGACAAAAAAAAGTCTGGCCATGGAAGCAGGAGCACCTTGGTATAACAATATCTCCAGTATCTAGCACAGCGACCAACACTTAGTAGGAGCTTGTTAATCAATGATTCCAATGTGTCTCCCCAGAAACCCTAAGAGAGTCTTGGAGGTTTGTGGGTAACACCACATTCACCACAGGCATGGAACTGCACTCACCTTAAGGTGAATCCTGGGGATTCTAGAGTTTGTGAACTTGGCAAGCCTTCAATCCAACCTGTCTATGTCGGGTTCACATCACATGCCTCTGGGCATCACTGGGGATCATGTTTGCTCTGCATTCAGTCCAGACTCACCCCAGAGCATGGTATGCCTCTGCCACCAATATCTTCAATACTCATGCTATTGTTGTCGCTTTTAATATTGCTCACTTAAGCCTAGCTTCTTGCTTGTCCAGTGCCTAACATGGGGGATATTCTTTCACTTGTATATTAAATACTAATAGGAGGGTTTCCACATTGGGTGGTGCATTCTCCACAATGTAATAGGAGGCCCAGGGGGGAGAGAGGGCTTGCCAAATTGACAGTCATTCTAAGAAACCAGATGTGTGGGTGCAGGAAGGGGAAGAGAGCAAGGTGGAGGGGGACGGATGGAGGAAGGTCTGTGGCCATTTTATGTCATTGAAAGTTAAACTTGTCAAAAACAACTCCAAGATATGTGTCATTTCTCAATGTGCTCTTGAAGAGACAAAATGGGATGGAATCAGCTCTAGCTTGTGGCACACTAACGATCATCTACCTCAAATCAGAGATACAAAAAAAAGAGACACAATTCTGGGCCAGGAGACAAAGAGCATCTCAGGGAAGGGTTCCACCTTCATGTTCAGAAATATTTTGGTGAAAGTTCCGAGCTTTGTTTTTGGATGAAAATACCTTGTCCCAAGACAGGAGCTGGGCGACAGTAAGGCCACTTGATTCATGGACATGGTTCAGATGACGAATCACAAAGGGAGGTGGGGAAGAGCAATGTCTGGGAAGCCTGAGATTATCACTGGGTGATAAATACTTTGGAAAATGAGGTCAATGATGTTCACTGACTCCAAGCTGGAAGGGACCATGTAATCCAGTAATCCAGCCCACCTCCCTCTTTTGACCGACTGGGTAATTGAGGCCAAGAAAAAGGAAGGGACTTTGTCAAGACCATGCAAGTAGCATACAGGAGAGGCAGGATCTGAACCCAGTTCACAAAATCTCAGCATGGGAAGGGACCTCGAAGGCCATTTACCTACATCTGCCCAAGAGTCTTCTCTTCCTGCTGGGGACCTGCAAGGAACCATTCACACTTTCCCTGAAGATATCCCAGGGCTGGAGGAAGGGGACATGCTGCCTCCTAAGGCAGGCCCCACTTCTCTTGAATGACCCTAATAGTTAGGATGTACTTCCTCATAACAAGCCCAAATTAGCCTATTTGTATCCTCTTCTTATTGCTCCAAGTTCTGGCTCCTAGAGTCAAACAGAACATAACTCTTCTCTCTTCTGTGTGAAAACTCTATAAATACTTCAAGTATTGGTATTGTTTCAAGATCTTAAAAGCACTTTTCATGCACCTCACATCTTTTTTTTTTCTCTCCAGGACAAATCTCCCCTCTGCCTTCAGTTTCTCCTAATTTGGTCCATTCCAAGGGACTGGTCATTGTCCCCTTGACACACTTCAGCTTATCAGAGACCTGAATATATGGTTCCAGGTGTGACTTAGCCAATGATACTGTCACCTCTTTAGTCCTGGTGGCTGCATCACCCTTAATGAAGCCTAGAATCACCTCAGCTTTTTGCTACGAGACCAAATGATGACTCCTACTGAGATCTTCCAAGGGCAATTTAGCCAATCCTCTTCCATTTTGTACTTGTGATGATGATTTCTTGAACCCAAGTGTAAGATTTTAAATTTATCCCTAATAATTTTATCTTTATTAGCTTGAGTTCAGCACTCTAGCCTGTCAAAGTCTCTCTGAATTCTGACTCTACCATCCAATTACTTAGCTAGCCTTCCCAACTTTGTAGCATCTGCATATTCAATGAGTATTCTGCTTGAGTCTTTGTCTAAGTCACTGCTAGAACCAAGAGATCCTGAGGCACTGCATTGGAGACCTCTACAAAGCTGATATCAAATTATAGATAGCTATGTGTTAAATCCCGTCTGTCATTAAATGAGTTCTGAATCTACTTAATTTTATTATCAGCTAGCCTACACCTCTCCATCTTCTCCACAAGAATGGCACATCAAACACTTTGCTAAAATCTTAGTAACACCCAGTTCCAGCTTTCCTCTGATCTGCTAGCATAATACATAACCCAACACCAAATGGAAATGAGGTGAATCTGACACTAGCTGAAGCCATGCTGGCTCTTTGTGTTCCCCACTTCCTCTTGCGGCCAGCCACCAGGTCCAGTGTTCCTTCCTCTTACTCTCAAGACAATGAAATGAAACAAACAAAAATCTTGTCTTTCTTTTTATCCTCCCCTCACTTCGGCATGAATCTCCCCCTTGGTTAGGACTTTCTTGCTATGATTTCATTCATGGGAGCTTTGCTTTACCATTAGAACATTTGAAGCCATATATTAGAGTTATCTTTCTTTGTGTCTTAAGTCCCTGCTAGACGTTAAGCTCTGAGAGAGCAGGTGCTAATACTAGACCATCTTTTAACGCTGGAGTGGTTTACCATTTCCTCTACAATTCATTTGACAGATGGGGAAACTGATGCAAACGGGTTTAAGTGACTTGCCCAGGCTCACACAGCTGGTAAGTGTCTGAGGCTGGATTTGAACTCATGAAGATGAGTCTTCCTGACTTTAGGTCCAGCACTCTATCCACTGTGCCACCTAACTGTCCTCCTATAAATGTTAGCTATTATTATTAATAGTTTTGTGAAATGATGTTGGTCAAGGCAACCTGTGTTGACATGTTTAAACCAGTAGAATACACCTAATAAACCCCTGTGCCTAGTAGAGTGCTCCACACATTTACAACAGTAAACAGGTGTCGGATGAACAGATAAATATTATTGTGAGATATGATTATTAAGAACCAACAATTTAGGGGGAGATTCAGAGCTCTCCCCTTCTTCTAAAGTCCTTTAAAAGGTTCTTCTTCAGGACTTTATTGATAATGAGATTACATTAACTCTTCTCCACCTTGGTCACCACACAAACTAGCAAGCAATTTAATCTAAGGTAGGGAAGCTCAGGCCAGGATGGGATATACATTCTTTGGACTCATAGCCTAAAGCTACGGATGGTCCTGTATAGAAATACTGAGCCCTTCATTCTCATATAGCTCAGGTCAATCATGTTAGCCAATTAGATTTGATTGCTGTTTGAAGGATGGACCACCTACTGTTTTGAAGGGTATATAAACTGTGAGTCCCCAGTCATGATTGTCATTGGTCTAACAGAGATGGCCAAATGACCATTCTTTTATTAATAACCTGCTGGCCTCAATAATAAATTATTCAATTACCCAGAAACTATGTCTTATGAACCTTTTTTAAACACCACATTGTATAGTGAATATTCTATTGATCCATTTTTAATAAGGTCAAGATGGTTTAAAATATCTGACTCTTTCCCTCTCCCTCATTCCTTAACAAAATAAAAACAAATTTAGGGCTATCAGTGTCCATGTTGTCTCTACCTATAGAATATAAACTCCAGGATCATGGGCAAGAACTATTTCACTGTTGTTTTTGTATACTCAATGCCTACAGAGTGCCTTGCCCACAGGAGGTACTTAGGAAATGCTTGTTCATTGACTCATTGGGAACTCCAAGACTTCCTATATCCAGAGGCATCTGTCAAATGGTAGGTGCTTAATAATAAATATTTACTGACTGACTGAATGAATGACTGCTTAGTACACTGCCTGACACATAGTAGGTACTAAATAAACACTTGTTGATGTGGCTTGACTCAAAGAAAGTAGGAGGAATAGATCTGAAGCCCATTATGTCTAGAAAAGCCAACAACAATATGAAATTAAAACTACAGCTAACTTAACCTGTGGCTGAGGTTCAAATCAGTGAATCAACCAATATAGATGTCGGCTGAGATCCACCCAGTGTGTAGCATGTGCCAGTTGACTGCAGACTTTGATTTTCACTCTACCGAGCACAGTTTCCAATTATACTAGAAAAGTGAGTTACAAATAGAATTCACAACAGAAATAATTCAGGAGAAAGTCATTTGACAGGACTAATGGTCATAAATATGAGGCCTCATTGGGTGACTACCTTAATTCCACTCTTGGCTTGTTCAGCTTCTCCCTCTTCCAACTGATCAAGCACTAGCCATATCCAGCAGGAAATGTTTTGGGGTTATTCCTAGACTGACAAGCAATAATGCATAAATTAATATCTATAAGATACTTCCAAGCCTTTCAAAAGAGCAAGTTTTATATGGTGGTTTTGAAAAAGCTCTTAGTCCCTAGAAATGGGTGTGGTGGTTGCTGTCCCTTCTTGAGGAATTTTGAATTTCCTCTGACTGCTGTTTACCAGATTTCACAAGTATGGAAAAAGGGAAAGTCAGGTTCTGTAGAGACTATGAGAAGATCTCTCCCTCTCCCTCTCTCCCTCTCTCCCTCTCTCTCTCAATCTCTCTCTCTCTCTCTCTCTCTCTCTGTGTTTGTGTGTCTCCTATTTAATAATATTGTACACCATTAACTTCTTCATAAGTTTGCAATAGCTTGGCCCAACACTGGTGATTGCCCTGGTCCCAAAAGGGCTGTGAAGGTAGAGTGGTAAAGAGCCTGGGGAGTTGAGAAGACCTGAGTTCAAATCTATTCTCAAAAACTTACTCACTAGGAAACCCTAGGCAAGTCAGTTAACCTCTGTCTGCCTCAATTTCCTCAACGGTAAAAGGGAGAAAGAGGGAGAGAGGGAGGGAGAGAGACGGAGAAAGAGAGAGAGAGGGAGAGAGTGAAAGAGAGAGAGTGAACATGCATAGGAGTCAAGGAGTAAAGGGCTTGAATATATAGTAACAAATACAAACAGGGAGGAAGGGGATAAGCATTCGTATAGCACCTGGGTACCAGACACTATGCTAAGCATTTTTTCGAAACCAATACTATTTCATGTGATCATCCCAACAACCCTGAAAGGTAGGTGATATTTATTATCCCCATTTTGTAGTTGAGGAAACAGGCAAACAGAGATTAAGTAGCTTGCCCAGAGTCACACAGCTAAAAAATATCTGAGGTCAAATTTGAACTCAGGTCTTCCTGACACCAGATCCAGCACTCTATCCACTGCACCACCATTGTCAAACTGACATTGCTTTGTTTTATTTTGGGGTATATTTTATTTCCCTTTCACTTACAGAATGTGGATACCTCACTAGAATTAATGTGATGTCAAATGTATTAAACATTTTTGGTAAATGTCAGTTGAATAAGTTAAAATATAAGAATCAACAACCCTGAGTTCTGTCATTTTGAGGGACTGGAGCACCTAGGGAGTTGAATGCTGGCTTGCTGAAGCTGCTATCTTCACTTGCCTCTTTCCTTCTCCTCTCAAACCCTAGGCTCCCCTGTCCTGCTCCCCACTCTCAGTGCTGAGCTTTAGCACTGACCTGGGGCCTTGAACAATCCTCGTGCTTCTGGGGGCTCCATCTTTTACTTTATTGGGTGCTGGACAATGGAGCTTTGGCAGGAGATTAAGTTTTTTTGATGGTTTTCATCTCCCTCTTATTTCTGGCATCCACTCTGTGACCCTCAGCTTGGCCCCTCCGGCCCATCACAAACTGTCTCCTGGTCTAGCTTTCCCAATGTAGGCCCATCTTGGCCTGGCCAAAATGAGCTGCCAATCATCCACCAAGTCCATGTTCAGACTTCTGTGTCTTTGTACAGAGGATCCTGCCTACCTGGGACAGGCTCCATCTTTGTTCATTAGAATCCTTAGGCCCTCCCAAGGGACATCTTGATTTCCACCCCTTAGAGGCAGCCTTTCTGTGTCCCTGAAGTTGGCAATGCTCTCTCTTCCTCCTCAAATTGTTTTCCAATCAGTTTGGCCACACTGTTGCATTTCTCTCCCCCACACCCAGTAGAATGGGTGCTCTTTAGGGCAGGATGGGCTGTTCCCCTTTGTCTTTGTGCTCCTGGATTGGCTCCTGACAAAGACAAGGTACTCCATAAATGCCTGCTGGTTGTTGAGCTGCTTAGTCTAACTGGAGAAGCTTCACCTATAATACCTCCTGAATCTAACATACATTTTCACACATACATATGCATACATATATGTGTACACACAAACAAAAATGAATGCACATACATATGCACGTGTGTACATGAATGCATTTATACATGTGTACATGTACACAATGCATACCTATTCATACACATTTTCCAGATAGTTGGTCCCTGAAGCAGGGTCCCAGATAGGTGAGCACTCCAATTTCTTGTCTTCTGCCCTAGCCTTATCTATATTTAGAGTCATTTCCCTTGAGATATCAGGAAGCCACCCTCCAAGAGACGGTGGGCAGTGGGATGGATTTCGGAATGGGTGTGTATGTTGTGTAGAGTGGGGTGGCTGCCCCGGTTTCTCCTTGGGTGGTATCAGTGAGATAAAGGCCCTTGGGTTCTACAGGGAGGAACATGGTGGCCTCTTCTAGGAACACTGGAAGCAGGAATTATTTGAGAGAAAGAGGTACTTCCTGGAAATTCTCCTGTTAACATTGGGTTTTGGAGATGGGAAACTTCCAAAGAGTTAGCAAACTTAGGAAACCCTGAGCCAGACCCACCTGGCTGTCCCAGCCAACTTGCCTGATGCTTCTCATACTGAGCTCACGTCTGCTCCCACACATGGGAGCAAGGCCATGAGGAAGGATGCTTTGTGGACTGCCTTTGGAGGTCTTCAGTGGCACTTTCTGGGCCTCTAAAAGGTAGCAGACATATGTCTTTCATCCATCCCAGGCACCATCATATCTCTTTTTAAATGTCAGATATCTTGGTGACAAAGATCTTCTAGGATAAGTCATAGCCTTTTGAGCATCAATTGATTTTGTTTTTTTTCTGACTGCATGTGAGTGCCAAGAATCTACTAATCCCAGGCCCAGGGTCAAAGCCAGACCTCCAAAGGTCCCATCAAGTCCATCAAGATATTTTCAAAATATCTTCCTTCTTCAATATTCTCATTTGTCAGGCTTGTCCCAGGCAGGGCACGTTCAGTTGCAAACCCAGATGGCTTTTATCTCTCCCAATTTGTCTTTTGGTTCACTGACTGTCATGGAGGCCTAGCCATGACCCTCATCCTGTGTCACTGCTCTGGGCTGGCTGCTCACTGAGGGCAGGGCTGTTAGTGAGCATGATGTCACCTAAGCTAACACTACTCTCTCACTCTCTCAGTGATTTATCAATTCTTCACCTAGTCATAATTCTGATAGATAATATGTCCCACGTTCTTCTAATTTATTTATATATCTCCCTTCATATCTGAGTCATTATCCTTTCGACCCTTATCTTCATAAATAGTGTAAGATATTGGTCTATACCCAATTTCTGCCAGACCGCTTTCCAGTTTTCCCAACAATTTTTACCAGTGAATTCTTGTGCCATAAGTTGAAATCTTTGCATTTGTCAACACAAGGTTACTGTGATCAACTATTATTGTGCACTATATGTCTACTCCGTTCCACTGATCCACCTTTCTATTTTGTGGCTGATTCCAGATAATTTTGATAATTACTGTCTTGTAATACAGTTCAAGATCTGGTACTGGTAAACCTCCTTCATTTACATTATTTTTTCTTTAATTCTTTTGCTATTCTTGACCTTTGGGTCTTCCAAATAAATGTTATTATTTTAATAGCCTGATAAAAATATTTTTATGGTAATTTAATTGGGATGGCATTGAATACATAGATAAATTTAGGTAAAATCATCATTTTGATTATATTGTATCTGCCCACTCATGAAGAATTAATAGTTTTCCAATTATTTAAATCTGACTTTTTTATATAAAAGGTGTTTTATAATTATGTTCACGTAATTTCTGGTTTGTCTTGGCAAGAATACTCCCAGGTATTTTATGCCATCTATAGTTATTTTAAATGAACTATTTCTTACTATCTCTTCTTGAAGAATTTTGTTGATGATGTATAAAAATGCTGGTGATTTATTCGGGTTTATTTTATATCTTGCTACTTTGCTAAAATTAATTATTTTAACTACCTTTGAAGTTGAATTCTAGGATTTTTCAAATATATTATCATATTATCTGCAAAAAAGAGATACTTTTATTACTTCATTACCAATTCTGATTTCTTTTTCTTCTCTTATTGCTATTACTAACACTTCTAATACAATATGGAAAAATATTGGTGATAATGGGCATCTTTGTTTCACTCTTATGTTATTGGGAAGACTTATAGCTTATGCCCATTACAAATAATGCTTGCTAATGGTTTTAGGCAGATACTTCTCATCATTTAAGGAAAAACCCATTTATACTTACACTTTCAAATGTTTTTTTAATAGGAATGGATGTTGTATTTTGTCAAAAGCTTTTTCTTCATCTATTGAGATAATAATATAACTTTTGCTACTTTTGTTATTGGTATAATAAATTATATTATTAGTTTCCCTTATATTAAACTATCCCTGTGTTACTATTCTAAATCCCACTTAGTCACAATGCATAATCTTTGTCATATGTTGTTGTAATCGCCTAGCTAATAATTTCTTTAGGATTTTTGCAACCACATTCATTAGTGAAATTGGTCCATAATTTTCTTTCTCTTCTTTTCCTCTTCTGGTTTAGACAGCAGCACATATTTGTTTCATAAAGGGAGTTTGGTAGGACTCCTTTGCCTATAATTCCAAATAATTTATTTAATATTAGACTTTGCTCATCTTTAAATGTTTGGTAGAATTCACTTGTAAATCCATCTGGTTTTGATGCTTTTTCCTTAGGAAGCTCATTTATGGCCTATTTTTTTTCCTAAAATAGTTGTTTTTTTTTAAGATATTCTATTTTCTCTTCTGTTTATTGAGGCAATTTATATTTTTGTAGATATTCTTCCATTTCACTTAAATTTATTGCAATATAATTGGGCAAAATAACTCCTAATAACTGCTTTGGCTTCATCATCATTAGTGGTATATTTACCCTTGGCATTTTTGATAGTAGTGATTTGGTTTTCTTCTTCTACTTCTTCTTCTTCTTCTTCTTCTTCTTCTTCTTCTTCTTCTTCTTCTTCTTCTTCTCTCTCTCTCTCTCTCTCTCTCTCTCTCTCTCTCTCTCTCTCTCTCTCTCTCTCTCTCTCTCCCCCCTCCATCTCTCTGTCTCTCTCTTATCTTATTTACCAATGACTTAACGGTTTTATTGTTTTTTCCCCATAAAACCAACTTATAGCTTTATTTATTAATTTAATGATTTTCTTACATTCAATTTTATTAATCTCACCTTTAATTTTTAGGAGTTCCAATTTGTTTTTCTGTTTAATTGAGGAATTTTAATTTGTTCTTTTTCTAGTGTTTTTCATTATATATCCAACTTATTGGCCTGCTCTTTATTTTATTGATGTGAGCATTTAGAGATATAAGTTTGCTTGTGATTACTGGTTTTCCTATATCCTGTGGGTTTGGGGTATTTTGTCTCATTATTTTCATTTTCTTTGATAAATTTTTTTTTTGTTTATAAGTCTAGTTTTTTAATCTGCTTATTCTTTAAGATTATGTTGTTTGGTCTCCAATTATTTTTAATCTATATTTCCATGATCCCTTATTAAATGTAATTTATTCACATTATGATATGAAAATGATACATTTAATAGTTTTGGTTTTCTGCATTAAATTATAAAATTTTTATGCCCTGATATGTAATCAATTTTTGTAAAGGTACCAGGAACTGCTGAGAAAAAGGTATATTTCTTTCTATTCCCATTAATTTCTCTCTAGATATCTATCACATCCAGCTTATCTAAGATTCTATTCATCTCCTTGACTTCTTTTTTATTTATTTTTGGTTAGATTTATTTAGTTATGAGATTGAAAGGTTGAAATCCCCCACTACTATAGTTTTGTTATCTATTTCCTTCTGTAATTCATTCAGCTTTTCCTTTAAAAATTTGGGTGCTATACTATTTGGTGCATATATGTTTAGTATTGATATTACTTCATTAGCTATAATACCTTCTATCATGGTCAAATTTGAACTCAAGTCCTCCTGACTCCAGGGCCAGTGCTCTACTCACTTTACAACCTAGTTACCCCTGTTTATCCTTTTTTATCTCTCTTTTTACCCTATCCCTCTTTAGAAATCTAATTTACTCCTACTACCACCCTAATCCTCACCCTTTCAAAGAATCCCACCTTTTCTTCTTGGATTGCCCTCCTATTTCTTAGTCTACCCACCCTTCTAAGAGTTCCCCACTTTTACCTCTTATTTCTTAATCTGCAGTCCAAGAGTCCCTGCCTATCCTATCCCCTTGCCCTCCTAGTTCTCCTTAATGTTAGGAGACTTTTATACCCTTTCATGTGTACCTTACTCCTCTTTTTCTTCAAATCAGTTCTCATGAAAATAAAGTTCTAGCACTACTAGCTCTCCACCTCCCCCTGCCCTCCACTGTAACTGTTCTTCCATTCACACTCATTTGTATAAGATAATCATTCCATTTCTACCTCTCCTTGACCAATTTTATTTTTTTAGGATCATCTAATCATACTCAACTCAACTCCAAACTTATCTATGTATTCTCTTTCAAACTACCCTAGTAATTATATCATTCTTAAGAGTTACAGATAACATTTCCCATATAAGAAGTAAGCAATTTGACCTTATTAAATTCCTTATAAGTGATCTTTCATGTTTACCTCCTTATGTCTTTCCTGATTCTTGTAAGTCCTTTTTTCTGTTCAATTCTCATCTTTTCCTCATGAATAGCTGAAGTCTTTTAATTCATTAAATGTGTTTTCTCATGGAAGACTACATTATGCTTTGCTGGTAGGTAATTTTTGGTTGCAAACCCAGTTCTTTGGCTCTTAAAACTATTATGTTCCATGCTCTTTGTTCTTTTGATACAGAAGCTACTAAACCTTGTGTTATCCTGACTGTAGCTCCACAGTATTTAAATTGTTTCTTTCTAGTTTTTTTTTTCTCCTTGGCCAGGGACCTTCAAAACTTAGCTATAATATTCCTGTGAGTTTTCATCTTTGCATCTCTTTCAGGTAGGGGTTGGTGGATTTTTTTCAACATCCATTTTACCCTCTAGTTCTAAAACTTCAGGACAATTTTCCTTAACAAGTTCATGTAGTATATAGTGTTTTGTTTGTTTGTTTGTTTGTTTGTTTATCATAGCTTTCAGATAGTCCAACAGATCTTATATTGTCTCTTTTCAATCTGTTTCCAGGTCAATTGTTTTTCTAATGAGATGTTTCACATTCTCTTCTATTTCTTTTTTCTTTCTTTTGATTTTGTTTATTTCTTGGTATTTTATGAAGTCATTAGCTTGCCCTTGCCCAATTCCAATTTTTAAGGAGTTCTTTTCTTACATAAGTTTTTTGGATTTTTTTTCCTAATTGGATGACTTTCTTTTCATAATTTCCTTGATTTTCTTGCATTCCTCTTTCTTTATTTCTTAATTTTTTCTCCAACTCTCTTAAATTTCCAAAGTCCTTTTTAAGTTATTTCCAAGAATTCTTTTGGGGCTTGTGACCATTTTACATCTTTTTAAGCTTTAGAAGTAGTTGTTTTGACTTCACTGTCTTCTTCAGAGTTTGAGCCCAGATCTTCGCTATCACCATAGTTGCTATCTATGATAAGGTTCTTTCTGTTTTACTGACTCATTCTTTTAAAGCAGCTTATTCCTTGGCTGTTAACTTTGCATTAGAGTTGGGTTCTAGTCCTTAGGTATGGGGTTTAATGTCTCAAGCTTCAGGTTTTTTGTCCTGTTGTTTTCTGATCTTTATCTGGTGGCCTGACCTCAGGTACTCCTATCTGCCTCTGAGACATGCCCAGAGCCCCCAGCATTCTGTCACTGCAAATACTCTTGCTCTCTGTTGTTCCCTTGGTAGCTATAATTTTCAGTTCAACTTTCTTTCCTGGAACTAAAACCAGGGACTCTGCTGTCCTGTAAGTAACCACAGACAGTAGGGTCATTTCCCCTCTGTGACTGCACTCAATAATGTGTACTTGCTTCTCCTAGCCCACAGCCTTCCACCTCATCCAGTCAGCCTTCCTTTGCCTCCCAACCCATCCCGCACCAGCAGAGGGCCCTTCAATATTCCTCTGATCAGCTGCTGGACCCCCACCCTCTCTGTGGGACAAAAATTTCTGAAGCTGAGGCTTCTCTGACACAGCTATCCCTGGGCTTGTTTGTTGATTCATACCTAGAGGTACCTACTCTTCTGACCACTACCTTGGGAGGTCAGGTCTTTCCTAAAGTCCTCCCAAGTTATCTTACTAACTGCTTTACTCTGACTTCTAATTATTTTTTGTCACTCAAAGTTCACTTTGAACATTATTTTCAATTGTTGGTGGGGGAATTTGGAGAGCCAGGTAATTCCTGCTTTATTCTGCCATCTTCCTAGAATCCTCTCCCTCAGTTCCTTTTATGACAGTTCTTAAGTGGTAGAACAGGAGAATGCTATGGATATGTCACTTTCCAATATTTTAGGAAACATCTAGATTAATCCTCTCATGTTATTTTTTGGAGAACATTGAGAAGTATGAAGTTCATGGAAGTCCAGTTAGGTAGATATAGAGATGATTGACTGGCTGGACCCAAAGAGAAGTCATTAAGGACTCAACATCAGATGAGAAGGTTTCCAGTGGAGAACCCCCAAAATCTTAATTGGCCTTATGATTTTCTTCTTTTTTAAAATTTGTTTTATCTTCAATTCAGGGAACAAAGCAAGCATTTCCATAGCACAGTTCAGTAAAAGAAAGATGACTTCATATGAAGACAAAAATGGTGTGCTTATCTAATTTGTACCTGACACAAAACAGAGAGGGATGATTGTTAATGCATTGTGCAGCAGGGTTCAAAAAGACCTTGCCAGACTAAACATTAGGCCAAATTTAATATGCTGACAAATTTATAGGACTAAATGTAAAGCCTTATATTTCATTTCAAAATACTCATTTTCACAAATAGAAGATTGGGGAAACATGGCTTACCACTAATTCATCCAAAGCACATTTTAATATAAAAATAATAGGAATCAAATGGAGAAATTAAGCTTCTTAAGGACAGGAACTACTTTTCATTTTGGTTTTGTATCCTTAGTGCCCAGCATGATACCTTGCACATACAGACAGAGACAAATTCTGGACCTGTGATTTCATTGATGGATGGAACTTTCGGTTGAGAGAATTAGCCCTATCAATGCAGATCAGCACCTTGTAGTCTTAGAGAATTGCCTAGATAAGAGCCCTGAGAAGTGAAAGGTCTTGCCTGAGGTCACGTCACTAGTGTGTGTCAGAGACTTGACTGGAACCCAGGTCATTCATCTGGCTTCAGCCACAGTTCGCTCTCTACCATACCACACTGTCTTGTACCTACTATGCACTTTATAAATGCTTGTTGAATTATGAGTAAATGGTGTGGTGTAACAACCAAGAATGATAGGGTCACCTAAGGCAACATTAAGAGGGACATAGCTGTAAGAAAGAAGACAGAGGTCCCAAAGTATTCTACCTTCATCAGAGCACATGTGAAAGACTGTGTTCATTTCTGGGGACTACAATTTTAAAAGGTCATTGATAACTTGAAGAAGAGTGCAGAGAAGAGTAACCAATATGGTAAAGGCCCACCCCAAGTTCATTTCATACAAGTACAGATTGTGGCTCTGGTTAAAGGAAAACTTTATAAAATGTGAAGCTATTCCAAAGGAGAACAGGTGCTCAGGAGGTGGTGAGTTCCTCCTTAATGCAGGTCTTCAGACAAAGGCCAGATGAGCCTTTGAGGGTGGAGACTGTCTTTGCCTCTTTATTTTTTATCCCTAGCATTCAGCATATGGCCTAATTAATAAATGTGTATTGATCACCTGATTGCTATTTGAAGGTGAGGCAGCTAGCTTAAGTGGGGCAGTGTACAGTGTTGGACTTGGAATCAGGAAGACCTAATTTCAGATCTTGCCTCAGACACTTACTACCTGCATGACCTTGGGCGAGTCCTTGATTTCTCTCAGTGTTGCTTTCCTCATCTGTAAAATGGGGATACCAGTAGCACCTACCTCACTGTGCTATTGTGAGGACCAAAGAGATGATCTATTTGAAGCACTCTGCTAAGTGCCATAGAAATCCCACTGGGGGTAGTCAGTGAGGGCCCTTCCAACTCCGAAATTCTTTGACTAACTTAACAGATGAGTGTTCAGCACAGAGTGAGGACGTGTTGCAATGACCTTACCATGGGGAAAAAAACCACCAGTATCAGAAAGCATGTCACCACCTCACAGTTCCCAAAGCCAATGGACTTCTCAATGAGTGTGGAGTCAATTCATTAATATTCTGTTCAATATTAATATAACAATATGGCCTCCCAAACCCTGGAATTCCTCTCAAATTGATCCTATGTAACCTGTTTTTTTCTTTTCTTTTTCCAATCTCCTTTTAATAAACATAGAAAGCCTCCAAGTCTTCTGATCTTTTAGCTAGTCCTCATCTCCCCACTGGCAGAAAGAGCTCTTGGTATCCAATAAACCTTGCTCACAGCAACCCTCATGCCTAGAACAACAGAGACGTTAACTAAGGGAAAACCTTGCTGGGTTGGGCTGGGCTGGGCTGGGCTCAATGCAGACCAGAGATGGAAAGTAGCCAATGGAAAAAAGGTGGAATTGAGAGGAGAAGAAATGCTATTTTCAAGCCTTCGCCTGGGTGGGCAGTTTGGGTGGGAATCTCACCTCTCCTGAGCCTGAGTTCATTGACCACGAGTGGAATGCAGCTTGAAGAAGCAGGCCAGCTCCAGGGCAGAGTCTATACTCAAGTTCTTACCATATGAACACCACCCAGCCTTGGTGGTAACCAATTGACCAAATGAAAATAGTGCACAAGGAAGGGCTTCATATTATAGGCACTCATCCTCAAGCTTGAACTAGAGCCTTATGCTCACTCTGGCCCAAAGTCAGAGGCAAAGAAAACATTCCAGCCTCCAAAAAGCATATTGGGTCAGCTTCTCACAAAATTCAGTAACTCTGGTGGATTGTGTTGAATGGTGCAAGGAGCTAGTTATTTGAAGAAGAAGAAGAAGAAGAAGAAGAAGAAGAAGAAGAAGAAGAAGAAGAAGAAGAAGAAGAAGAAGAAGAAGAAGAAGAAGAAGAAGAAGAAGAAGAAGAAGAAGTAGGAGGAGGAGGAGGAGGAGGAGGAGGAGGAGGAGGAGGAGGAGGAGGAGGAGGAGGAAGAGGAGGAGGAGGAGGAGGAGGATGAGGAGGAGGAGAAGGAGGAGAAGGAGGACGAAAGAGAAGAAGATGATGATGATGATGATGATGGAGGATGAAGAGGAGAAAGAGAAGATGAAGAAGAAAAAGTAGAAGGAGGAGGAGGAAAGGGAAGAAGGAAAGAAGGATAAAGGGAAGATGATGATGATGATGATGATGATGGAGGGGAAAAAGGGAAGAAGGAGGAGGAGGAAGAGAATGTCTGGACAGCAATTCTTGTGACCAGTGGGATATTAAGGCTCTGATGCTTCCTACTAACATCAGGTAGCATGTAATATTTTGCATTTCTGTAGTCAATAATGAATGATCTATAAATTCTTTTTAGTAGATTAATGCAGTTGAAGAAGTCACCAGATACTTATTAGGCACCTGCTATGTGCTAAACACTGTACTAAGTGCTGAAAATACAAAGAAATGATGAATCAATCCACAAACATTTACTGCCACTGTGTGCCAGTCCACACTGGGTTAACAGAACAGTTCAGCGAATGGAGGGGCTTTGTAAAAGCAAATGATTGGACCTTTGAAATATTTTTTTTGCTTTTTCCCCCATCAAACACTTCATTAAAAATATATGGTTGCTCTCTTTCTCCTCTGTTCTGACAGAAGCTCTTCGGCTTTGCCCCTTACCCCCTGAGAATGTACGCCTGCACCAAGTTCATCTCTACCCATGCCCTTGTAAGGAGCAGCTCTCAGCTGCTATGTAGACCATCATCTGAAGTGGTGCTAAAATGGCCAAAGGTTCAGATAGATGAGAACCTCAGTGTTTTCACAGCATAAGGTCCCTTAACCTCACTTGTCCCCAGATGTGGATTCCAAACTCACACCATCTCAAGGGACATTGCCACAGCAGCCAAGTTCATTGGGGCTGACGCTGTCACTGTGGGGGTGGCCAGCTCTGGAGCTGGGATTGGGACTGTGTTTGGAAGTCTCATCATTGGTTATGTCAGGAATCCTTTCCTGAAACAACAGCTCTTTTCCTATGCCATCCTGGGTTTTGCCCTGTTGGAGGCCATGGGGATCTTTTGCCTGATGATGTCCTTCCTCATCCTCTTTGTCATGCGATGGAGCCATTTCTATCCCCCAACATTTCTGAATGTTCCTCCTCATCCTACTGGTCCTTCCATGTTTCTTCCAGCCTGTGTATACCTCCCCCTCCATCTTACCAGGCAGCCCTGGGGAAAGCCATGGGCTCAGGTTTTGACAGAGGGAAGACAGATAAATACTGTATTAATAAGCTGTTAAAAAATATATGGTTGAGTGTCTGTGGCCAAAGATACAGAGACTAGGACTATGGATAAGTCAGCCTGTCTGTAACATAGTGTATAAAGCGTCCAGGAAAGATAGTTTGGAATCATAATTGTTAAAGGTTTTACAGAGAAACAGAGACGTTTGCATTTTATTTTTAGAGTACCACTGTAGATTTTTAGGAAGACTTGTGCTTGAAGAATGTCATTTGGACAATTCACTGGGATGGGGGCTAGGAGACCAATTAAGAGACTTCTGCAGTAGGAGTTCAGAAGGGAGTGAAGGGAGACTGAACTGAGGTGACTGTGGTATGTGTAGGGAGAAAGGGACAGATGGGAGAGATGGTGGGGTGGTAGAAATGACCAAATTTGGCAGCTGAGCTATTATAATGGAAGGAGTAGAAGGTGACTGAAGAGTCACAGGTGATTCCAAGGTCATGAACCTGTGTGATGTGACTGATTTCCTTGACAGAGACAATGTTGTCCTGGTTCTGCTCACTTCACTCAGCATCAATTCATGTAAGTCTTTGGAGGTTTTTCTGAAATCCACCTGCTCGTCATTTCTAATAGAACAATAGTATTCTATTACACAGACTGCTTCAGATGTGGACTGACAGGGAAAACATGAAGGAACTTTTGCTTCCATATTTATAAGGATTGTGCCTCTTTCCTGTTCCTTAATCACGGAGATAGCTTCTCAGCCTGAGATCCTACCACCAGCTTGTTTGGCTCCCACATTACATGTTGACTCATGCCCCCAGATCTTTGGAGTTTGAATAGTTATCCAACCATGGATCTCCCATCTTGTACTTGGCAAGTTGCCTTTGCCCCAGTAAGACATTTCAAACCAAAGAGTAGTACATAGACAACTTCCACAGACACTTGGATCCAACGTGTATAAAACAATAATAACTATTTATTTGTAGTTCACAGCCCTTTAGATCCTGAAACCAAGCTATTTTTAAAAATGTTGGTCCTGCTCCCAACATGTGTTGAGAAATAAAGTTCACCTTGTTTTAGAGTCAGTCATCCCAGAGGATGCCTTTATCAACCAGAAGCATCTGTCCCCAAGTGGTTTATCCCCATCTAATGAGGGAAAGGTTTACATCCCTAGCCTGCCCAGCACATAATCAGTCCTTAAATTAGGGTATTTTTTAGGATTGGCATGAATTATAGAAGAAGAACATTACACCCAGGCCCTAGGAGATATTTGCAATTCTAGCCATGTTGGAGAGAAAATCACAGAAACCAGGAGATGTCATTAGACCAGTGACAGTGGAGGAGAAAGAGCCTAGTGTTGACAGGCCTTCTTACTCACAAGTTGGCGGGTGTCGATGTGTAGAGCAACACAGACAGAATATTCAGGGGTTTCTGCTCCATCTGGTTTGAAAGGAAGTGTGGCAGTTGAAGGGGAAGACAGTACAGTATGTCAGGCTAGACCCATTGTGTCGGGGCGTGAGAGGACCCCTGAACAAATGGATCCTTTGTGTCACAGCTGGAACCGCAGCTCTAGGCTCAGACACATGGGGAGTGGGTTGTTTTTTTTCCCTATTCTTTTCTCTGAAACAGACCATGTTCCAGTTCCAACTTACATGACTGCTGGCAGGAGAGTCAGGTCACTGATGTGGCCCCCAGAACAGGCAGCATAGAAATCCAGGCCTACATTCATATGGGGCTCTTTTTTCCCATTTCTCTTCTCTTCTCTGCTAATTGCTCTTGAGTTGTTTTTTATTACAGCGTTTAGATTTCTTCAAGCCTCTGTTGGTTGTTCTGGAGGGCCAGGAAGACCATCGGAACTCCAGAACAAGTAATTTAATCACTGCCAATAGAAGAGGAAACCCAGACTGGCTGCGGACACTGTCCAGAAGCCCATCAAGCTATGAACAGAAGAACCAAGGACTCAATGGAATTAAAGAAAAAACATGGAAGCTAGGAGTCAAGTTGGCTCCAAGTAGTAAAGGAAGTCTTTGTTAGTGTTGCAACACTATGGTTAGGAGGGTCACAAGATGTAGGTACTGGCCTTTGAGTCCAACCTCTTCATTTTACAAATGAGGAAACTGAGGACCCCAGAAGTGACTAAGGTCACCCAAAGGACTAAGGAACAGAGTCAGGCTTTGAACCCAGGTCCTCAGATTGGAAATCCAGGGATTTTCCTACCACATACCTTTTTGAATGAAGTAGAATTTCTCTGATTCAAGTAGACAGACAGACAGATAGATGATGATAGATAGACAGATATATGAATGAATAATTTGTTAAGCACTTATAATTTTTCAGGCACTATGCTAAACCCTGAGGATACAACTACAAGCAAATAAAATTTCTGACCTCAGAATGCATTCTAAAGAGGGAGGATAACACAAAACCTAGGTGCTGAACCTAGAGGTGTCCATGTAGGGAGCAGTGCACTAATGCAGGGACATGGCAAGGAGACTGTAGGAATCTGGGTGGATGTGTAGGCCCTGGCAACATAAGGCAGTAAGTTCATCTGAAAGGGTATGGGGAGTCAGAGGGAGAGTCCAGGTTTCCCAATGGGTTGGAGAAGGTTGGAGAGGAAGGCCATGGAATAGGCTGTGGGTAGCAATTTTTAGAATTTTACCAGAGCACCACATGAAGTCCAAAAAAATCCACGTTTTTTGACATCAATATTCTTCTGGTAATGAACAATTGTGAATTATGGAACTGTGGTCGTCAAAGAACTAAAGTATTGGACCACCCAAAGGGCAATGGAGAGAGCCAGGGTGCCCCTGGCTGGGCTGTAATATAGCACAAATGAGAAATCATCCACGAGAAGCAGTGTGAAGGACTTTGTCAAGGAGGGTATGACCAGAAAGAAGCAAATGAACGAGGGGCTGGTTACATAACAACAGGAAGGATCGACCAATGGTCAGCCCATTTGCTTTTGTCCAAGGGAGCTGAACAAAACAAGCTGGGCAGCAGATACAGAGTGGAATCCAAACCTGTTCCAGTTTTCAAAAGGGGCACATGAAACACTCGCATTTATGTGAAAGTTAATTTTATTGCATGAAAGGTGGCTTGCTTTGTTGGAACCTTTGCAATCTCAGGATATCCCCAAGGAAATCCTCCTGCACATTGAACAATATGCCCCTCCAGGTTAAACTCATCCCTTCTAATCTCATCACCCCTCAGCCAACTCCAGCCCTGACTGACCCCACCTCCCTCAGGCTCCTCTCCCCTCTGATTGGAGGGCTGGAAGGTGGAGACCCAAACTCCTGCCAAGGCCTTCCTTTGTATAGGGCAGAAACTGGACTTCTGGGCTCACTCCACTCTGTATCCACTGCGCCACCTGGCTTTTTCTGCTCCACAGAACCAGATACTCCGTGGTTTGCCCCACACTTTCCTGACTCTTTTTGTGTGTTGTCTCTCCCCCACCCCCAATTAGACCATAGGCTTCTTGAGGGCAGGGACTGTCTTTTTAGTAATTATATCCCAAGCATTTAGCCCTGTGCTAGCACACAATACACTGGCACACCGTAGGTGCTTAATAGTTGTCTTTTGGATTGGGGTGTAACAAAACTAGGGTCATAAATCATTGAATATGAGAAACAGATTGTAAAGTCCATCTCCAATAATTGTGAGCCTCTTAAGGGATCAGTATTGGCTTAACTGTGGTGTAGAGTTGGGTGAAATTGTCTGTTTATCAAAAGCAGAATCTGGACTGAGTCATTTCCTATGGATGACATAGGGATTTATTATGTTACCAGCCTGCCTGTGCAAAACCAAAGACATTTACAGAAGTCAAGAAAAATCTGGAGCCCCAAGCATCCAGTGCCACAAGGGTCCCTTCTACAAATGGGGCTTTTGTGAGATTCAACAGCTCCACAAGACTCTGGCTCCTGGAGCAGTCTCAAGGTTTTCACATACAGCAACAAAATGTTTTACACCTTCTCCAAAACAAAGGAAAAATTTGCTGGCCATAAGCCAGGAAGGGAAGTGGGGTGGGGGAAGCAATGAGGAGGGAGAGATGCCAGATGCACGTTTGGCTCTGGGCAGGTAAGCGCCCTGCCACCCTCAAGTATAAGCCGGGCAATTCAGAACCCTAAGCCACGAGCCCTTCCACAGGCCAGACCTCAGGCAGCCTCCTTCCTACTTTTTGCTATCATCCCATACCTTGTGACTTTGGCTTAAGAAGACAAAAGCTGGTAATGGGAAGCGAGGCATGAGCTGCTAACCGGGAAGCTAGAAGTTGGAGCAGTTGGAGAGGCAGGCTGATGGGCTGAGGAAATGGGAGACAGAGCCCAGATCTGGATTAGGATGTCAGGCTGGAGATTTCTTTTGGGGGTGGGGTAGGGGGAGGGTAGTGTTTAAATTCAAATGTTCTGAGTCAGCAAGGCCCACCAGCCTGTTCCCATCCTGCTCTGCTCAGAGCAGGGTCTGTTCTCCCTCACAACTGCCACAATACAGAGCAGCCCTGGAGAGGCCTGAACATGGCTGCCCTTCCCATAGCCCTCAATTTGTCCATGTTTATTAAGAAGGCTCTGTGGACATTTGGGGGAAAGGCACTTGGCATCTATGATCTCACTAGATCCTCACAAATGCCCATTGAGGAAGGTCCTAGAACAGTTATAATCATTTTCCAGTTAAGGAACCTGAGGATCAGAAGGTTAAGGGCTATGTGCCCAAGACCACACAACTTTCAAGCAGTATCTGAATAATCCAATAGGGAAAAAGTCCCTATATATTAAGGAAAAAAAGGCAGAAAGGCTTTGTAGCCAGCTTTTGGGGCCACAGCCAGCTGCTGGCTGATGAACCCGACTGCCCTGTGGGTGGTGGGCTTCCAGCCCTCAACTCCTATCCCTTGGAAATGGCCCAAACAGGGGGAAAAGATGAAAATCCTTTTCAGCACATTCCCAGTGCTGGGGGCAGGGTGGAGGGAAAGGGAAGGGGGCTGACAACAGGGAGTAAATAGTTAAACTATATAAAAGCAGGAGGACTTAGGCAGCTCCTGAGACAGATTGGCACCAGCAGAACCGGGCTCCCCTCCCTCTGGAAGAGCTTTGTCTGCAACGTTACCTAGTCCACTGGCTGCTCCATTTCATTCAATTCAACAGACACTCATTAGATGACTATGACTGAGGAGGCAAAGACAGAAAGGAATCAGTCCCTCCCCACAAGAAGATGTGACCAGATCAATAGATGAATGAAAATGAGAGGGAGAAGAGGAGAGAGGAAAGAAGGGGAGGGAGAGAGGGGGACAGAGAGAAAATGAGAGGGGGGGAAGAGAGGAGGAGGGAGGAGGGATTAGGGAGAAAGAGAAGAAAACAGGGGGAGGGGAGAGGGGGTAGGAAGGCAGACAAGGAGGGGAACCACAGAGAGAAAAAGAGAGAGAAGGAGTAGGGGGAGGAGGGGTTGGAGAGAAAAAGAAGAAAAGAGGGGATGGGGAGAGAGGGAGAAGGAGGAAAAGAGGGGAGGAAGAGACAGAGAAAACAAGAGGGAAAGGGAGAAAGGGAGGAGAGAGAGAGAGAGAAAGAGAGAGAGAGAGAAAGAGAGAGAGAGAGAAAGAGAGAGAGAGAGAGAGAGAGAGAGATGAAAGAAGAGGGGGACAGAGTAGGGAGAGAGAGGGAGAGGGAGAGGGAGGAGAGACAGAGAGAGAAACAGAGATAGAAACAAAGACAGAAAATGAGACATAGGCAAAGAGACAGAGACAGAGATGACTTGAGAGGAGGAGGTGGAAGAGAAGATTTGACAGAGGAAGTGGCAGAAGCTGGGGATTCTAAGGAAGGATTATGCGTTCCAGGCATAAGGACAGCCTGTGCAAAGGCAAGAAGGTGGGAAATGGGATGCCAAGCTGGGTGAAAACTAATAGGTCAGTTTATTCCAGTTGATTAATCTCTGCTTCAGTCACCATCACAGTTTAATGTCAAGGTTTCTCAAATCAGACTGAGCTCTGAGGCCAAATCCCCCAGAGATGCCTGGATGTTTCAAACTGCTTGAGTCTCTGGGCTTGGAGAAGAAAGATGCAGGGTGGCTAGCATTTCAGACCCTAGACTTCCACATTCCCCATCCCCCAGCTGCAGTGGTTCAGTGTGGTGAGTATAGACATATGTTTTCTGCTGCAGATGGGGATCCAAATGAACATCAGGCCCTTTGGTGTGTGTTCAGATTTCTCAAAGGTGTTAGAATGTCTGTAAAACATCAGACGCCCTTCTTGCATGTTTTACATACATTGCGATTCTCTGCTGATGTGATGTTTCTTTTTGGAGGGGATGGGGAGTGGGATGGGGGCTGGTCAGCATCCCAGAAAAAAAATGGTGCTATAAAAGAAAGTGTCTGAACCCCTAGCCACTACCTGTCTTTGGTGGCAGCCCTGCACCTCTGAGTTTTTCAATGAGCTTCCTCTGTCTCCAGCCCAGGGGCCAAATCCCCATGCTCTGGCCATCACTGTGAGCCAAAAGCTGTCTCTCCTAGGTCTTTTCCTTAATCTTCAGGAATTCATCAGGTTCAGTTCAGAGAAGGTTGTCATTGCAGGGCTTGGCTTGGGGGGTTCAGAAGTGGCAGAGCAGTTCCTGAGGGTTTGATTAGGGTTAGAACAGAAGGAAGAAATCTTTCCCCAAATCCAGAACCAATAGCAGGGGATGCTGACACTTATTAACTGTCTGACTTTGGACAAGTGTCTTCACTCATGTCTCTGAGTTAAAACTTCAGTATCTGTAATATAGGAATCATAACCCTCAGACTACCGACATCATGGGATTGTGTTAGCACTGTGTTTAGCATTGGGCTACAGAGGAAGGCAAAATCAATCCCTTCTCTCAAGCAGTTCACAATCTCATCAAGGAAACAATGGGCTGACACCTATGTACAAACCAGATACATAAAGGAAACATGGAGATAATTTCAGAGGGAAGGCATTAGCATGAAGGGGAAATCTCTCAAGGATATAGAGTCCGCAGAGCAAAAAGGAAGGTGGTCTGGCCTTAGCACAGAAGAGGCTCCTTTTTTTCTCTGAAATAGAAGAGAATGACTAAAGACTTAAAGAGGGTTTTAGGTGTGAAAGAAGGAATTTACAGGGGATATAGAAAATTGGATATAGAAAAAAAGAGGACCCTAGTGAGAGGGTGGGGAGCAAGGGATAGAGCTGGAACAGCTTCCAAAGATGGAAAAGCCCTAACTCCCTTGCTCCTGCTGCCTGGGCATCATTAATGTAGGCACAAACAGATGTGATCAGCCAAAAGCTTCAAGGGACCATCTTAGTTACTTGCACTAACTAGACATACCTTGTCATTTCCTATTAAAGCAGCTTCCTGACTCATCATGAGTAACACTCAAGCAATGCTACTTCTTTCATTTTTACAGGACATATTTCATTTTATGGCAGCCAAGAGGATGTTCAAACCAGAGCATTTCTAAACTATTATACAATTCCCTAGATGAATGAAACTCTATGAATTCAAGCTATCTTATGAGTTATATCTCTCAGATCCCACAATAGCTGGCTAAAAAAGAAATGCATTCCTTTTTAAATATAATTTTCACTCTCTGGGTGATTGTTATCCAAGACCATGAGCGTTTTGAGGACCATTAAGGAGGAGATGAGTTAATATAAAGAAAGTGTTGAAACTGAGGCTCAATGGGATAGGGGGTGTGTGGTGATATGGGTTTTTTAAACATTAAATGAGAACAACCTTGTGAGAAATATTTTGGTTTGGGTTTTAAAGCTGGACTTTGATGTCATCAGCTTGCAGAACTCCCACTGGGAAAAATGTCTACTAATACATATAGACAACTCATTCATAAGTCAGAGACTTAAAGAATTTCCTAAGCCGCTAAGAAGTTAATGACTTTACCAGGGTCACAGAGTCAGTCTATAAGAGGGATAGGTCTTGAACTCAGGTCTTACTGACTCCAAGGCAACATTCTAGTCTAATGTCACAGTGTCTCTCCTGAGGAAGAGAGAGCATGCAAAATGGTGCCCAGAGAAGAAATCAAATAAAACAGCTGTGTGGCTAAGTCTACACCCAGCCTCCATACCCTCAGAACAGCAAGAAACATGTCAGAAAAAGAAAAAACAAATTAAGAATATAATTAATTATAAGGCAATCCTCATAGAAAAATCAAGGATTAGGAAAAAAAAAGTGGAGACAATGTCAGAGGGAAAGCATTAATTAAGAATAGAATTAATCATAAGGCAATCCTCATAGAAAAATCAAGAAAGGAGACTTTGGCCCCAAAGGGCAGAAGTTGCAAAGAAGAAACTTGAAGCTTAATGTCTGGAAAACCTCACTGAGAACATGGGCTGACCCAAAGTGGAATGGGCCTGCTTGGGAGAAATTGGATTCTCTCTCACTGGAGCAACTCAGGTAAGAGCTGTATGGCCATCGATGGTATTGAAGAGAAAATGAGTTTTCAGCTACAAGTGTGTGTTTGACTAAATGGCCTTTGAGCTTAAATTTTTAGTTAATGGAGAATGAGGCAAAGCTCTCTCACAACAAAGGATCAATGACATCATGATGTTGAAGTCAAAGTACAGTATGTTTGACTGTGGCTGATGAATTCAACAACAGCTTCGAAGGCTCTACCACAAGTTGGGCACAAGGAGTCCACTAGAACATTTGGAATAGAGATATTTCTAGAATTATACATCTCATACTTCCTTTGTGCTACTGTGATTCTGCTTCACTCATGGAGCACTGTGCCTTCTTTGATGCAGGTGCACCATGCTGGACAGTCTTGTAAGAGCATCTCCTGTGTCTCACATTCAATTCCAAAATCCTTCAGAGAGACCTTGAGAGTGTCCTTGTATCACTTCTTCTGACCTCTGTGTAACCACTTGCCTTGAGTAAGTTCTCTGTAAAATTTTCTTTTAGGGAAACATGTGTGGGGCATTCAAACAACATGGCCAGCCCATTAGAGTTGAACTCTCTGCAGTAGAGTTTGAAAGCTTGGTAGTTTGGATTGAGAAAGGACCTCAGTGTCTTCTACCTTATTATGCCAAGTGACGTTCAGAATCTTCCTAAGATAATTCAGATGGAAGTGATTCAGTTTCCTGGCATGGTGTTAGTAGACTGTCCAGGCTTCATAGGCACACACCAATGAGGTTGGCACCACGGCTCTGTAGACCTTCAGTTTGGTAGCAGCCTAATATCTCTTCTCTCCCACACTTTCCTTTGGAGCCTCCCAAACAATGAGCTAGCTCTGGCAATGCATGTGTCAACCTCATCATCTATGAGCACATCCCTGGAAAGAATTCTGCCAAGGTAAGTGAACTTATCCACAGCATTCAAAATCTCTCCATTTGCTGTAACTGATGTTTCCGTGTATGGATGGCGTGGTTCTGGCTGGTGAGGAACCTGTTATTTCTCGTTGTTAACTGTCAAACCACAATTAGTACAAGTAACAGAAAATTGATCTGTACTCTGCTGCATCTCAGCCTCAGAGGCCGCATTGAGTGCACAATCATCTCTGAACAAAAAGTCATGCTCCACTCTTCCTCCACTCTAGTTTTGGCTTGTGGCCTCTTCAAATTAAATGATTCACCATCAGTGAGGTAGCTGACCTTGATGCTGTTTTTATCTTCATTGAAAAAGTCCAAAATTATCATGCTAAAAAGCATGGGAGAAAGCACACAGCTCTGTTTCACCCATTGGTGACTGGCAAAGCACCAGAGCATCACCCGTCACCCAGAACCTGTGCAAGAATGCTGTCATGGAACTGGCATACAATCTTGATGAACTTCTCCAAGTCACCCCATTTTGCCATGATCTTCCACAAGCCTTCATGATTAACAGTGTCGAAGGTCTTGGTCAGGTCAATGAATGTTGTGTACAGACCTCTGTTCTTCTCCTGGCATTTCTACTGGAGATCCCAGGCAGCAAACACCATGCCAACCCTTCCTCGGTCTCTTCTGAAACCATACTTGCTCTCAATGCCAGTCCTCTCTGAACACCCCACATACTCCATCATGGAAATAGCAACAAATGGAACGTGAAAAAACCCTCCAGAGGGTTTGAGAAATTGCTAAGAGCATTAAGAGAAAGCAGAAGCATGGTGATCAGGTTCTCAAGAAGGACTTTGAGAGACAAACAATTCTTGAGGTATCTGAAAGAAGGATGGGGGAGGGAGGAGTCTCATGTCTTACAAATACCCTGAAAAAGGTGACTAAGAAAACTGTCACCCAGTCATCTGAATGCTGGCTTTCCCATCTGTGGAAAGGGTTTATATGAATGGTTTCCTCAGCCATTGAAGCCATCTCTCCTGAGGATACACAGAGGGCAGAGCCAGGTTTTCCTAAGACACATTCCAGAGGAGGTCGCTTCTTCACTATCCCACAACTTACTGAGAGATGTAAAGGGTACCAGACCTTACTGTGTTTATTGATTAGAGACAAATTTGATTCCATGGAGAATAACACAGCCTCTAAAAGTCTGCCTTCCAATAAGTACAATCTATCATCATCCTTAAATCAGAATGATTTAAGCTTCCTTGAAGATACCACAACATGCATTTCATGCACCCAGAACAGTTCAAACTATTCTCCTTCTCAGGGATGGTACCCACTCTGTTCCCTGTGTCTATCAAAATCCAGCTTATTTTTTAAGGGGGGGAGGGTGGGCAAAGAGGGAGAGGGCCTTACAAGGCCCTCTCCAACCTAGCTTTCCGTCCTGATTTAGCTCCCCCATCTTTACAAACTTTGCTAAACAGGAGTAAGAGTCATTCTTTCAATCTGACAGTCTATCACTTGCCATCGGCTTTCCCAGAGGATGTGCCAATGCCTGGAATGGCCTCCCTAAAGTCTGCATCTTCCTAATTTGTATCTTTTTAAAATTTTTTTCAGGGGTCAGGGTGTGCCCTCTTCCATGAAACCTTTCCTGATCTCTCTGAAATATGAAACCATGTTTTTTTCTCCCCACAAATTTCCCTAGTGTATTCTGTCCAGAATTTTCCATTATCTCTCTCCCTCCTTCCTTGTGTAGAGCTATCTGTGTATATGTCATATAGTCCCTTGTAGACTGTAAGGTCCTTGAGGACAAAGAATACATCATTCTTATTTTTGCCTATGCTTAGCTACCCAATGCCTGGAACATAGTAGGTGCCAAATAAATGTTTGTTGTTGCTATTAAAGATATACTATCCATCTAAGGAACCTTGCTCAAGGGTTGTGAATGTAAATCATCAGGAAAATAAAGCATGTGGAGCCCTGAACGAGCACTCACTGTAATGCGTGCAGCTTTTTATTTTTTTTAAGCCATATATGTTTACACTTTTCCTGGCTGTCCAAATGTGTTCATTCCAATTGGGCTCCTAAGTGTTCCCGTGTGTGGGTAAAATGGGCAGCTGCCACCGAGAGGGGGCTAATGCTTCCTCTCTCCCACATAGATTAACGCAACTTTAATTTTGTGTTAATCCCCCCTTGAGGCCCTCTAGTCCCTGGTAGCCAGGAATGAATGTAGATAATTGCTATGAAAATATTTGGGTGCTAATTGCACACTCTGCAGGACGAGAACAACAATATTTTCATAGGGACATTACCCTGTTTTGTAGTAAACGGTGTTTACTTATGGGCCAGTACATGTGGTATATATTAGGTCACGTCCCTGGGAAGGGGGGATCGCTCACTTCTCAAACGGGAACCAGACCGTCAGAAATAATTTGGGAAGAAGTAAAACTAAAAGACAAATGTTGAAGCATATGAGAGCCGATCAGAGCTATCACAGGGCATGATCCATCCACATTAGTGGAAAGTAACAACGGCAATATTGTGGGTGGCCGGGGGTCATTTAGAGAGAGATCTCCAGTCCTGAAGCAAGCAGTCTCTTCCAGATGCCATGCTCCAAACTTTGGAAAGGCTTCCATCAGGGTAGAAGACCAATTGAACCCGTCTCTGGCTCCTAACACATGGAGGAGCTGGGGAGGAATAGGGCAGTGAGTGCTATGGAAAACAGGAACATCGTTTTCATGAGAAATCCTAAAATTTCAGGAAAAATTCAATCTCATTCAACAAAGTATTTGTTAAGCCACTATTCTGTTTGAGGCAACATGCTTGACCCTGGGGATGCAAAGTTAAATATGAATACAGTCAGGACAGTTAGGGGATGCCTGAGATAGAGCATTAGCCCTGGAGTTAGGAGGACCTGAGTTCAAATCCAACCTCTGACACTTACTATCTGTGTGACCCTGAGCAAGTCACTTAACCCTTATTACCTCACACGCAAAAAAATTTAATATATCCCTGGCCTCAAGGAGTCATCTTTCTATCGAAGGAAACAAATACAAAACACACTTTTATGAGTAGTGTGCACTGCCATTCTTAGCTTCTGTGTTGACTAACTCATTGTAACCTGAACATGATAATGGCAGGTCAGGGGTTTTCCTAATGTGGCTACCAATCACAAGTCTTTCTTGGTGACCTAGGAACAGTAATTGATGTGGGAAGTAATATACTTCGACTACTCACCCATGTAACTTCTGGGCCCCCACGGGTATAATTTCTCATTTCTATGAAACCAATCGCCACATCACCATAAACTGAAATATAAAATACTTAGTAAATAATAAAAATAGGTCAATGACTGATGGAAATATTTTTCCAGAAACAAAACAGTATCAGTTTGAATACAATTCCCAAAGTGATATATGGAAAGAGGAGGATCTAGAGGGGAAAGTGGAGGTCGGGTCTAGGGCAAGCTAGACAGAGTGAGGACTCACCAGTCCGGAGAGCAGAACCCCAGGCAGAGATATCCAAAGTCTGTCCAAGGCAGAGTTTCTGGGGGTCCTGAAGGAAGGTGACAGATATAGAAGCAGGCCAGAAAATGGTGGAAGTTTACGCTTCCACAGTTGGGTGAAAGGCCATCTGCATCTAGAAAATGAGACATCGGGAAAATCTGAAAAGATGGCCTGGAGCCAGATGACACCAGTTTCTGAAATCCAACCTGATTAGGGATTAAGAAAAGTCTGAAACAATCCAACTGAGGGTGGGGCAGGAGGAAATTTAAAACCTCATCCATGAAAATCTCCTGTCTCAGTAACGTAATTCTTCATTTTGCCAGACCTCACTCCGAAATCGCAGACGTTCATTCACTGGGCAAATATTGATGGGCTCTTTGCCCATTGAGGCTCAAGAACCATCAGAGCATGCATAAAGTAACTAACCTAAAAATGGTCAACCTGGCATGGCAGACAGACCCAGGGCTACATTCTCACTCTAGGTGCTGGGGTCATGTTATCAATTCATTTCTCTGAGCTTTCGTTTCCTTATTTTAAAAATGGGCATAAAGAGAGCACCAAGCTCATGAGGTTTTTGGATTATTGAATGAAATAATGAATATAAAGGGTTTTTAATGTTGAAAAGTGATATTTGAACTGAGTTATCATCGTTATCATCACTATTATTAATTTTATTCTCATTCTTTTCCATGGGGCTCAGGTAGAAATGGCTCTAGGATGAACTGCTGCCCCATTCCACTGTGATTGTTCCGGAGTAAATGCAAACCGTTACCTAGATAAAACAACTACTTTGTGTAGAAGAGCAAAAGCACCAGGATGTGGACATCCACAGCAGGACTCCAATAACATACAAGGGCTGTATCTCAGCCTCTTTCCACATGACTTTGATCACCTTTGCCACATCTCTCTTTTGGAAAGCCTTTTGGTTCCATGTAGCTTGGAGATAACAGGTATTTGGCATTGGCTTGGGAGAAGCCAGGACTAGACCTGTGAGATCAGTGCCTTAGGAAATTCTCAAATGAAGAAACCTCTGCCAATGTAAGTCAGCCCCTTCTCTTCATTTCAGAGAATGCCTGGATGCTGAGTGGCTAACTGACTTATTTGGGGGGGGGGATAGTCAGAATATGTTAGAGGTAAGAACTGAACCCAGGTCCTCCTGGATGCCAGGCCTGCCCTCTATCCAGGGCATCATTCCTTTCCCAGAGGGCGATAAGAGCACACAGTCCATGCCAGTCATGGCTTTGGCTTCTCCCTCCTCTCTACGACAATCTAGCCAGATGAGTAGTGTATCATCTTCCAAACACACCAAGTATCTTTCTGTCTCTCTGCCTTTGTTCAGTCTCTGGCCATACCTCCCTGAAAGTGCCTGATCTGACCTCAGAAGCTAAGCAGGGCTGGTCGGGATCCTGGTCTTTATTCAAATTGTGCTTTCTGCCTGGAATGCTCTCCTGTGGCTTGTCTTCAGCTAGAATCCAAACCCAAAATGTTTTACAAGGCAGCTAGGTACACAATCCAAGACCTAAGTTGAAATCCAGCCTCAGACACTCACTAGCTGTGTGACCCTGGGCAAGTCACTTAACCCTATCTGCCTCAGTTTCTTCATCTGTAAAATGAGCTGAAGAAGGAAATGGCAAACCATTCCAGTATCTTTGCCAGGGAAACTCCAAATGGGCTAACAAAGAATTACATCACTGAAACTACTGAACAACAACAAAATCCCCAGGACCCAGTAGAGAGCCTAGCACATAGTAGGGACTTTATAAGTCTTGTTAATAAGATTGGTTGATTGAGAGGGATATGTAGTGGATAGAGAGCTGGCTCAGAATAACTGCTGACCGGCATTAGTAAAGAGACGTTCCTCTTCTGGAAGTTCCCTGTACCATGAAATTATGGGGCCAGACTCCAAACCAGACCCCATCCCTAATTAAATGATAGTAGGCTCTGGAAATATTTGTTAAATGAATAAAATCACTGTGAAGCATTCTCATTGCACTAAATGGATCAATCAGACTTTCTAAAAGTTAAACCCTTTGTCATGGTTTTAGTCATGATCTGGAGAGAAGAGCTCACATTTTAGTGTGATTTGGAGAATAGAGATTAATTGACACGAACTCTTTAGTCATTTGATTTTCTTACTGTAAATTGCATATTTGAAATAGTCGAAAACTGGTTCATCTGCTATAATCCTCTTGTTTTACAGGTGAGGAAGCTGATGCCCAATGAGAAATGACCCGGCCAAGGTCATATGGATGGAAAATTGTAGAGCCGGGAATGAATCCAAGTCTTCTAACTTGAAATCTAAGATTTCTCTCTACAAAATCAGCAGTTCCTAAAGTGTGAGTCACAGACCCTTGAGGGTTCCCATAGATCCTTTCAGGAGTTCAATAAAGTCAGAACTGCTTTCACAATAATACTAAGATGTCATTTCCCTATTAAAATACTCCTCCCTTTTCCAACTACAAATCTCTATGAGCCTGAGTTTTCTTAATATATTTCAACCAAAACAATATATCATAACAGATTGAATGCAGAAACAGCCAGCTGTCCTCTATTAAGCTAGACATTCAAGAAATTTTCAAAAAATATAAAACAAAGCCCCTCTTCTCATTATTTTCAGAAAATAGTTATTTTTCATAAAAATATATTGTTTGTGTTAATGTGCAATTGGTTTATTATTCCTGCTTATAAAAGAATTCAAAAATAAATGTTTTAAAATTTTAACTGTTACAATTTCTAATAGGGTAAATACGGATGTGACGGGGAAAGAGGACAGTGTAAAAGCTGGCTTGAAGCTTAACATTAAAAAAAACTAAAATTTTGACATCTGGTCCCATCACTTCCTGGCAAATAGAGGGAGGAAAAGATGGAAGCAATGTCAAATTTTATATTCTTGGGCTCAAAGATCACTGTAGATGGTAATTGCGGCCATGAAATTAAAAGACACTTGCTCCCTGGAAGGAAAGCTCTGGCAAATCTGGGCAGCAGACTAAAAAGCAGAGACCTCACGTTGCTGACAAAGGTCTGTATAGTCAAAGCTGTGGTTTTGCCAGTAGCAACATATGCCTGTGAGAGGTGGACTATATGCATTATGTTCACAATCAGCACTTTTGAATTGTATTGCTAGGGAAGACTTTTGAGATTCCCTTGGACAGCAGGGAGATCAAATCAGTCAACACTTAAAGAAACCAATTCAGACTAATCACTAGAAGGACAAAAGGTCAAATACTGAAGCTGGAGCCTAAATACTTCGGCTACATAATGAGCAGATGAGAGTCACTGGGAAAGGCCCTAGTGTTGGAAAAGATTGAAGCGCATAGGAAAGGGGGATGGCAGAGGATGTGATGGCTAGATAGTGTCATGGGAATAATGAACATGAGCTTAAACAGGCTTTGAGAGATAGCAGGTGATAGAAGAGTCTGGTGTGTGATGGTCCACAGGGTCATGAAGAGTCAGACACAACTGAATGACTGAACAACAACAAAACATATCTATACGTAGGTATGTGTGTGTGTGTGTGTGAATCCCACATAAACAAAAGTCCTTCGGGTTCCTCAATAATTTTTAAGAGTATAAAGGCTCTAGAAAGCAAAATGTTTAATAGCCTCTACACTACTTCATGGTGCTTCCCAGTGAATCCTAAGTCCTCATGGGAATTAAACATGACCTTGGCTTTTCAAAGCTATTTCAGTGGAGCACCAGTTAGGGTAGGTCTTAATCAGTGAGGAAGGTTTCAAGGAGAGCTCTGTTGAAAAGACAGGAAGCCTGTTGTCTGAGGCCCAGCTAGGGTACCTCAGTTTCCACAATGCTGCAGGAGATAGTTTTTTCAGCAATTCTCAAGGACCATTCCCAGGGTCATGGTGGGCTTACATTCTGCATTGGTTGGAAGAAGCACACATTGAAATCATGGGATGCTGAGATATTAGGAATGTTAGTAATTGTTCCATTGGATCCCTTTTCTTTAGACTTTTCCTCACAAGGGCAGACTATTGCCACTACAGCTGAGATCAACTGAGCAGTATCTTAGCCCATAAAGAAAATGGCTAAGTTTATGGCCTTCTCTAGGATACTCTTAGCCCGGAGACTGGAATACCAAACTGGAGTGGATGAGGAGCTAGCTGCTTGCTTCCAGAGTGAAAAAGGAAATTCCACCAACCACAGAAATCTTGTTGTAAAGTCACCTTTTTTCAGCCTGTGAAATCCGTTATATACTTGGTATGCTTATAAAATATATTTTCATTATCCTTTCCTCAAAGCATTCAAACTTTAAAAACTCTTTCTCCATCCAGAATGACACAATCACCCATTTCTGCTCCAGAATCCTTCTTGTGGCTAGGCCTGGCAGCTTCACTTGAAAGTGTGGGTGCTGAGTGGCTGGCAGAAGGCCCAGCCTTTAACCCTGCTGGAGGAACGTGCCATAAAAGAAGCACAATTTAATCTCTGGAAGTCTTTCGGCCAGTGGCTGTGATTTCCGCAGAAAATAACTTCAAAGAAGACAGGCATCTCTCTGGATGCATTCTTAAGCAGGGCTTGAGCTCAAGGTATTTAAAAACGGAAAGCCAAAACCTCAAAGAGTATAACACCTTCTTGGGATTAGATGCTGAGGGGATGTAGAAGCTGCCTGTGCAACCCCTCTGGTGTGGGGATGGGCTCAACATGAGACCATGAAGAGATACTGTCAGTGGATAATTACGTCATCATAGGGCGTTAGGCTTTGATATCAAAGATGAAGATTTTATTCTCTCAATGTCCATCTGGATGCGAAAGGGAGTGTTTACGTTTGAGCCCAGGAATATTGGGTCTTTGAAGATGATCCCCCCAAATGGTTTTATTTCACTCATGTTATGTGAGGAAAGAAGATAATCTCTCTTTAAAAAAATTCCTTCCTGGTTCTTTGGTAGAATGGAAGGAGTGGTTTGCTGCATCTGTGTTCATATGATGAGAGATATCAGGGTGTACCCCATGTCCAGGGAGGACTAGCCCCTCTGGTGTGATGGCTTGCCAAGCCCTTTTCAGGGCTGCTCATACACCTTTGACCCAACTCTCATCTGTGGCTCCAAGAAGCTGTATCATGCACAGCAACCATACTCCAGTAAAACCCTCTCAGCAGATGGGCTAAACCGCGTTAAGGGAAACTAAGAAGCCTCAAAGACATTGCTAAGTTAGTGGAGTGTGTATCCCAGGCATGTGAAGACTTCCCTTGGCAGAATGGATAGATGAGAACAGTGTGTTCCAATGGTCATGAAGGTGGCTGAGGCAGGCACTGTGCAGTGCTTAGAGCTTGGTCAGGCATCAAAATTGCCTAAGTGATCCACCAAAGGCCAGGCTGTGGCCAGTCATCTTGACTTTTGTCCTGCCACTGGACTTCGATGACTCTGAAAGAGAGTGAGGCTGACAACTTTGTACTACTCTGCCTCACTTAAACCTAATTCATGTGCAAGTCATTAACCCTCTTCGAATAGGAAAGACAAACATCATGATGAGAGATACCATGGCCCCTTGGAAAGGTACTGGATTTAGAGTCAAAAGACCAGGGTTGAAGTCCTGGCGATGCCCCTTATTGACTCTCATTTAACCTTCCCAACCTTCTGTGTATTACCTTCACAACATTCCATAACATGAGAGGATTGGACTGCATTCACCCAGCAAGCATTGATTAAACTCCTACTTTCCAGATAATACTAGGCACTATCCTGTCCTGGGGCCTGGGGACACAGAGGGAAAAGTGAGATAATACCTCCCCTCAAGGAACTGACATTCATTGCAGGATGGCAAGATAAACACAGATAAGCAAATACAAGATATATGCACAAATAAATACCAAGAGGTAGGCAGGGTGGTACAAGAGAAAGGGCTCTGTCCCTGGAGTCAGAGAACCTGATTTCAAATTCTACATTCGATACGGTGGGAGCTTGACAAGTCACTGAATGTCCCTGTTTTCCATGTTCTCATCCACAAAATGAGGGCATTGGACCAGATGATCTCTAAAGTCCCTTCCAGCTCCAAATCTAGGGATCTGTGACTTTATGGTAATTTAGGGGAGTGGCATAGCAACCATTGGGAGGGGCACCAAGAAAGGTTCCTGTAGGAAGTTACACTGGAGCTGAGCCATGGAGGGAGCCAGGAACTCCAAAAGCAAGGGGGGAAAAGGGGAGGTGGGAGATAGAAAGACTGGCACAGAGACCAAGCAGGGACCAGTTTGCTTGGGACATAGCATTTAGGAGAGAAGGAAGGGAATTAGTCTGGAAGGAGAAATTGAAATTAGATTGGGGGAGGTTTTGAGTGAAACTTCTATTCTACATTTCAGGCAGGAGGAAGTAACTGGGACTTCTTAATGATCAGACCTTCCCTAAAGGAAAGTCCCTTTGGCAGCCATGGGAGATGTGAATGGCAGTGCAGACACTTGCAGCAGGGAAATTAAACACACTCTGTGCCATTCACAGGGACAAAATAACATGATTAAATTTATTGACATTCAATAACTCTCACAGTTTTTCACACTAAAAAAAATTAATATGCAGCATGCCTTTCTTTTGTTGAAATTACTTGCTTTACCCAGACTGGCATGGAGTTCCCTCATGAGGAAATGGAGGCTCAGGATAATTCGTTGACATTCCTGCCATCACTTATCTGCTAAGTGTCAGTAGGGGGATTATAGCCACAGGCCAGAGGAGAATAACTTCGTGCAAGAAGATCGATCCTGGGGTTCTGGACAAGACATGCAGGTCTTCAGCTCCTTCATATAGACTCCAGGAATGACTGGAAAAGGACATCACATCAAAAAATTACCAAAAACGTGAAAGAGAAACTTCAGGAATGAAATGGGCGAATGTCTACAGAAATGTTGCTTGCCCAGATGAACGGCACAGACAAATAATGCACTTAAATAACCTTATCTGAGAAAAAAGATATCAAAGAGGCCACAAATGAACTCCCAAAGAAAAAAATCCCTCAAACCAGTTGCATTTACAAGTGAAAATTCCACCAAATATTTGAAGAAAAATTAATTACAATATTATATAAACTATTTGAAAAAAATTAGGAAAAGTAAAAGCTCTTTGAATTTCCTTTTATGACAAAAAATACTTTTTTTGATATCTAAACCAGAGACAGTCAAAACAGAGGGGAAAAAAGAATTGTAGAAAAATATATAGATGAAAAACTTTTAAATAAAATACTAGCAAAGATGACAGAAAAATAACATAAATTTTTTATACTATGACCAGACTGAATTTACACCATAAATGCAGGGCTAATTCAGTATTTGGAAAATTTTTAATGTTATCAAGCACCTCTTGTTGAGTTAGTTCAGTCACGTCTGACTCTCTGTGACCCCGTTTGCAGTTTTCTTTGCAAAGAGACTAGGGTGGTTTGCCATTTCCTTCTCTAGCTCATTTTACAACTGTGGAAACTGAGGCAAGCACAATTAAGTGACTCGCCCAAGGTCATATAGCTAATAAGTGTCTGAGGCCAGATTTGAACACAGGGAGATAAGTCTTCCTGATTCCAACCCTGAACTCTATCCACTGTGCTACCCTGGAGCCCAAAATTGATCATAATAAGAACAGAAACAACAGAAATCATAAGATTACATCAATAGATGAAGAAAAATGTTTTGAATAAGTATAACATTCATTCCTGTTAAAGCCATTAGAAAGCATAGGAATAATAAGTTTTTCTTATAATAAGAATCTCAAATTAATAGCCAGCGTTATCTGTAATTGGGCTAAGCTAAACACCTTTCCAATAAAATCACAGGTAAAGCACGGATGTCTGTTATAGCCATTATTAATCAACATAGGACTGGAAATGTGGGCTATGCCAACAAAGACAATAAAAAGAAATGGAAGGAACAATCAGAGGCAAGGAGAAAATATAATGAACACTTTTGGCAAATGGTCTGCTAATTTACTAAAGACCCTTAGAGCCACTAACCAAGTAATTGAGACAATTAACAACTTCAGCCAAGTTGCCAAAGATAAAATCAACCCCCCAAATCATCAGCATTTCTGTATGTTACCCACAAAATCCAACAGAAAGACCTAAACAGAGAAATGCCTTTTACACTACAAACAGGACAAAATGCCTTGGAGTCAACTTGTTAAGATATGTACAGGAACGATGTGGACACAATTACAAAACACTCTTTACACAAATAAAGATAAATCTAAATAAGTGGAGGAATACTTATTATTTAGGGAAAGTCTGATCCAATGTAATAAAAATGATAATACTAAAGAAGTTAATTTACATATTCGATGTTGTACCAATCAAACTAACAAGGGTTACTTTACAGAACTAGAAAAAATAAGAAATACATCTGGGTAACAAACAGTCAAGAATAAAAAGAGAAATCATGAAAAAAGTGGGAAGCAAGAGGGCCTAGAAGTTCCAAGTCTCAAACTATACTTTTGTCATTCAGTTGTTTTTGACTCTTCATGACCCCATGGACCATAGAACTCTAGGTCGTTCTATCCTCTATCATGTCCTGAAGCCTGTCCAAGCTCTTTTTTGTGTTAAAGAGGAAGGGAAAGAATTTTGAACTAAAAACAAAATAAAATTGGATTTGAAAAAAGAAAAGAAAGAAGGAAAGAAAGGAAAAAAAGAAACATCTGGAATCTCTTTCATCTGGTCTAGGATGACACAAAAAGACAGGTAGAAGCAATGAATATTGGAAGAAGATTCCAGAGAAGAAAGCCAGCAAGCTATATAGTGAACAGACTGGAAGACTCCAGCAACACCTTTGACTGTGGATGGCCTATCCTAGGGGTCTGAACAGGAACACTGAATCCTGGAAGCACTTAGAGCAGAAACAAATTAGTGTAGGTGGAAGCCAATGGCCAGAACCCTAGAAATTAAAATTAGACTAAACAGAGCCTAATGACTCCAGTCAGAGTGAAGGAGGAGGGGCAAAGATGTGTCCTGGCAAAACATCCCAAATAAGGAAGTGAAGCTCAAGATATGATAAAATTGGGGGGGGGGGGAGACAAGAAAAACCTTTGGACACTAGGAATAAATATTTTGGGTCAACAGATTCCCAAGAGATAAACCTAGAAAAGAGAGTCATTAGTAGAACCTTAGGAAAATAAATCAGCCAGTCAATAAACATTCATTAAGCACCTACCATGTGCCAACCATGAAATTTTAGAACAAAATTATAAGATTGGAAAAACAGAAGAAAATGTAAAGCATTCTCTGAAACAATAATCTTGGAAAACAGGACAAGGAGAGACAATTTAAGAATAACGGCATTCCCTGAAAACTATACTGGAAAAATAGCCTGCATATGATATTTTAAGAATTCATAAATATAAACCACTTAGATTTACTAGAACTAGATGGCAAAGTGAAAATGGAAAGAATTCACTGACCACCTCCTAAAACAAACTCTAAAATGAAAATTCCTAAGAATATCACAAACAAAATCAAGGGCTTTCACTCAAATAAGAAGTATTGCAAGCAGTCAGAAAGAATTTGACTGACAAGGGACAACAGTGAGGATCATGAAATACATAGTAGCACCTGCTTTAAGGGAGGGAAAATCTTGGAACTTATTATTCTCAAAGGCAAAAGACAAATGCTCATAACTTGACCCTTAAAGATCTGAGTATAATCCTGTAAGGGAAATAATAGATCTTAAATGAAATAGAGGACTTCAAGAAATTCTAATGAGATTACAGCCAAATAAGAAAAAAAAAAACAATTATAAGTGTAAAGGTAAGTGTTGGTTGACAAAATCAATCAAGTTACTTTACTCCAATTATGATTGCTCCAATTAAAATATTAAGCTGTATTGGTAATTAAGATGGGCTTTTAGCACTTATTCAATCAAGTACCCTTGAAGAGTTTGGCCTTTGTTTCCTTGATTAAATCAGGACTACTTGATGACCTCCTCACCTCAAGGGAAAGCCTAGTTTACATGGGTTTGAGTGACATGTTTGTGACATCAGAGGCTTTTAAACCACATGGGTTGAAGTCACATTTTTGTGACACTTTTAGGTCACATAGGTGAGTTGCATATGTGACTCACCTTTGACCCTGAATAAGATATATAAACCCAGAAGTTAGCATTCTCCCTTGGGGCTCTGAGTCACTGGAGGAGTGGCACAAGACTCTGGGCCAACCGCTCTAAGAGCCTCCCAGCTTGTCAACCCAGATGTTCATGGTTTATTGGTAACTATGAATTATGATCTGGTCTGTTTATATTGTGTGTTCGTAACTTGTTTGTATTTGCTCTGAAGTTCAGGTTTCTGGCTTTTCCTCCTGAACTAGGTGAGTTTATATGTATATGTTGGATTAAAGTAAGATTGTTAACCCCTTAACATTGCTTTCCTGAGTAAAGCAGATCAAAAGAACTTGTGCTGGCAGTGTTCTTGTTGTTGGGCTTATGTTGGTCTTTCACCCCCACAAGAGCTGCTAGATGAATTGTTGCAACATAAGCCTGGATGATTTAACATAGTAAAAGTACATCTTAATCTATCAAAGACTTTAGACTAAGTTTGAAAAGATCTTGGTCAATTTGTCTTTGATAGCAATTGAATAAAATGAAAAGAAAAGTCAGATCAGAAATCTATTCTGATTGGATTAGGGACTTGTTAATACCCCACGATACTTGTATTAAACTGGGAAACTAATTGGGAATTGATTACTCAATATCTAGTAGTGAAGAGATTTGAACAAGTGCAGCAGAGCCCCCAATTCTTCAGGTTACCCCTAGATTCTGATCTGGGTGCTGAACTCAGTACCAATGGGAATAGTTCAAAATTTATTTATGCTACACAAGAACTAGTGATTGAGGTCTAGATAATGGCAGCAGAGTAGAAGCAATTCACCTCAGCTACAAGACAGTAATCTTGATCACATTCCTTCTCTTTCATTACTTCATTGTAAAGAGGCAATATTGGCACGAGGGGAGGGGAAGAGGATATTATGAAGGGAAATATACAATTAACAATCATAACCATGATGTAAATAGTAAAAACCCACTCATAAAATGTAGAAGAGAGTAAAATGAATTAGAAAGCAGAATCCAATACTGTGCTACGTAAGAGAATCACATTTGTAATAAAAATTCACACAGAATTAAAATGAGGGGAAGGAGAGGAATGTATTATGCTTTAGGTAAATTCAAAAAATCATGAGTAGCAATTATGATCCATTATAAAACAACAGTAAAGATATACTTGATTAAAACAAAGAAATTGCATTCTGATAAAAGGAATTGTAGATAATAAAAATATAATACTTGAAATATATGCACCAAAAGGCATAGCATCTGATTTCTTGAAGGGATGTTAATTGAATTAAAAGGAGGAATGAATAGCAAAACTATAATAGTTGTGTGCCTCAATATGTCCCTTTCAAACAGAGACATATATAACTAAAAATATAAATAAAAAAAGTTAAGATCTGAATAGAATTTGGGGAAAGTAAGATTTGAAATATTTGGAATGATTCCTAAATGTGAATAGAAAGGAATCTATATATTTCCTAGTTGTACAAGGTACCTTTTTAAAAACTGAACCAGGAATTAAAGCATAAAAGTCTCACAAGCTCATATAGAAAAGCTAAAATGTTAAACATGTATTTTATTGATTGTTGCACAAAGAAAAAAATCATCAAAAAAATGGCACCAGTGGGACAGCATGCCAAGCCATGTGAGAGATGGAAAAAGCAGGCTTTCATGCATAATGTCTATCACTAAACACTTCCATCAACAAAAGAGAGAAGAAACGGATCGACTAACTGGGCACACAACTTAAAAGTTAGAAAAGCAACTAGATTAAAAAATACTTCAGATAAACAAAGAGGTGAACAAAATTGGGGAAAAAGGCAAATAATATCAGGAGCTTTGGATGGGGGGATAAAGAGATAAAATTATCTAATTTAAATTTTAAAAGAGGGTGAAAAGCAAATTCCCCATATAAATTTTTAAAGGAGAATTCAAAACAAATGAAGAGGAAATTTAAGAAAATATTAGAAATTCTATTTTTTACCAGAAATGGTGGCACAATCCCATAATCTCTAATTTTAGCTCTGGAGCCCCAAAGTCATGTGGGCTAAAGCAATGGGGGAGGAACCACTAATTAAAGCACCAAGATGATGAGCCACTGGAAGCAGGGAGCCATCCAAATGTCTGATGAGAGGTGGACCAGCCCACTTAAAAACAGAGAAGCTCAAACTTCCTTTCCCAACCAGTGATGGGATCAGGCCCATGAATAAACATTACACTTCCATCCAGGGAAAGACAGAACCAGTATATTTTTTTAATGAAAAGAAACTATTTTTCTTAATTATGTGACAAAATTCAGAAATTAAATTATTTATGTTTTAAAAACACAAAATATTCAGATTAACAGGACAATAAATAGAGAATTAAATAACGTAATATCAGAGAAACAATGATCAGGTCAAAAATAAACTCCCAAAGGGGAAAAAAAGCTCTCCAGACCGGATGAGTTTACAAGCTGATCAGGTCAGACACTCAAAGATGAATTTGTTCCAATATTACGTAAACTGTTTGCAAAAAGAGGAAATGTGATTCTACCAACTCTCTTCTACAGCAGAGAGAGTGAGAGAGAGAGAGAGAGAGAGAGACAGAGACAGAGAGAGACAGAGAGATAGAGAGACAGAGACAAAGAGAGACAGAGAGAGACAGAGAGATAGAGAGACAGAGACAAAGAGGTAGAGAGGCAGAGACAGAGAGATAGAGAGACAGAGACAGAGAGAGACAGAGAGAGAGACAGACAGAGACAGACAGAGACAGAGAGAGACAGATAGAGACACAGAGACAGAGAGAGACAGACAGAGACAGAGAGATAGAGAGACAGAGACAGAGAGAGACAGACAGACACACAGACACACAGAGGCAGAGACAGAGAGACAGAAACAGACAGAGACAGGTAGAGACAGAGATTTATATAGAGCTTTAAGACTCAAGAAGCATTTTAGAATTATTATTTCATTTTATACTCAACAACCCTGGGAGATAAGTCCTATTATTATCTCTATTTTACTCATGAGGAAAATAAGACAATGTTTAAGTGACTTGCCCAGGGTTACACAGTAAGTGATTTCCTGCAGCATTCTATCCATTGTGCCACCTAGTTATTTCCAAAAGAAGAGGGAGAGACAATGCAGAAGAAGAAAAATTTAGACCAATATCCCCAATTAATGTTGACTTGAAAATATAGACTATAACATTAGGAAAGAGGCTCTCTCTCTCTCTCTCTCTCTCTCTCTCTCTCTCTCTCTCTCTCTTTCTCTCTCTCTTTCCCTGTATATATGTGTGTATGTATATATATATATATATATATGAATATATACATATACATATATACATGTGTATATATATGAATATATACATATACATATATACATGTGTATATATACATATGTGTGTATAAATATTTATATTGCTATCACCAGACTAGATTTGGACCAAGAAGAACAGGTTCCTTCAATTTTAGGAAAACTATAAACATGCCATAGTATTAATAAAACATAAAATTGTATTTTACATCAAGTTGTGCAGAAAGAAGTTTTGAACAAAACATAGCACTATTCTTTTTATTAAAAAAACACAAAGAATAAATGGATCTTTTTCTAATATGACAAGTAATTTCTATCTGAAACTGAAAGTTGATATTATATGTAATAGAGACATTCTGTTGTTCTTTCCAATAAAATCAAGAGTAAAACAAAGATGTTGATTATGATAACTTTTACTTGGCACAGTTGTAGATGTTATCTATTACAATAAGACAAGAAAAAAGAAATTGAGAGAATAAGCAGAGACAAAGAGGAAAGAAATGACTTTTATCAATAATATGACATTCTATTCAGGGAACCCAAGAGATTTCAATAAAATTGAATTAAATGAATAACTTCAGCAAAGTAGCAAGGTATTTTTTAAAAGCCTGTATAAATCATCATTATTTTTGTATATTGCCAACAAAACCCAGCAGCAAAATACAGAAATAGAAATTCCATTCCAAATAACTACAGAATATATAAAACATTTGGGAGCCTAGTTACCAAGACACATACAGAAATTATATGAATTAAACTCCAAAACACCCTTTACAGAAAGAAAGAGCAAAATAATAAGGTAAATATGAATTATTCATTTTGGGGCTTTGCTGATATAATAAATATGACAGTTACATTAATTTACTTCTACAGTGCTATGCTAATTAAGCTACCAAAGAGTTATTTTTAGAGGAAAATTCATTTGGAGGTATTAAAAAAAAGAGAATCTTTAATAATTAATGAAAAAAATGGAGTAAAGGAAGTCTTAGAAGTAACAGATCTCAAACTATTGAAGCTATTTTACTTCTGAGGATGTTGTTGATAAAACAAAAGTCCCCATACACACTTAAACATTTGCTGCAGCCCTCTTTGTAATAGCAACAAATTTGAAATAAATTAGATGCTCATTGATTGGGCCATAGCTAAAGAAATAGTGGTACACAAATGTACTGGAATAATACTATGTAGTGAGAAATCACAAATTTGATGAATATAGACAACCATGGATTTATACGAACAGATGGTGGAAATTAAACAGAGACAAGAAAACAATAAACACAGTGACAATCGTAATGACAATGGAAACCACAAAATAATCAAAAATGAATGTAAAGGAACAAGTGTGGCCACAAAGAAGAGCTATTTGAACATACCACACACACCAAGACACACACACACACACACACACACACACACACACACACAGACACACACACACCCTTTATAGGGATTTGAACAGGTGGTGGAACATTGTTTATATTTTCTCCTTTTTTTGATGTATTGAACAGTTGATCAATTTTGCTGACTTTTTCCTTTCTTTTTCTTTTAAAAATTCTCTGTTATATGAGATAGCTTACTGGGAATGGTGAAAAAGGTATATGGGGAAAATTTTTAGCAATATTAAAACCAAAGATACTAATAAAAATTATATTAACAAATTTAACCCATTTAAAACTGGTTTAAAATTGAAAAAGCTGATCAGTGAATCAGATTAGGAACCTAAGACCTATAAGCAAATGAATTTGGAAGATTAGTGTTTCATAAACCCAAAGGCCCTAACTACGGGGAGGGGGGTGAAACTCACTGTTTGACACATCTCCTGGTAAAAGTGAAACTTAATTTAAATCAATATTTCCTAGCATATGCCACAACAAGCTTCAAATGGATATATGACATAGATGTAAAAGATGACATCAAAAACAAATCTGAGGGGGCGGAGCCAAGATGGCGGCTGGTAAGCAGGGACTAGAGTGAGCTCCTTACCCGAGTCCCTCCAAAAACCTATAAAAAATGGCTCTGAACCAATTTTAGAATGGCAGAACCCACAGAACAGCAGAGGGAAGCAGGGCTCCAGCCCAGGACAGCCTGGATGGTCTCTGGGTGAGGTCTATTCCACACGGAGCTGGGAGCTGGGAGCTGGGAACAGAGTGGAGCACAGCCCAGCCTGAGCGGCGTGGACCATCCAGACCAGAAGCCGGGCAGAGGGGGCCCTAGCGCCCTGAATATGTGAGCTGCGGCAGTTACCAGACCCCTCGACCCACAAACACCAAAGGCTGCGGAGAAGGTTAGTGGGAAAAGCTGCGGGAGTGGAAGGAGTTCGCGGTTCGGCTTCCAGCCCTGGGGGCAGCTACAGCTGTTGTTACTTCCGGCTCCAGGCCCACCTGGTGGGAGGAATTAAGTGGTGGATCAGAGCAGGGGTGCACAGCCTGCCGAAGATCTAAGCCCAGTTCGGGTTGGGGGTTCTTGGGGAAGGAGCAGTGTGGATCTGACAGAGCTGGCACCTCCCCCCAAACGTGGAACATAGAACTCGTTAGTCTACAAGCAGTCATACCCCACTGAAAAACTCAAGGGTCAAGTTAGTTGGTTGGGAATATGGCCAGGCAGTGAAAACATGCCCAGATTCAGTCTCAGACTTTGGATTCTTTCTTTGCTGACAAAGAAGACCAAAACATACAGCCTAAAGAAGACAACAAAGTGCATAGAGCCTACAACAAAAAGCCTCCAAGAAAAACATGAACTGGCCCCAGGCCATAGAAGAACTCAAAAAGGATTTGGAAAAGCAAGTTAGAGAAGCAGAGGAAAAATTGGGAAGAGAAATGAGAAGGATGCGAGAAAACCATGAAAAACAGGTCAATGACTTGCTAAAGGAGACCCAAACAAATACTGAAAAATACACTGAAGAAAACAACACCTTAAAAAACAGACTAACTCAAATGGCAAAAGAGCTCCAAAAAGCCAATGAGGAGAAGAATGCCTTGAAAGGCCGAATTAGCGAAATGGAAAAGGAGGTCCAAAAGACCACTGAAGAAAATACTACTTTAAAAATTGGATTGGAGCAAGTGGAAGCTAGTGACTTTATGAGAAATCAGGATATTATAAAACAGAACCAAAGGAATGAAAAAATGGAAGACAATGTGAAATATCTCCTTGGAAAAACCACTGATCTGGAAAATAGATCCAGGAGAGATAATTTAAAAATTATTTTACTACCTGAAAGCCATGATCAAAAAAAGAGCCTAGATACCATCTTTCAAGAAATTTTCAAGGAGAACTGCCCTGATATTCTAGAGCCACAGGGCAAAATAGAAGTTGAAAGAATCCATCGATCGCTTCCCCAAATAGATCCCAAAAAGAAATCTCCTAGGAATATTGTTGCCAAATTCCAGAGCTCCCAGATCAAGGAGAAAATACTGCAAGCAGCCAGAAAGAAACAATTTGAGTATTGTGGAAACCCAATCAGAATAACCCAAGATCTGGCAGCTTCTACATTAAGAGATCAAAGGGCTTGGAATGCGATATTCTGGAGGTCAATGGAGCTAGGATTAAAACCTAGAATCACCTACCCAGCAAAGCTGAGTATCATACTCCAAGGCAAAATATGGATTTTCAATAAAATAGAGGACTTTCAAGCTTTCTCAGTGAAAAGACCAGAACTGAATAGAAAATTTGACTTTCAAACACAAGAATCAAGAGAAGTATGAAAAGGTAATCAAGAAACGGAAATTGCAAGGGACTTACTAAAGTTGAACTGTTTTGTTTACATTCCTACATGGAAAGATGATGTGTATGATTCATGAGACCTCAGTATTAGGGTAGTTGAAGGGAATATGCATATATATGTATATATATGTTTATGTATATATATATAAGTGAATGTGTATGTATGTATATATCTATGTGTATATGTATGTATGTGTATATATATATGTGTTTATATATATATATATATGTAAAAGAGAGAGAGCAGACACAGGGTGAGTTGAAGATGAAGGGAAGATATCTAAAAGAAATAAAATGAAATTAAGGGATGAGAGAGCAACATACTGAGAGAGGGAGATAGGGAGAGATAGAATAGGGTGGATTATCTCGCATAAAGGTGGCAAGAGGAAGCAGTTCTGTGGGAGGAGGGGAGAGGGCAGGTGAGGGGGGAATGAGTGAACCTTGCTCTCATCAGATTTGGCCTGAGGGGGAATACCATACATACTCAGTTGGGTATCTTACCCCACAGGAAAGAAGAGGGAGGAAGATAAAAATAAAATAAAAGGGGGGGGGATGATGGAGGGGAGGGCAGATGGGGGTGGAGGTAATCAAAACAAACACTTTGGAAAAGGGACAGGGTCAAGGGAGAAAATGCAATAAAGCGGGATGGATTGGGAAGGAGCAAAATGTAGTTAGCCTTTCACAACATGAGTATTGTGGAAGGGTTATACATAATGATACATGTGTTGCCTAGGTTGAATTGCTCGACTTCTTAGGGAGGGTGGGTGGGAAGGGAAGAGGGGAGAGAATTTGAAACTCAAAGTTTTAAAATCAGATGTTCAAAAACAAAAAAAAAGTTTTTGCATGCAACTAAAAAATAAGATACACAGGCAATGGGGCGTAGAAATTTACCTTGCCCTACAAGAAAGGAAGGGAAAAAGGGATGAGAGGGGAGGGGGGTGATAGAGGGGAGGGCTGGCTGGGGAACAGGGCAACCAGAATATAAGCCATCTTGGAGTGGGGGGAACGGTAGAAATGGGGAGAAAATTTGTAATTCAAACTGTTGTGAAAATCAATGCTGAAAACCAAATATGTTAAATAAATAAATTTAAATTTAAAAATAAATAAATAAGTAAATAAATAAATTTAAAAAAAAAATCTGAGGCATCAGGAAGGACATGCCATTGGCATGTCTGAATAAGAATAGGCTGACATGTGACCCATGAATGAAGACCTCTGTTTTTTGGCTCTTCAGGCTTGTTTTGTATTTGGAATGAATGAGTAAGAGAGACAGCAGTGACTTTGTGAGCTTCAAGGGGTCAGCAGAATAAGCCACTAGAAGATATAGTCCATGCCTAGACTCACCAGAGGCCAGATATTAATGAATGAAATCCCAAGCAGTCTGCTAGCCCAACCCAGAATCCTCTAACCATTGCACCTGGCACATTCGGAAGAGAACTTTGTGGGACAAATGCTATGTGGGAACTGTCTCAAGTTTCAATCCACTCTTCCAGGATCTAAGATGATATAAGGGAGAGTGAGCCCCAGGTATTGGGAGGAAATGTTTCTACTTCTGTTCTTGCTATATCTGCGAATGAAATATCCCTTTGTAAGAACTAATTGATGTTAATTGGTTAAATGGAACTAGGGTACTGGATGGAACTGATAGAATTTGAAATACCCTTCAGGGATACCCCTAGAACCTTAATACATTGATATTTTTGGTCATGCTATGGGACAGCAGGTTCAGAACATTATGACAGGTACAAAGCATAAAGAAATATCAGAAGGAGTGGGAGGGCACCAGCATCTGGGGAACTGAGGAAAGGTTTCCTGGAGGAGGATAAATGAGCTGAATTTTGAAGGGATTTATAGATTCTAAGAGAAAGATGGGGGTGTGTGTAAGAGAGAGAGAGACAGAGAAAGATGGAGAGAGACAGAGAGATCTCCATGCAGAGTGGACAGATGGCCTGTGCAAAGACACAGAAAGGAAAGCTTTTTAAGGGGATAACTTTAGCCTAGTTTGCCAGGACCATAAACAGTGTGAAGAAGACTAATGAAATAAGCCAGGAAAAGGACCCTGGAATGGTCTTGTGAAAGTCCTTAAGTGACAAAAGTCGTTCAGTGGATCTGTGTATGGAATGTTAGACTTCAAGTGAGGAAAATGGCTTCCAATCTTGTTTAATATCCCATATTTACCAGTGGTGTTACTGACCAGGAGCAAGTCACTTAACTTGTCTCAGTTTCCTAGATTTCCCAAGTGGGAAGGGTTCCCTTGGCAGAAGCTCTCACAGATTCTTGAAATCACAGATCCTTCCCATATTTGGAATTGCTTCCTAATTATATGAGGGTCTTTAAACTTGTATCTTTTATTTTTATCCTCTACAAAATAGATATAAAAATGCTATCCAGAAAATTCTCCAAAACCAAGGAGATAATCAGAATTAAGCAAAGTTCCAAGATACAGGTATTTTCCTGCATACCCATTAGACACCTGGTACTTGTACTCAATGTATATTGACAAATAAGCCCCACTTCTTTAGGAGTCCATAGCTATACACACACACACACACACACACACACACACACACACACGCACGCACGCACACACATGCACACACGCACACGTACACTCACTCATGCATAAACATACATTCACCCTTATGCATCCACCCACACACATCTGTACTCATCAGTTTTGGTTCTGCACCACGTGGAATGGAGAAAAGAAGGCTAGGTTTCCACCCCATTTCTTTCCCCCTCAGTTAAGAGTTTAAAGGCAAGGTTTCCCTCCCTTTTGGTGAGGCTGCTTTTTAATTTTGAATCATTTCCTCAAGATTTTCACTGCACCGGGTGTTTTTCAATATTTAACAAGAGAATACTGAATGCCCTTATTAGCCGTAAGGTAGAAATGCTCCAAAACAGATTTAGAAATTGGACAAAACCCAACTAACACAAATGCTTCCCAATGGTGACTGGGAGGGCATAGGAAAAAGGGCAGTAAAGTCACCATACAATATGAGGCAAGTCATTAAAATATCTGGAAAAGCAACAAGATGGCTGGCTTCTTTGTAGTTGTAGGAAAAAAAACCTGAATCTTATTTCTAAATATTTTCCCTGGTGGGGAATAACAGCTTGAAAATAATCCCAGATGTATTCATTTGTGTGACTGCAAGGAAAAAGAAAAAAAGTCCTGAAGTTTTCAATTCTAAACTGCTATTATTATTATTATGTTTAATGTCAGCCTTTTGAAAAACAATGCCATTCTCCTTTAAAGCTGTTCATTTACCTGGAATGCTGCTGGGAGGCCAATATTGAGGACTAGGTTTTACTAAAATTGAAAAAATCCCCAAAAGGCAAAAGAGCGGTTAGTAATTTCAAAGGATATTTTGAAATCTGAAAACAAACCAGGCTGACATTGAAGTCTATACCTAATCTTAGGCAAAAATGAAGAAGGAACCTTCCACCGGAATGGGGAACCAGACTGGCCCAAAGGGGCCAAATCCCCTCAAAGGTGGAGAATCAAGAAAATAAGGTGAAGGGAGAGTTATTTGTTTTTCAGGATTGAATATATGACATTAAAACAAAATTTCCGGAGTGATCCATATTTCACATAAATATATGCAGTAATTTCTCAGCCAGTTTTAGAAAGAAGACCAACATACCACAGCACACAGAGTGGATGAAATGGGACCACGTTTATACTCTCAATTATGAACAGATTCATTGGAATTTCTCTCTTAGGTTTTATATTAAAGCAATCTTTTTAATTGAGTGTGGTTTTAATATGTCAATTTCCCATTACTTTCTGGTGGTAACTGTCCAGATTCTCATTCGTCTTGAGTTGTGACTGCGTTTTTATTGCCGTATTATAGGTCAGTGGGCAAGAGGAGAGAACCATGTGGTAGGTAAGCTTCTATATTTTCCATCTTTTACTTCTTCCTTGAGAAGAAACTTGGAAAGAGGGGACAGAGCACTGGCTCTGCAACCAGGAAAGCCATAGATTCAGATGGTACCTCTGGCTATTACCAGCTGGATGATCCTGGGTAAGTTCCCTAGATGCTTCCCTACAACATAGCTACTTAGTCATGTTCCCAAAATGACGTAATGAAAGACCCTTTAGACATTTGCAAAATTCCCATTCAACATCCTCCTTTGTCTTTTTGTTTCTTTTGTTTTGTTTTGTTTTGTTTTTACTTTCTTTCTGCTTTTCCGTTTGTTTTATTTGGGGGTATTCCTGTCCTTGCTTAATTTCATTGAATAGAAACAATACATACAGTTTATCTACCCAAAGATTTCTTTTGTCACACCTTCAGTAGTTGCTTTTTTCATCTTCATTGCTTCTGATATTTTAGCTAATTCCATTAGGCCTAAGTATTTTAAAACTGTAACAGCACTAGATTTTGCTAAAAATAATTTTCACATTTTGTTTTTTTTTCTTTTCATGTGTGTGTGTGTGTGTGTTTTAGTTGATTCTCTAAAACATAACAGTGACTTTTCCCCCTTGTTTATTTCTTTGGGAAGTTTGGGAAAGGAAACCTCCTTGACTTTAATGGTCTCACTCCAAGATTTTGACTCAGTCTTCCCTTTTATTTTGAGATCCTATCAGGGATTACAATGATAATCAGAGGAAAGGGGACTCCCTTTTCCCTCGTTCTACCAAAAAGAAGGCTTTTTTTCACATTCAGGACATTGAGTCACAGAATTTTAAGGTTGTAAGGGAATTCAGTGATCATAATTTCTCTGATACCTCTGAGCTAGATCAGTCCCTTGCCTGGAGCTGAAGTTCTGGCCATGACTGGTCAATGGACACCTAATTAGATACATACTAGCTTAAGGAGAATTTAAAGCAGGAGCTCGAAACACAGAATCTCAGAGTGAAAGCAACCCAAGAGCCCATCCAGCCAAGGAATGCCTGAAAAATCCACTCTCCAAATCACCCCTAGAGTGCTCATCTAGCCTTAGCTTGAAGACTTCCAGTGAGGGTGAAGAAACCTCACCAGGCATATGTTTAATTCAAGGACTATGGACATCATATTAGTTCTCCTAAGTGAGACAAAGGTGAAAAATGCCAGCCAAGAAAGCTGATCTTAGAGTGCATGAAGAGAAGCATCATGGCCCTGGGAAGGTTAGAAAGACATGTGTGTTAATGTTAGTGTTGGAATACATGGCTTTGGAGGTTCTTTCCAGCTCTAAATCAATGCTACTACTCTAATCCCACTGTACTTGGCCTTGCTCAGACCACTGATGGAATATTGTTTTCATTCCTGGGCACTGATCCAGACAGCACAATGATAGCTAGAGAATTAAAGAAAATGGTGCCATTTAGACTAGGGGGGACAAAGGGTAACATGGCAGGCATCTTCAAGTATTGGGAGAGTTCTCAGGGTGCAAGAGGGATTCTACTTATTTGCCTTGCATCTAAGTGAAGGAGCCAGAAGAGACAGGTGCAAGACCTGCATGGTGCAGTAGAAAGACTGCTGAACCTGGAACACTGCCTTAGGGGTCACAGAACCTGAGCGTGAATCTCATCTTCATCACTTCCTGAGTCTATGTCCTTGAGCAAATCATCTGACCATTATCAGCTTCAGTTTCTTCTCCTGAAGAAAGAGCAGGTGAAACTAGATTCTCTCTAAGGTTATGCAAAGGGACAGATGCTGTGATTTTAGGAACTGGCTTCCCATGGGAATAAGGGACACTCAAAATGTCCTAGCAGAACCGAGTAGCTTGCCTTGCCATGGGGCCATGATTCCAATGGAGATGGTCTGGAGAGGACCATGGATTCATCAATTTCATGCAAAAATTAGGAGCCTCGATGAAGACATGCTCCTCTCACCATGCCCTAATTTACAGCTCGCTTCAGCCCATCAAGGCCACAAGTAAAATTTATGGAGGAAGAGCCATAAATTAGACTCCAATTGGTGCCCAACTTGTATCTTCTAGTTGCTTGTACAGTTGGATTCAACACACAGAAAGGCCTGTATAATATGAACTTGTTAATAAAATCAGCCCCATGCTGACATGTATGAACAGTCTGATAATTGGTCGATCCATTCCCTTAGCCCTGTTGACAACACCCAATTTTCCAAACCTTACTCTGGTAACATGGAATGAACATTCTAAAGGCAGAAAGCCCCTAAATGCTTGACAGAAATTCATTTGGTCTTTTGATTTTGGGGGTTGCCTTTAAAGTTAAAACTGTAAAATTACCACATAATAAAAGCCAAGGCTTTGAACACTAATTGCCCATTTCTTAAAAGCTTTAGTCCTACAATTATAGAGGTGTAAGGCACATACTTCATTGCTTTCTCTAAGCTGCAATGCCTACCATAGAGCCTACTGCTCCCTTTTGTATCTCCACTCTAGCTTATAAAATCATTTCATTTGATTAATCCCCATTAGCTCTGACTGGACAGTGAGTCTATGAAGTGGCCGGCAGCAGGTTTTAACTGTCAGTAAATGGCGGCCTGATAATTGGCCCCCCGGCCCACCTGAGGCCTGGCCCACCCTGATGGCTGGGCACCAGGACTGTTTTGAAGAGCTCGGCCCCGTCACGAGAGCCTACTTTGTCAGCTGCCTGGAGGGAAGTTGTCAAGTCTGGGACCCTGCTGCTTTATTCCTCTCAGTGTGTTTGGGAAACACCTCCCAAGTGGAATTGTGGTCACCTCCTCCTGGAAATGTGGAAAGGATTAATGTGGCATGTAAAACAAATCACTCCTGAGCTCAGCTGAGAAAAGTGGGCATTAAAAGCCCTCTAGTCAAGAGAGCTTTAGGGAGAGGGGCAGGGTGATATATGCATGCAGCACATGTTGGCCTGGGCCACGGCAGGGTGTTGGGGAAGGGTAATGGGCCATGGGTGTAAATTCTTTCAAGACCTCTTAAAGGCACATGTGTTTCTCTAGCCGACTCTCCAAACAAGGACCTGGTGTGGGTTAGAGTCAGCGGAGCCTTTAAACATTATTGATTGGGCTGCAAGATCCCAGGTACTCTTACTGCTCGGCTAAGAAAACACACACACACACACACACACACACACACACACACACACGCAAATTTGATCAACATCAGCCTTGATTCCACTTTAATCCCAACCTCATGAATCTGTAAATAAGGTGGGCACAGCCTGAGCATCGAGTACTGGACACACGATTTATTTTTATTATGGAAGTGTTTGCTGGTATTTCAGAGTTAATGGTCTGTCAGCGTTTCCTTATAAATCCAGGTGCTTCGGAGGTTTATTTTGAAGAGGAGAGGAGGAGAGAAACTAAAAGATTCTTTCCACTTAAAGTGTGAGTCATAACACAAAGACCATGTTAGAAGGGGGATAAGGAGGTGGGATGAGGAATGTCTTTTGTAAACTGTAAAGTGCCTAATAAACGTGAGGGAGTCTGAGAATTTCCTCTGCTGAGTTTGTATATTAAGCTCTAGACAATTGCATCTCAAGATTCTATATGGGTTTGCTTTTCTAGAAACAGAGGAGGGACTTAGGGGACATGAGAACAGTCTTCTGTTACTTGGAGAGTGTCTATGAAATTCAATTCCAAGGTTCATTGCTTGTTTGATAAACAAATCAAGAAAAATCTCTTCTCCAGAGCAATTATGTTTGACCCTGAAATTGCATGTAGCCTGCAGGACACAGTGGAGAACATGCCTGACTAGCTCTTTACAACTCACAGCCACTCATATCATAGTGTCTTCTACTGAGAACTCTGAGGAACCTGAGGGGTCAATATCTTCCTTCTACAGTTAAGGAAACTAAAGGCACGTGAGGATGAAGTGGCCCTGCCCAGGGTCTCATAGACACAAAGCATCCGAGGCTAGATTTCTAGCCAGGCCTTTCCAATATCAAGTCCAGTGGCCTGTCCTCTTGCCTCGGTGAGGATGGAATCTTCTGATCCAGTCTGATCACCATCCTATAGTTGTGTGTCCAACCCATGTGGGAGGCGGACACCGCGCTCTTGTTGTGAAATTGGTTGCTAGAGAAGAATGGTGGAAGAAACCCAGTTTCATGTTAAGTTGGTAAGTAGAGGGGAGATTGGCCATACCATGGCTGACAACAGCAAAGCTCCAACGATGGGAGTGGCTTCCTCCCCTGATGCCTGTGAACTGTGTAACCTTGCTCACGCCTCAATCTCTCTGAGCCTCAGTTTCCGCATCAGTAAAATACTTGCAGTGCCTACCTTGTAGGTTGGGAATGTCAGATGAGATAATGTGTAAAACATCTTATAAACCATTCAGTGCTATAGAAAGGGGGGCGGTCTTTAAAACTCATTCTTGGTGTCTTCAGTTTTTATGTCACTTTTGTTTTCCAATGTGTCTTTCCTATCTCCATCACCCAGGGAGTTAATCCTTGTGAATTTCTTTTTAACAAAAAGAGACAGAGACAGAGACCGAGGTAGAAGGTACACTTCTGCCAATAGAACCAAACTACATTTTTTTCACCACAGGACAGAGGTGGTGATGTGTCTCGACAAACTAAGCTGTGCTGGTCTTGGAGGAGAGACACATAGGCTATCCCAAGGCCAGTAGGAGAGGTATTTAATGCAGTCAGAAATCATAAGACCTAGAGCAAATATTGACTCTCGTTTACTATCTGTGTGACTTCAGAAAAGTCTCTTTACCTCTTTGAGGCAGGTAGGTAGCACAGTCCATACAGCATCAGGCCTGGAGTCAGGAAAACCTGAGTTTAAATCCAGTCTCAGACACTTACTAGTTGGGTGACCCTGGATAAATCACTTAACTTCTGTCTACCTCAGTTTCCTCAACTGTTTAATGGGGCTAACAAAAGTACTGACCTCCCAGGGTTGTTATGAGAATCAAATAGATAATGTTTGCAAAACTCTTATCACACACAGTGCCTGGCACACAGTAAGAGCTTAATAAATGCTTGGTTTCTTCTGTCCTCCCTCTATGGGCCTCAGGTTCTCCATTGGTAAAATGAAGGACTTGGATTTGGTGGCCACTGAGACTCCTCCCTGCTCGAGCTCACCTATGTCCTGCATGGAACAGCAAAGGCCTGAAAGGGAATGTGGTGATGGCCATGGGAGCTGGCGTTCGTGTAGCTCTTCAAGGTCATAACACATTTTACACATGTTATCTTGCTTGTTCCTCTGTGGGGAGCACATGGCCCATGTGACGATAAAGATAGTGATGTCTCTTTCTGTCTTCACTAGTGTGACTGAAATCAAAGCCCATCCTAGTCTGTGAGGAGCCCAGCTGATGTCAAGGGATATCCTTTCAGCACGGGATATGCTTTGCGTCATCTCTGTGACCTTGGCTTTCAAAGACGTCTCTTCCACCTGAATCGCTCCATGAAAGCCTTTGACGTGCCAGGTGGGTCTGCTGCTTCCCAGAAGTCAACATCATCCAACCAACGTGGAGGTTACTTTACTTCCTGTGCTTTGTGGCATGGAAACATGTCTGCATCGTGGGAAAGAGATGGTGTGTGCAAAATTCCCTGAACATGTTAAATGCTTTATCGATGTCATTTATAAGGACTCATGCTTAGCAGAGGGCTCTGTACACAGCACATACTTAATAAACTTGCTGAATTGAATGAACATGTGAAATAACTTTATGATATATATTTTAAACAATTAATGTAATTATGTCCATGAAACAATTCAATTGTTTGCTTTTCTACAGGCAGCATCTTTCAGATGATCATCTCCAAATAACAGAATCCCAAGTTCAACCCATGTCTAATCAGGAATCCCTTGTGCAATGTACACAGCAAGTTAGGAGTCCTCCAGTATGGAAGAAACCCCTGTTTGCTGAGGCAGCCCATCCTACTTTAAGAGAGCTCTGATAATTAGGAAGTTTTGCCTGTAGACCTCAAGAATCAATTTAGAAAGTCTAAGTGGGCCAGCCAGGTGAAGAAATGAGTTCAGGGCACTGTATTAAATCCAGCATTGATAAGTGTACATAAAGTACTGAGCTCACTGCAAACCTAGAGAAGAAAAATCTAAAAAGGAAGTTAAGTTAGCCTGACATGACCAGCTCTCAATAAACCCATGCTGGCTCTAGTGAGCTTCTGTTCCTAAGGGCTTATAAACCACTCCTTTAATAATACATGCTAGAATTTCACCAAAAAAATGAAATCAAGGTTCACTGGAGAATCCACTTTCTTCCCCCTTGGAAAAAGAATGTTGAGGAAGGGGACATTTGCCTCCTTTGCTCCCACCCCTAGGCACCTCTGCCATTCTGGGAAAACTTTTAGAGATTTTTGTCAATAGTGCATGGCTATCCTTTCTCATAAATGATCATTATTTTGCTGTAGACAAATTCTTTTTCTCACATCCCAGACTCTTTCAGAGAGGGAAGTCATCTCATAATGAATAATAGGAATCTCAGCAGTACAGTAACTGCCATTGTTCCTCTTTGTCATAAGACTTGGCCAAGTGGCTAAGTCTGCCATCTACCAACTGCAGGTGTGCCAAACACTAACCAGGTTCCCTGAACAATGCTTTATGGGAGTCCTGCCAGACAGACTTACCATTGGTGACTTTCCCTGAACAGGATCCTGCACTGGCTTGATAACTGGAGCCTGCTGATATTTGCTGACCTCCAAAGATCTCAGAAAAATAGTATAAGTTGGAAGGGGAAAAATGGGGGGCAGGACAGGGAGAGGATGCACACCTGTCCAACAGATGAGAAGTTCTAGAAGTAAAAAGAACCACTTCCACCAAAACCCCATATATACTTCTTGCATAGAAGATATGTCTGCATCTGACACTAAGGGACTAAGGCATGCCAATTATCTGTCTATTTCCATGACAAAAGCTTAGTTGTAAACTTTATAGTGTATAGTCTAGTGTAAAGGCCACTATCTAACGGCCAGGCTTTTACATCGTCCACCTCTGAGCAGAGATTCTAGCAGTGGCTACTCTTCCTGCATTCAGATGGATGAAGGCCAGCCAAGATGGAAATGTTATGGTGTCTCTGACTTGAATTTCTGGGCTGCTTCTCTGGATGGACAATTAAATTGATAGAGAGAACTCAAGCCTGAACCGGTTTACAGCCCAGAGGTCCGGTGGGACTCCCATAAAGCATTGTTCAGGGAACCTGGTTAGTGTTCAGTACACCTGCTTTGGCGTTTTTTTCATCATCCCAAATGTCAAAGTGCTACAGAAAGCCCTAGCGCTCTGAATGACAGCCATACGCCAGGCAAGCCGTTAGGTTTTTTCACTCCCAAATTGGACCATAAATGATGAAAAAGGGGTCAGAAAGGAAGTATGGAAGCATACAAATTTGAAAGGGGAAACTGCTAATAGCCATAAACCCTGGGCAATCAAAGGCTCTGCGAGTCATTGCAAATTACCTGCTCAGTGAATTACTGATCAGACTGTGGTTATGATTTGAGAGTTTCTAACTCCTTTCATCTGGAGCAGCCAGGGATTCTAATAGCTCGCAGATCAAAAGCCCAACATGGCTGAGCGGAACTTTGAAATGAAGGCAGCCAAAGTGGCATTGCCTCCCCCTCCCAATGTGTGCTGATGGTTGGCTTTTTGTTGTGTGTTTTTTAATATGTATGTACTGCAATTCTGTGACTGATAGATTGATGGAAACAGAATAGTAGTAAATGTGATCTTTATCAGCTACGGTAACAGAAGACCTAGGGCATGGAAAGGGGAGCATGGTGTCACTCTGAGATCCAAGAGTAAGGGCATGAGGAAATCCTGTAGGATCCTTGAATGGAGATGGAGATAGGCTGGTTTATTCTGAGGATGGAGTAAGTACCTCACTATTTTTTGAAGGAGGAGACCTCACTATTGAGCCCTGTTCTGCTTTTCTGGGAGTGGGAACATAACCGAGAAATAGCCACACCAAATATTTCATAGGAAGAGTTCATTTGGATTAGAGACTATTTTAATATGTAAAAGCAAATAATATGAAAAGAAGGAAAATGTTGGATTTTGGAGGGGATATGGGAAAACTGGGACACTAATGCATTGTTGGTAGAGTTGTGAAATGATCCAACCATTCTGGAGAGTGATTTGGAACTATACCCAAAGAGCTACAAAACTGTGCATATGTTTTGATCCGACGATACCACTGCTAGGTCTATATCTCAACAACATCCAAAAGAAGGGAAAGCACATATTTATACAAAAATATTAATAGGAGCTCTTTTTGTGGTATCTAAGAATTAGAAATTAAAGGGATACCATCATTTGGGGAATGGATAAACAAGCTACGGTATCCAATTCTGATGGAATATTATTGTGCTATAAGAAATGGCAAGCACGATGGTATCAGAAAAACCTGAAAAGACTTCCATGAACTGATGCATATGAAGTGAACAGAACCAGAATGTTGTACACAATAACGGCAATATTATTCAATGAAGAACTGTGAATGACTTAGCTGTTCTCAGCAGTACAATGATCCAAGATAATCCCAAAGGACTAATTATGAAGCTTACTCTCCACCTCCAGAGGAAGAACTGATATTGATTGAATACAGACTGAAGGAGGCTATTTTTCACTTTCTCTCATTTTTTTCTTTTATTTGAGTCTTCTTTTACAAAATGACATATGGAAATGTTTTACATAACTACATATGTATATCTGATTGCCTCTATCTGATTGTTTGCTGTTTCAGGAAGAGGGGAGGGGAGGAAGGGAAAGAGAGAATTTGGAACTCAAAACTTTAAATAAAAATGCTAAAAAATATATAAAAGCAGAAAGGTGATATTTAACCAAATATTCATAGCAGCATTTTTTGTGGGAGATGATGGGCAAGGAGGAGGTCAAGACATGGCTCTAGTAGGAAAAACAGAAATGCATCAATAATACTGCTTCAAGTTCATGCCCTGGGAAGGTTGAGCCTGTCAGAGATGAATCATCCTGGCAGTTCTATGTCCTGTAAAGGGGGTGGGATTCAGAGTCAGAAGACACCTGGATTAGATTCCCTCCTTGGATGCTTTGTGTGGATATGGGCAAATCAATGAACCTCCCTGAGTCTTAGTTCCTTCACCTTCAAAATGGGTATACAGTCTGCAGCATCCTATGCTATGGTTTTTGTGAGAACACAAAAGGCTACTTTTTAAAAATTTCTAAGCACAATATAAAGGTTAGACAGCTTTAACATTTAAATTACTTCTGACTTCTGCACCACTCACAAGTTTATAAAATATTGACCATGACAACCCTTCAGCATGAGTCACATACATCTTATTATCTTCCTTCGACAGAAGGGGCAAGTGTCCTAGTGAAGTCAGGACAGGTAGTCACTGCTACCAAACTTTTATCATAGGTACTTACATTTTTACCCTTTTAAAAATACTCATTTTCTTCAGCCATATTTCAGTTTTTACAAACATATTTAAAAGTTTTGATTGTTCTATGTTGCTGATTTATATGATGTTTAAGTTAATTTGTGTCACAGATAAAAAAAAAAGACTTGAGTCTCATCACTGCCCCAATGCACAAGTCCATGTTGATCTAATGTCTCCATGAAATGTTATTTCTTATTTCCGATGGACACACAGTAATCTCAACTCTGCAAACTCCTTTATCTGCCAAGAACATGGAAGGAATACTTTGTCTGGCTACAACTTCCTTAGCTCCTCTGGTTTCATCAGTAGTAACAATTGCAAAATGGATGTGGTTCAGTTCCTTTGGTTGTTTGTCCACTTACTGGTCATGGGAAGAAAAACATGCTATCTCCTTTTCTACACTTCAGTCCTAGTTACTACTGGAATATAATGAAGTCAGGTTTGCATTTTGGTCTATTTCATGGGTTACCATGGCCTCTAAGAAAGTGCATCACCTTCTGCCAACACCTAAATAGGCTGGTTCTTAGACGGCATCTATATAGACTGTCAACAGGGCTTGGGAGAATCTTCCAGAACTCATGAACAACTGGCATAATCCTCAAGAAGCAAGGTTCAACTCCATTTCATGAAGAAGCTTTGGAGATAGGAGAAGAGTTCATAAGTAATTAGAGCTAGAGAGGATCACAGAAGAAAAAAATTGATAATTTTGATTGCATGCAATTGAAAAGCTTTCTCATAAACACAATAAATGGAGTTAAACTCAGAAGGGAGAGTTAATTAAGGAAAAATATTTGCAGCAAGTTTCTCTCACATGGGTCTGATATCCAAGACATATTATAAATAGATTTGCAAATATAAGAAAAAGAACAGATCAATAGGCAGTCCTTAAAGGGAGAATCAATGTTATAAACAACTATGTGAAAAAAGTGCTACAAATCACAAATAACAAGTAAAATGCAAGTTAAAATAATTCCGAGTTTCTACCTCATGTCCATCATATTGGCAAAACTGGAGAGAGAGAAAGAAAATAACCATTGTTGGAGGGTCTGTGGGGAAATGGGCATATTAGTATACTGCTGGTGAAACTTTGAATTGGTTTAGTCATTTTGGACAATTTGAAACTACCCTAAAAGTGACTAATCTGTCCATATGCTTTGACTCAACAATAACTCTAGTAGGTCTAAACTTAGAAAAGATCAAAGAAAGAGGAAAAGGACTGAAAAGTACAAGAAGATTTACAACAGCTCTTTTTGCAAAGTAAAGAACTAGAAACTAAAGGGGAGCTTATCAGTTGGGAAATGGCCCAACAACTTGTGGTATTTGAATGTAAAGGGATATTATTGCACCCTAAGAAATGAAAAAAGGGACTATTTCAGACAAACATAGATATACTAGAAAAATGTAGAGTGAAATGAGGAGAACATGGAGAATATTTATGTAAAAACTTTTAAAGACTTAAGAACTCTTCAGTGCAATAGCCAACCATGAAACCAAAGTACCACTGATGACACATGTTCTCTTCCTGATGGAGTGGTGATGAACTCAGGATACAGAAAGACACATTTTCTGATATGGCCAATGTGGGGACTTGTTTTACTTAACTATGGATAGCTGAGACAAGGATTTGTGGTTGTTGTTGTTTTGTTTTGTTTTTATGTGTCTTTCTTTGGGATTGGGAAAAAGAAAGGAAAACCAGCTAGCAACAAGATTACCAAAATGGGGGGAGGGGAAGAATAAAAGTAAGGAAAGAGGATAAATGAATCATTTTAGCAAATACATAGAAAAGAACAGAATGAAGTTTGTGAGAAACAGTTCAATAAGACAAGTTAGAAAGTTAATTGCTAATTGTATCACATTCTTAAGGAGAAAAGCAAGCAAACTACATTATGGGATATGCCTAATGTGCTGACCTATGGCTCTATTCTGCTTTTTATATGGAAATGCTTGTCTTACTTTGGCTAAGTTGAGAGAAGAAGGAGAAGGAGAAGGAGAAGGAGAAGGAGAAGGAGAAGGAGAAGGAGAAGGAGAAGGAGAAGGAGAAGAAGGACTGCTTCTCCTTCATAGAGAGCAGGTGACCCAGGGCAGAACTGGTGCCATCACAACCATGAGGCTGCCCAACATCCTGCTCACAGGTACACCAGGGGTTGGAAAGACAACACTAGGTAAAGAACTTGAATCAAGAATAGGACTGACATACATTAATGTGGGTGATTTAGCACAAACAGGACAGTTATATGATGGCTCTGATGAACAATATGAACGTCCCATTTTGAATGAAGACAGAGTAGTTGATGAGTTAGAAAATAAAATGAAAGAAGGTCGAGTTGTCAAGTTACTGTTGATTACCATAGCCGTGACTTCTTCCCTGAATGATGGTTTCATGTCATTTTTACGTCTCAAACAGATAATTCTGTATTATGTAACAGACTTGAAAAGAGGGGATGCAGTGTAAAGAAACTACAGGACAATATTCAGTGTGAAATTTTCCAAGTTCTTTGTGAAGAAGCCACGGCCTCCTGCAACAATGAAATAGAGCATCGGCTGTCCAGCAATGTACCAGAAGAACTAGAGAATAATTCAGATCACATAATGAAATGGATTGAGCAGTGGATAAAAGATAATAACTGAACCTCGAGAGCAAAGCATCAACTTTCAAAGTTTTCTACATGATGGTTAAAGATTTTCTCGATGATTTCTCCTTCCCCATGGAATAGAAATTAAGACAGCATACACTAAATTTGATTATCTAGGATTGTGTTGCAGAAGTAGCAGGTGGACAATATATAAAGTGGAGTTACGACTAAATTTCTTTTCTCCATGAGAAACCTGAAAAACCCCAAATACAATGAATGAGATATTAAGGACTTTTTAAGTTTAGGAATATTCAGCATTCTCATTTATTTTAGCTAACTGCTAAAGAACAAGCAAATTTGAGAAAATAGGTGGAAATCTTTAATACGTGACATGAAAAAGAAAATGAAGGCTAGGACGAACTGCTGACTTATAAATAAAAGAGTCTAAGGACAAAACTATAAACACTACATTAAGTGTTCTATTGGTGGTGAAATGCTGTTATTGTTTTTTTTAATCTTGGAGGTTGGTTATAGATTAAGACAATCACAAAGTAAATGGTGAGATCTTTGAGAAAATAGCAATTTTTTAGTACAAGAGTTCACTGAGCTCTTTTGCCTATAAAATCACTGCTGATCCTAGCACTGATAATTGTCTCTGCAGAAGAGTAAGCCAATCACATTTTCTATATGTAGAAGAGCAATGGCAAAGTCTTCCATGCACCCATGGAAACTGTAAATATAAATGTATTGGTTGACTAATTTCAGTCTTGCTAAGTTTCATGGAAACTCATGTGATAATGCTTTGCTACCATATAGGTGGTGGTAATTAGATAAAATTTTAAAATATAGTGATTGTGTATTTCATGAAAAACAGGAAGAAGAAGAAGAAGAAGAAGAAGAAGAAGAAGAAGAAGAAGAAGAACAAGAACAAGAACAAGAACAAGAAGAAGAAGAAGAAGAACAAGAACAAGAACAAGAAGAAGAAGAAGAAGAAGAAGAAGAAGAAGAAGAACAAGAAGAAGAAGAAGAAGAAGAAGAAGAAGAAGAAGAAGAAGAAGAAGAAGAAGAAGAAGAAGAAGAAGAAGAAGAAGAAGAAGAAGCTTTAGAGTAGGACTTCCCCAGATGAACCCAAAGTCAACAATGAACATCATTTCATGGGATACTTGGCCATCTTGATGTGGTGTGCTCAAGACCATTATGTAGACAGATGAACACAAGATAGTGAAAGCCCATGAGTCAACACAAGTAGAAGTGAATAAAGGAGAAAGTTGTATCAGAAACTTAATAAGAACTTCTACAGTAAGTAAAGTAACTGTCCTGGTATTTATCATCTTGTGGCTTACAAAGCATTTTACATATTTTTTTCATCTTCTCTATACTACAACTCATAAAGTGGTAAGCACAAACATTTTTATCCCCATACAAACCACATGGGTCAAATAGCTTGTCCAGTGTTTCACTGCTATAAGTCATAGACTGATTCAGGTGCTCTGCGACTTCACTGCCAAAGGAGGACACAGAGAGGGAAGATGGAAAATTTTCAGAAAATAACATGAAAGGGACCAAAAGCTCATAGACTACTCAGAAGCCTCATGCTGACGTATCCCAAACACTGTCTTTAGGAAGGGAGCTGGCTGGATCTAGAATTCAAATCCCGGATCTAAAAGGGATCGATGTCATCAGAAAAAAAAATGAAGTGATTTGAAGTTGTTTGATAAGGAATGACATGACAGACATTTCAGCCCCTCCACAATCACTGTCTGTGTGTTTACAGATCATTTACCAGCAAGAGCAGAAGCCAAAGAAAACGCCACACTTGAGGAAAAGGTGAAGATGAGAAGACTACTTATGACTGAAGCAACATCAACCCACTTTGTTTAACAAGCCACAAACTCTGGAAAATGGAAAGAAAGCTGCTGATCCTAACTACCACCATTTCTTAAGGGATAGTAACTTCTGCCCAAGCAGATGCCACAAACAGAGGCTTCACAAGTCTGCAAAATACTTCAGAAGAAAAATCATTGTTCTATAACCAACATGCTATCCAAGAGATGAATGTTTCACATAATTATATAAAATGCAAATAATATCAAAATAATAAATAAAACACATCAGGATTATCAGAGATCCATGGTACAGCGGAACATCTCTGGAGACAGAGGATCTGGGTTCAAATTACAGAGGTTTTACTGCCAGTGTGGCCTGGGGCAAGTCACTTTACTGGTCTGGGCCTCAGTTTCCTCTTCTGTCAAATAAAAATGGTATCTAGGTCACCCTTGATATCCCTTTCAGCTCTGATTCTATGATTAATATATATATGTAAATTAATAGTATAATTGTATTTATAATTGATATAATTATATTTGAAGCAATCTGTAGACCACCAAATGGTGGCCCTTATAAACAGCACGATTGTCTCTCTAGTTTCTCCTGACCACTGGAAAAGTAACAATCCTGTGATTTCACCCAAAATGCAGTGGGAATGCCAAGGGCTTCAAACCAGAGACCAACAAGTCAAAGGTCAAGGCAGGTCTCCCTTATTGCCTTTCATTTGTATTTTTAAAAAGATGAGGGATTTCATTGGGAAGGGGGAGGGAAAGAAAAGAGAATGAGCATTTAGGTAGTGCCTACTGCATGCCAGTGCTAAGTGCTTTTGCAAATATGGTCTCATCTGATCTTCCACCCAGTGATGAAGGTGTTGTTTTTAACCTCCCACCCCCTTTTTATTTTACAGCTGGGGGAACTGAGGCAAACAGAGGTCAAATGACTTGCCCAGGGTTACGCTGTTAGGAAGTGTTTGAGGCTGCATTTGAACTCAGGTCTTCCTAACTCCAGGCCCATTAGCTCTAACCACTGCACCACTAGTTACTTCATTGATTTAGGCAACTTTCAATGAGGGCTCTCCCTTTATCAGCACAGATCAGCATATTCTCTGAAGTTTCTATTCTCAGAGAATGGCCTGGGGACTTTGAGAGATGGAGTGACTTGCCCAGGGTCCTTTGGTCAGGATATATGCAACAGGGGCTGACTTGGAGACTGGCAGATTCTGTATCCATCACATTCTTAACTAGACTATTGTTTCCTTGGTGAAGGTATGTCCCAGTAAGGAAACCCCCTATTAGTTATATTATGATACAAAATTCTATTCTATTACCTATAATTAGAGTAACATGGCATAGTAAGAGGAGAGATGGGGCAGGGGTCAGGATGACCTGGATTCAAATCCTACCTTTGACACTTACCTAGCAGTGTGACCATAGACAAGTCCTGGTCTAGGACTTATTTTTATGTGATAGTTAGACAGGAGCCCCTGCCTATGCCTCCCCCCGAAATCACAGATTTTCAATGGATTCCTGTAATATTATCTAATGTTCATATATCATTTTCTTATTCATCCATAACAGGCAAGCACACATTGTTTGCAATCGCAGATGCATAAAATACGATTTCCCCTCCCCCCCCAAAAAAAACCTAACCATTATTTTCCACATAAGAATAGAATTTAAAGGGAGGAAAAACAACAAAAAAAGGCATCAGCCTTGAAACTTCCACTTTAAATTCAAAACAGATTCCCAAATCCGTCTTCTGGGAGATCTTTGTAGTGTGACCAGAGCCTTGGGCGCAGCTGCGTTCGACTAAGCTGGCCCAGCAGCGCACCACCGGCTCACATAAACTCAGCCTGGGCTGCCTCTTTATTTGGCTATAGAAGCTGACCCTAAGGCCAATAGCCCAGTGCTGAATGCTGCCTTCCTGGAGCATTTGGCCTTCCCCACCCCCGCCCTCCTTTGTTTTAAAGCACAGATAGATTTTACAGCAAAAACACCAATGTGCTGCTCAGCCACCTTCTGACCACAAAAGGAACAGAGAATGGCAGCAGGGGTGAATAATGCCAGGGAAGAAAAGCTGCCCCTGCCTTGTGTCAGCTCCCTCCATATGTGCAGTCATAAACTTGGGGTTTATGGTAACAGGGGGAATGCCTTTACTACCACACTGCTGCTTTTCAAGTCGATGGTTCATTGTTCTGCTGGCGCGTCATCATGAGACAGAAGAGAATCATTCAACAGTGTCAAAAGTCCATGGTTGACTTTGCAAAGTTAGCTAAGTCAATGGGAAATAAGCAACAAACAGAGACTGGTGCTGGCCCCGAGGTTTAGGCCAGATAAACAGGACCCGTTTAATGTTCCTCAAATCTCTGTGCTAGAAACTGAATATCAATAGCCTGGCTTCCCCAAGTTCACCTGCTGGATGAGAGTGACTTCTCATGTCCACCAGGCAGCACATTTCAAGGGAAATGACCCAGTGGTGGCCTTTACAATCAACACCACTCCCTAAACATCTACCATTGTCAATCCAGTTTGTATGGGACATTAAAAAAATAAAATAAAACAAAACAAAAAACTCTGGGTTTCACTCAAAATGCAGTGACAGTGCCAAGTACTGAAAACGAGACACCAACACTTTGGATTTCTATAGATCTTTTAAAATAAAAATGAAAAAATAAATGAAAGTCCAAAGTCAAGGCAGGTTGTTTTTTTTATGGGAATCCTGTATTACAAGGCTCTCTTTGGTATTAATTACAATCTTATTTGATGTAAAAGGGAATAAACTCACTATTTCAATGGAACTCAATTCTTTAACATCCATGAGGAGCTTTAATAATATTTCTTTTGTGTTGGAGATACAGGCCCGGGGCAGTGAAAAGAGCCCAGGGTTTTGGAGTGAAAGGAAAAGCCAGCCCTAAGCAGACTTGATAGCGTCTTCTCAAATATTAGAAGGGCTGTTACTTGGAACAAGGTTTAGCCTTGTTCCGTTTGACCCCAAAGAAATGAGGGGTGGGAGTGGCAAAGTGGCCTTTGTCAATTTTGAGGAAACAACCAAAAAACTTTCCAACACTCTGAGTCAATTCAATGTGGAATAAGCTTTCCCAGGAAGTGGTAGGATTCCCCCTTCTGGGAGGTGACAAACAGCAGCTGGATGACTGGACCCAGTTGGCCACTGAGGTCACTTACAGCTCTAAATATCTGTAGAGGTCACCTCGATCTTCATCTGTCCAACAAAAAAACTTAGCAAGTCAGACACACCACAATAGATCTGGGTTGGAATTCCACCTGATACTCCTTGGTAATCTCTCTGTGTCTCAGGAGACCCATCTATAAAATGAGAACGGTAGACTAGATGGCCTTTGAGATCCTGGTTTGATTGAAGCTGTCACCCTAGGAGCACACATTGCCCAGGAGTCCTCTTGTACTGCCTCCTCATGTGTCTACTGTTGTCCTCAGTCACTCAGCCAGTCAACAAGCATTTATTGGGTATGTGTTTGAATTATTGAGGGAGATCTCAAGTTTGTTTAAGAAATAGTTCTTGACTTCATCTAGCTTACCATCTAGTCAAAGTATAAGACTAATACAAATGATAATTTAGATTTAGACTGGAACTTTTATTTCCCTGGTGAAGGGAACTTCCAGTGAAGAAATGCCCTCTATAAGGGCAGATTAGGCCCTGATCTTCCCCATGCAGTCTTAGAGAGTTCTATGGTCTCATGACCACAGAGGCAACATTCAAAGCCAAGTCTTTCTGTCTTTGAGATCCAGTTTCTACCCACTATATGAGGTTGTTTCTCACAGATCATGATAACACATAATAATATAGTTTATGTGAACCAAAAAGGTCCCTGAAAAGTTGTTGTTTTGTTTCCTTGTATGTTTGTTTGCTTCTTTTGATTTGGTTTGGTTTTTGGTGAGAAGGGCTAGAGAAGCAAGGTCATTACCAATCAGTGTGAATCTTGGAAAGCTCTACAAAGGATAAGGTCTTTAAAGCGTAAGTAGGGGGTGAAGCCAAAATGGCAGATTGTGGCTGCAGAGGATCAGGGGTGCTTTCTGGATGAAGACCAGAGCACAGATGACACGAGCAGTGACCATGCCTCTCCCAGGAATATACCATGGAATCCAAAACTTACAGACCCTAGAGAAAGTAAAAGGGTCAATCAACTGGTCAGAAAGAGATTACATGAAACCCTTTGCTGGCACTGGGTACAGCTGGTACTAATTGGCAACTCTATTGCTCATATGAAATTCTGGGTCAAAATTCCAAGGTGAAGAGGAGGCATAGTAATCTTTCACAAGGGAGCAGGGGCCCTGGTCCCACTTTAGGCCCCCAAAACTAGGCTCTGAAAACAGCAGCACAAAAACCCTAAAACTGGAAAGAATGCCTCCCCATCCCCAGGTGAGCAGACACTAACATTATCATCAATCAAGGAATAGTCTGGAAAATGAGAAAACAACAGCAAAAACAAAACTTAACCTAAAATGCTACTATAGAGGTAGAGAAGACAAAAACATAAACTCAAAAGAAGACAACAAAGTAAAAACAGTTACAAACATAGCATTAAATCAAAATACTAATTGGATGCAAGCCCAACAAGAATTTCTGGAAGACATACAGAATGAGGTGAGAATGATAGACAGAAAACTGGTAAAAGAAGTTAGATTGATGGAAGAAAATAGGAAAAAAGAATTAACGGATTGATAAAGAGTTACAAAAATGCTAAAAGGGTAAACATGAAAGGATAATCATTAAGACTCAAGAAAGTTAAACTGTGTGAATTCCTACATTGTAAGATGATATATTTAATTCCTAAGAACTTTGCCATTATTAGGGTTGTTAAAAGCAGTTTACATAGACAGAGGACATGGGTGTGAGGTGATTATGTTGGAATGATATCAAAAATAAATGAAGGTGTGAGAAAGAGAGATGCACTGGAAGAATGGGAAAGGGACAGGTAGAAGGGAGAATTTTTTTTCACATATAAGAAGTACACAAGGACAAGCTTTTACAGTGGAGGGGAAAGGCTATACTCTATATATATACATATATAGTATATGTATGTATGTGTGTGTATACGTACATATATATGTATACACGTATATAGTACTGGCAAGCAAAGCGGGACTTTTCGCTGGTTTTTCTTTTGGAGAGTTTCCCAACACTAAGGCAACCGAATGCCTCTGATGGAGTCTTTGATTGAGTCAAGAGTCTCTTTGATGACCTGCTTGAGTCACAAGAAAGCCTAAGTCACATGAGTTTGAGTCACATGGTTGTGACACCCTCTGTGGGCTGACCCTGAAGGAGTGTACATATATTCTGAGGTTAGCATTTTGCTTTGGGGCTCATTCATTGGAAGAGTTTTCACGTGATTTGGCCAGACAAGACTCTGGGTAGCTGTTAAGGAGCCCCCTGGCTTTGAAAACCCAGATGTTGGCGCTTCTCTCTCTGGTAACTATGTATGTATTGCTATGGACAGAGACCTAGAAGCCCTGTCTGCTGATTTGCATTATTTGCTCTGTTTATATACATTCTGTTTGTAATTTCGGTTTGTATTTTCTCTGAAATTCAGGGTACTGACTTTTCCCCTCAACTAAGTGAATGATATATCTATGTTTAATTAAAGTGAGATTGTAAACCTCTTTAAGTAGCTTTCCTTCAGAAAAACAGAGCAAAGAACAAGTGCTAGCAGCCCTCCTGTGTGCTGGTGTTGGTGGTCTTACACCTCCACAGCAGCTGCTAACAACATTGTTATACACACATGTGTGTATGTGTCTCACACATATACATACACATATTCAACTGGTAAAAGGAATCTCTCTTACTAATAAGAAAAGAGGAGGGGAAGAGGATAAGGGAAAAGGGTATGAGGATAAGAAAAGGGAAGTTGGATTAAGGGAGACAGAGGTTAGAAGCACAATAGACTTTTGAGGAGGGACAGGATAAAAAAAAAGAGAAGAAACAGAGGAAAATTGGGTAGATGGGAATGCATAGTGATCAGAAGTATGAATGTGACTGGGATGAGCTTACCATAAAACAGAAGTGGATATGACAATGGATTAGAAGACAAAATCCAACAATATGTTATTTACAAGAGACACAGTTGGAACATAATGACACAGACAGAGTTAAAATAAAGGGCTGGAGCAGAATGTTACGTGCTTGGGCCAAAGTAAAAAAGGCAGGAATAGCAATCATGATCTTAGACAAAGCAAAAGCAAAAAGAGACCTAATTAAAAGAGATAATCAGGGAAATTCTATTTTGCTAAAAGGTACCATATGCAATAAAACAATATCAAAAATTTTACAGTAAGTTTTTTTCTGTTAAGGTATTCATTCCTCAAATATATACTGAATATATAGAACTGTATACTATGGTATATGGAACTGAGTCAAATTTATAAAAAAAAAAAAAAACAAGAGCCCTTCTGCAATTGATAAATGGTCAAAACATAAAAATAGGAAATTTTTCAGAAGAAGAATTCAAAGCTATCTATAGTCATAAAAATGTTATAAATGACTATTGATTAGAAAAATATGAATTAAAACAACTTTGAGATAACACCTCACACATATCAGAAGTGACAAATGCTGGAGGGAAGGAGGGAAAAATAGGTATATTAATTAATGTTCTGGAGAACAACCTGGAATTATATCCAAAGGGCTATAAAAACTGTTCTTACCCTTTGACCCAGCAATACTACTACTAAGCCTTTATCCCAAAGAGATTTTTCAAAAAGGAAAAGGATCTATATGCACAAAAATATTTATAGTTCTTTTTGTGGTGGCAAAGAATTGGAAATCAAGGGAATGCTTTTCAATTGCGGAATGGCATATCAGTTTTGGCGTATGAGTGTGATGGAGTATTATTGCACTGTAAGAAATCATAAGGGGGAGAGGCTTCAGAAAATTATGCAAGACTTATATGAACTAATGCAAAGTGGACCGGGAATAAGCAGAGGTCATTGTGCACAGTAAAAGCAATGTTGTAATGATGATCGACTGTGAAAGACATAGCTGCTCTGATCAATACAATGATCCAAGACAATTCCAAAGGACTCCATTTCCAAGAGAGAGCGAGAGAGAGAGAGAGAGAGAGAGAGAGAGAGAGAGAGAGGGAGAGAGAGAGAGAGAGAGAGAGAGAGAGCGAGAGAGAGAGAGAGAGAGGAAGGAGAGAGGGAGGGAGGGAGAGGGAGAGAGAGAGAGAGAGCAAGAGAGAGAGAGAGAGAGAGAGAGAGACAGAGAGAAAGAGAGACAGAGAGAGAGACAGAGAGAGAGGGAGAGACAGAGAGAGTGAGAGAGAGAGAGAGAGAGTGAGAGAGAGAGAGAGTGAGAGAGAGAGAGGGAGAGAGAGAGAGAGAGCGAGAGAGAGAGAGAGGAAGAGAGCGAGAGAGAGAGAGAGAGTGAGAGCGAGAGAGAGAGAGAGAGCAAGAGAGAGAGGGAGAGAGCGAGAGAGAAGGAGGCAAGAGCGAAGAGGCGGAGAGAGAGAGAAGTGAGCGAGAGAGAGATAGTGAGCGAGAACGAGAGGAGAGGAGAGAGAAGAGAGAAATAAAAGAAAAAAAGAGAGGGAGGGAGAGGGAGAGAAAGAGAGTGAGAGAGAGAGAGAGCGAGAGAGAGAGAGAGAGCGAGAGAGAGAGAGAGCGAGAGCGAGAGTGAGAGAGAGAGAGAGAGGGGAAGAGGCGAAGGAGAGAGAGAGCGAGAGAGAGAGAGAGAGAGCGAGAGAGAGAGAGAGGGAGCGAGAGAGAGATAGTGAGAGAGAGAGAGAGAACTGATGAACCCTGAGTGCAAATTGAAGTCTTTTTTTCACCATATTTTTGTCTCTTTTTTGTAATATGGCTAATATGGAAATATGTTTTGCATGATTACACATACATAATTGATAAATTTCTTGCCTTCTCAGTGGGTGGGTGAGTGGGTATATAGGAGGGAGAAATTTTAAAAACAAAAGAATTATAAAAATAAACAATAAATGTTTTAAAAACAAAGAAAAAAATAAAGAATGGGTTAGACTTCAATGGGGCATCTAGGTGGTGCCAGAGAATATACAGTTCTAGGCCTGGAGTCAGGAAGACTCATCTTCTTGAATTCAAATCCAGCCTCAGACACTTACTAGCTGGGGACTCTGAACAACATAACTCTGTTTGCCTCCATTTCTTCACCTAGAAAACGAGCTGGAGAAGGAAATGGAAAACCACTCCAGTTGAAAACCCCAAATGGGACCATGAACTGAGGAGGCATGGGACAACTCAGCAACAACAACGTATTTCACCAGGTAAAGAGAAGGCATTCTAGACACAAGAAAGAGCATGGACAAAAGCATAGAAGAGGGAAAAACAATTGCATTTAGGAGATGATGTTGTTTAGTATTTCCAAAGCCTGAAGTCTGTGGAGGGGAGTGAATTCATGTTAAGTTGAATGTGGGCTCAGTGGTGGGCAGTTCAGAGATAGAAGAGCCCAGAGAGAAATAAAATGCAAAAAGGATTCACAAATGAAGAACTGACAGGAAAGATGAATCTAGGTGATAAAAAGAAAGAAGAGCTAAACACCAGCACAAAGGGTGCTGACTGTAAACTTTCAATTTTTCATTTCCTGGTGAAATGAAAACTCTTCTTTGGGAGTGGGGGGCAGGTCAGAGCATCCCCACTCATTCTTCTTTGAGAATATTGCAACGGTGATGGTGATGACTATTCCGGAGCCTGCTGAATGAAAAGCCACATTATGGAATATTTCATTTTCCATGTTAATGTGCTTGCAGCCCTCTCATAAATAAGTAGGGCCAGAGCAGAGGAAGCTGGGATAAATCCCTGCCCTTGCTCTTTGGCCTGGACCCAGGTCATTCATCACTGCCTCAGGAAGACGAAAGCGTCTCCTTGGCCCAGGATTTAGTGAGGTCTGGATGAGTAAAAGGAAAGAGATGAAGGAACCAATGCTTCAGGGTCTTAGACCTGCTGCCAGCTGACTCTCACAACAGACAATCAATGTCCTCTTTTCAATACATCCCTGACAAAATTGCTCTGTAAGCGCTGAATGTCATCTTGGGAGTTAAAAATGTTGTGAGGACTGTGTTCAGAAAAAGCCCCGCCACACAAACTACAATGAGAAGAAAAACTGAGGTCCCCTCCCCTCCATTTTCAGTTCTACAGTCTTCCTGTGGACCTGACAGGTAATGCTCTCATCTGCCATCTGGTTGATGGAATTGTTTCATGGAGGGGGGATATCAATTTCACTGCCTTCATTGTTCTTCTACAGGTACGATGATAGGTTGTATAGATGGAGTTTTGCCAATGGGAGGGCAAGACCTGGTCCCAGAGACATTAGACCTGGAACACAAGGGTCTCCAAATCCATGACTGATGGACCAGCACAATTGCCATAATGTCTGCCTAGGCTTCCATGTCCGAATTTCCATCTTTTAAATGTAATCCATACCTTAAAAATAGTTCCAATGGAAAGGAAACGATGAAAAATGATGGGAACAGGAGCTGAAAAGAGACAGTGTTTCCCATGAAGCCTCCTCATCTACTCGATTCCTTTCTCTTCGGTTGAAAAAAGAGCCATTTTTCCACTTTTCAGAGAGCATTTTTTCATATTTCATATTTTCTTCCTTTTTCATATTCACTCTCCCCCTCTCCTCTCTCCTCTCTCCTCTCTCTCTCTCTCTCTCTCTCTCTCTCTCTCTCACACACACACACACACACACACATACATACACGTATTACATATATATTATATATGGATATATTTTGTATACACATGTTTTATATACACAATATACCAAGTAAAAAAAAATGGGGGAATGAGAAGTGGCTAAATTTGGGTCCACCACTGTAGCAAATCAAATGTAATATTCTTGAATCAGAGGAGTTTAAAATGAGGAGATTTGATTAGTTTCTTCTATGTATTTCAATACTTTCATTTGGAAGGGTAGTCTTCTCTAATGAGAGATTATGTGCTAACTCTGTATCTCTATTCAGGAAGGGAAAAGGAAGTCCACGCATAAAAGTTACATGTCCAAAAGATATTTGTTAAAGAATAGTTTTAAACTAACTTCAAAACTATTGTTGGACCCAAGGGGTTAGGGCACTATGCTTTCTTCCTTTCCAGTAAGAGGTCCTTCTAAGCTAAGGATCTTTGCATGTGATATGACCAGGTTCAGCCTGAGGCACCAGTACCATGAAGAAGATGGATAAGGCTTGATTCTCTGCCCCTTTAAAGTTCCTTGTATCTCTCATCCGGATACCTCAAGGAAAAATTACCCAAGGTTTAGATTTGGGCTCATGTCTCCCTCTCCTAAAGGAGGGAGTCAAAAGGTACCCAATGAACACAATGAACCAAGTAGGTGGCATGCCTTTATTTCATACACACACACACACACACACACACACACACACACACACACACACACACACCAAGTTAACAAATGGTCATTGATAGTGGAGCAAGTTTTCTCTGGGTTCACTGTTCCAAAGTCATATCTCTTCCTTGGAGATCTAGGAGTACATTGATGTTTTGGGGGAATCTCTTCTCCATCTTGAGATCCCACTGCTATGTTTCTTTCAACTAGCTCCCCATTTCTATTAACTATTTCACATGAATTAGCTTTTACAAAAGGATTTATAGCTTTAGGATATAATAAGAACATTTCAAACACCTAGGAAATTATATACCTATATCCCACCTCAGCCTCTGGGGAGAGTGAACTCAAACGTAGCTCAGTTTCTACATAATATATCTCACCAAGTTCATGTTATGTTTCTAATACTTTCCCCTAAAAATAACAAACACAGGGGCAAAAGGACCAGGGCCTATTTGCATGGGCCTCCACATTGGCCTCAGCCAATGAAGAAGACCGCAGGCCTCTCCAATTGCTGCTTTGTCTCTGACCAGACACCATGGGCACTGAGCAACTGAAATCGCCAACGTTCTTGATACTGCCAAGATATGAGACACTCATCTTTTTGAGGTGCCTCCGTAATCGTTCCAAGATCCTTCTATTTACATGCGTTGGTGTCTTTTCCATCATGATTCCCCTGGAAGCAGCTTCTTCGGCATCTCCCATATGGAGAGGTGCCATCAGGAACACTCTGCACTTGTATGGGTCCTTGTTAAATTTCTATTGTGCTAAAATACAAGCAAGCTCCAGCACTAACTACAGTAATGCTTGGCCAGGAGGTTAATATTCAGAACCACGTGAACACGAAGCAGTGAGAAAGACTCTTATTTTAGTAACCATAGGCCTTCTACCTTTCACCTAGGCTTGGCACTCTCTCCTTTAACATTCATATCTTATGGCAAGCCAGGCCAGAGATGGGGTTCCTCTGCCACTTAGTCACCATCTGCCAAAGCATAAACTCTGTTATGCCTCGAGTCAGCTCTGACCAAGGGAATGAGGATTCCCAGCTTCTCAAGATTCCAAAGTCACCTCCAACACCAGCCACATGCATCTAAGAATGAATTCAGTCACCTAACCTCAGAAAAGAACAAACATACCAAAAGCCCGTGATTCAGGCTCATACTGACCTATCAGGGGATGTACTTTAGCTACCATGTGCACATGGCTGTATTACCATCACCACCACCACCACTACTCCATGAACGTGACTACAAACAAACATGACTTGATCTGCAGCTAGGAAGGAAAGAGACAAGAAGAGCCAGGACTGGAGTTATACTTTTAAAGGTCCACAGACTTATCAACTTTTTCTCCTCAGTAGCCAATAAATATTTGCTTTGTCATTTCAAGACTGAGCCCTTCCTAGCTTTGTCCAGGTGGAATTTCTTGCCCAGGATCATACCACTAGTGTCAAAAGTGAAATTTCAGTGCACAGCTTCCTGACGCCAAGTCAAGCACCCTAGCTGGCCAATGGCCCATGCTGCTTCAATGGTGAAGAAACTGGAGATGATGAAGACCATGAGCTGGAATTGAGGTAGCAAACAATGTTGTAAGAATGAATGAAGTGGGGGAGTGGAGCCAAGATGGCAGCTGGAAAGCAGGGACTACCATGAGCTCCCTGCCGAGTCCCTCCAAAAACCTATAAAAAATGGCTCTGAACCAATTCTAGAACAGCATAACCCACAAAACAGCAGAGGGAAGCAGGGCTCCAGCCCAGGACAGCCTGGATGGTCACTGGGTGAGGTCCCACACAGAGCTGGGAGCTGGGAGTTGGGAGCAGAGCGGAGCAGAGCCCAGCCTGAGCAGCGTGGACCAACCAGACCAGGAGCCTGGCAGAGCGGGCCCTAGCACCCTGAATCAGTGAGCTGCGGCAAGTTACGAGACTTCTCAACCCACAAACACCAAAGACAGCAGAGAAGGTTAGTGGGAAAAGCTGCGGGAGTAGAAGGAGTTCGAGGTTCAGCTACCAGACCCGGGGGCAGCGGAGGTGGGGCAGCTACAGCTACTCTTGCTTCCGGCCCCAGGCCCACCTGGTGGGAGGAATTAAGTGGCAGATCAGAGCAGGAGTGCGCAGCCTGCTGAAGATTTAAGCCCAGTCCGGGTTGGGGGTTCTTGGGGAAGGAGCAGTAATGGTGTGGCAGAGCTGGCACCTCCCCCCCAAATGTGGAACATAGAACTCTCTAGTCTACAAGCAGTCATACCCCACTGAAAAACTCAAGAGTCAAGTTAGTTGGTTGGGAATATGCCCAGGCAGCGAAAACATGCCCAGATTCAGTCTCAGACTTCGGATTGTTTCTTTGGTGACAAAGAAGACCAAAACATACAGCCTAAAGAAGTCAACAAAGTGCAAGAGCCTACAACAGAAACCTCCAAGAAAAACATGAACTGGTCCCAGGCCATGGAAGAGCTCAAAAAGGATTTGGAAAAGCAAGTTAGAGAAGTAGAGGAAAAATTGGGAAGAGAAATGAGAAGGATGCGAGAAAACCATGAAAAACAAGTCAATGACTTGCTAAAGGAGACCCAAACAAATACTGAAAAATACACTGAAGAAAACAACACCTTAAAAAATAGACTAACTCAAATGGCAAAAGAGCTCCAAAAAGCCAATGAGGAGAAGAATGCCTTGAAAGGCAGAATTAGCCAAATGGAAAAGGAGGTCCAAAAGACCACTGAAGAAAATACTACTTTAAAAATTAGATTGGAGTAAGTGGAAGCTAGTGACTTTATGAGAAATCAAGATATTATAAAACAGAACTGAAGGAATGAAAAAATGGAAGACAATGTGAAATATCTCATTGGAAAAAACACCGACCTGAAAAATAGATCCAAGAGAGATAATTTAAAAATTATTGGACTACCTGAAAGCCATGATCAAAAAAAGAGCCTAGATATCATCTTTCAAGAAATTATCAAGGAGAACTGCCCTGATATTCTAGAGCCACAGGGCAAAATAGAAATTGAAAGAATCCACTGATTGCCTCCTCAAATAGATCCCAAAAAGAAATCTCCTAGGAATATTGTCGCCAAATTCCAGAGCTCCCAGATCAAGGAGAAAATACTGCAAGCAGCCAGAAAGAAACAATTTGAGTATTGTGGAAACCCAATCAGAATAACCCAAGATCTGTCAGCTTCTACATTAAGAGATCGAAGGGCTTGGAATACGATATTCTGGAGGTCAATGGAGCTAGGATTAAAACCTAGAATCACTTACCCAGCAAAACTGAGTATCACACTCCAAGGCAAAATATGGATTTTCAATAAAATAGAGGACTTTCAAGCTTTCTCAGTGAAAAGACCAGAACTGAATAGAAAATTTGACTTTCAAACACAAGAATCAAGAGAAGCATGAAAAGGTAATCAAGAAAAAGAAGAAGAAAAAGAAATTTCAAGGGACTTACTAAAGTTGAACTGTTTTGTTTACATTCCTACATGGAAAGATGATGTGTATGATTCATGAGACCTCAGTATTAGGGTAGCTGAAGGGAATATGCGTGTATATATATATATATATATATATATATATATATATATATATATATATATATATATATATGTGTGTGTGTGTGTGTGTGTGTGTGTGTGTGTGTGTGTTTATGTATATGTATAAGTGAATGTGTATGTATGTATATATCTATGTGTGTATATATATATATATATATATATATAGAGAGAGAGAGAGAGAGAGAGAGAGAGAGAGAGAGAGAGAGAGGACACAGGGTGAGTTGAAGATGAAGGGAAGATATCTAAAAGAAATAAAATCAAATTAAGGGATGAGAGAGGAACATACTAAGAGAGGGAGAGATAGAATGGGGTGGATTATCTCGTATAAAGGTGGCAAGAGGAAGCAGTTCTGTGGGAGGAAGGGAGAGGGCAGGTGAGGGGGGAATGAGTGAACCTTGCTCTCATCAGATTTGGCCTGAGGAGGGAATACCATACGTACCCAATTGGGTATCTTACCTCACAGGAAAGAAGAGGGAATAAGATAAAAAAGGGGGGGGATGATGGAGGGGAGGGCAGATGGGGGTGGAGGTAATCAAAAACAAACACTATCGAAAGGGGACAGGGTCAAGGGAGAAAATTCAATAAAGGGAGATGGGTTGGGAAGGAGCAAAATATAGTTAGTCTTTCACAACATGAATATTGTGGAAGGGTTATACATAATGATACACATGTGGCTTATGTTGAATTGCTTGACTTCTTAGGGAGGGTGGGTGGGAAGGGAAGAGGGGGGAGAATTTGGAACTCAAAGTTTTAAAAACAGATGTTCAAAAAGAAAAAAAAAAGTTTTTGCATGCAACTAGAAAATAAGATACACAGGCAATGGGGAGCAGAAATTTATCTTGCCCTACAAGAAAGGAAGGGAAAGGGGGAGGGGAGGGGAGTGGTGTGACAGAGGGGAGGGCTGACTGGGGAACAGGACAACCAGAATATACGCCATCTTGGAGTGTGGGGGAAGGTAGAAATGGGGAGAAAATTTGTAATTCAAACTCTTGTGAAAATCAATGCCGAAAACTAAATATGTTAAACAAATAAATTTAAATTTAAATCAAAAAAAAAGAGTGAATGAAGTACAAGGGGTGAGAACATAAGTAAGAAAGTGGAGCATGAAGGAGCATGTCAGAATTCTCAGTGCTCCATTAGTCGTATACAAGAACAGTCCATGTTGAATGAAGATAGCATCTGCATGACTTGATGGTAGCCATCTACACGGCCATCTATACATTCACCACTCCCTTAGAAACAGCTGTCAGGGATTCCTACATAGAGAGGTAACAATACCATTACTGTGGACATCAGAATTCATTATCAATGCTGGGGAGTTAGACACTCATCTTGACGTTTCCTGTCTTGGGTCCCCAATCAGTCAAAAGTGGGGACCTCACCACTCTAGCTCTACACCTCCTCTTGCTGCCAGCATTCACCCCAACCACCAATGGACTTGCTTTGGAAGCCTTTGGAAGCCTCTGAATGAGCCTGTCCCTTGAAAATCATTGGTACACCCCCCCCACCCCTTGACAAGTTACCCAGAAGAGTCTCCTCCACTAGGACACAGTTCAGGGTTCTAATTGTTCCACTACAATCTCTGGTCTTCCTGAATGACTCTACCATAATCCTCAAATCCCTTTACTAATTATGTCCCCATGGACGAGTCACTCAGTCTGGCTAAGTCTCAGTTTCTTCTTCAGTAAAATATCGGAAATAATAGCGCTTACCACAGGGTGATTTTAGGAATCAAATGTGCTAATATGTGCCAAGCACTTCATTAGTCTGAAAGTATTAGATCCCTGCTAATGGCTGGTACCATTTCGTATTATTATCAGGAGGAGGAGGAGGAAGAGGAGCAGTAGTAGTAGGAGTAGTAGTGGTGGTAGTCATATGCCATGTCAATGTTGTGATGGCAGGTCAAAGAGTCCACAAGGCAAGGAAGGACCCACACTTCTGCAGAAAACTGCCAAAGGCTGTGGTCTTGTCAGCACACCCCTGCATAGCTTAGGTACAAAGACTTGTCAGAACCTCAGAGAAGATAAGTGATTTCCCCCAAATCTAAGCATTTGCTGTCACCAGCTCCAACCCATAAGAGCTTTCTGCTAAATTTTGGGTGTGAGTGTGTACATGTAGGGGATTGGCAAATACTACACATCAAAATTTGAATTATTATCTTGTTTATTGTCTAGATTTTAGGAAGTGTTAACAATGCAGATTAAATGTTAAAGAAGGGAATGCATGCTTGCCATTCCACCCCCTGCCTGCATCACATAGTTAGTGTCAGAAGCAAGAGTGGAAAGGAGTTTTCCTGGCTTTAAGCCCAGAGAGACTAAATGACTCATTTACAGTCACACAGCTAATGTGTCAGGAACAGGATTCAAATTCGAGTTTTGGTGACTCCAAGCTCTCGCCACTACACCACACTGCCAGGTGCTGACTTGACTGCTGTTCCTTCTACTGGGGATAGCAGACATGAAGATTCTCTTCCCCTGTACTCCCTCAAGCTGTGGTTCGAGTGCCAGGGGTCATTAATAGCCCTAGGAAGCTTTACCTTATGCAAGTGCCCATATTGCAGAATCACACAATTCTGGGGCTGAATGAGACCTCAGATTCCATCTAGCTCCATTCATACCAGAAAGAGAGCCCAAGTAGAGTGCACCAGAACATCCAGCTCCAGCTCAAAGACCTCCAGGAATGGGGAGCTCATCTGTAAGATCTTGGACACTGAAAGTAAAGGAAATAAGAGTAGGCTGCAAAGATATAAATACATTCTTCCTCCCAGTCCTAAAGAGAGTTTAAGAAACTGTCTAGTGTAGTGGACAGAGAAGTAGAGTTGGAATTAGGAAGATAGAGATTCGAATCCAGACTCACACTTACTTCTGTGAGAAACCTGATTCATAATTGCTCTATCTGTAAAATGGGATAATAATATTTGTAGGGCATGGCACATGGGGCTATTGAGAGGCATAAATGAGACACTGTATACAAAGCACTTTACAAACTTTAATGTGCTATATAGAAGTCATTTGCTCACAAGTTTTTAAAAATGGTAACAGTGACTCACTGTAACTTTTTCCCCCTGACTTGACAATTACAAGACTTTTCCTTTTGAACAGGCTCAGTCTTTGTCCTTTTCACCTGTGCCCCCCTAAAGAGAACCAAACATCTCCCATTTAAACTGGGTAATAGGATCAGGGTTAGGGTTAGGGATAAGGAAGTCCTACCAGTTAGATAGAACCACAAAGGTCAACATAGGTTCCAGGCTCTATGCTCCTTATTAGGTTGTGCTGTGTGTGGTTCAGTAAGATTCAAAATACATTGTTAGAAGCAAAAAAAGGAAGATTGAGCCCAAGCAGGTGGCAAGAGAGGGAGGGCCACTACTCAAGCCTGATGCTTTTCATGAGGCATCAAGTCATTTCTAATAATTCTAAGTCATTCTGAAACCTAAATTCTAAATTCCAAACCAGAGACAGAGAGATAGAGAGATCTCAGAAATATATTTATGCATTTAAAGACATAATGTTGTGTCTGTCCTTTGTTTTCAAAGAGGACCATGGCATCAGGGAAATGATGACATGACTTGCAGTAGACTTTGATTTGAGTTGAGGGAGGACTGTGCAAAGTCACCAGCCTCACTTTCTTCTGCAGAGCCATCTGGGTCCAGTGGCCTAACATTCACCAGGATGACTGGAGAGCTTTGCAATACTTGTAATACACAAGATAAAACCAGATCTTCATTTGCCTCTCCAAACGAAAACCTGTGAATTATCCTACCATTTGGTGGCTACTTCCTATTGTCTTCTGGTTTGTCCCATTTGTAGCAAGAGTATCCAAATTGATACAATTCATTTCCTCGTGTATTAGCCACTCAGTAACTGTTTCTCTTTTGGCCAGGTACCCTGAGGGTCTTCCCCTCCCAGTTTGATTTCTTTTGCTTTTTTGAGTTTTTATTAAAGAGGCCATCCCTTAATTAACTGCTTAAAGAGACCTATTCACTGAATGGGCTTTATCTCACTAAAAGTGAGAACCTGAAAAGACCTTAGCCTAAAGGGGCCAGTGTCTCCCAATGCATCCTGGGCCATCTCTAAAGATATATAATGTTAGACCAGGATGGGATGAGATAGTCAAGAAGAGAATAAGTGGTGTTTGCCTATCTCTTGACATCATTTACCTGGCCAAAATATAAGCTTCTTGAGGGCAAAGATCTCTTTCATTTTTGTGTCCCCAATATACACACTAGGTTGTGGTGGGAGCAATATCATAACCCCCACCCTATGCAAGTTAGGCTAGATTTTCCTTAAAAGGTCTTGAAACCCTCCTTAAGATTTGTTTGGCTTTAGAGACTATGGTACCAATCAGCCAGGAGGGATGACAGACACTCCCTCATCCTTGGGGGACCCCAATAGACAATTCAGCTAAGAGAACTTTACTGCCTGAATTTATTTGGAGTATGCTCAATGTATATCATTTGGACTATAATTCTTCTACAATTGCTAAGTACATCTTCATCTGTTGCCTGCTGAATGACCTTCCCAGCTATCTCCAAGCCACATGACCCAGCATGGACAACCTCACTTTCCAGTACCCCCTTGTATGTCATCTTCACTCATTAGAATGTAAGCTTGAGGAAAAGACTGCCTTGCTTGCTTAGATTTGCCTCCCCAGCCCTTATTATAGTGCCTGGCTTGTAGTAAGTACTTAAAAAATTCTCTATCTATGCATCCTTCCTTTCTTCCTTTCCTCCCTCCCTCCTTACCTCCCCTTTCCTTCCTTCCTTCCTTTCTTCCTCTTCCTTCCTTTCTTCCTTCCTTCCTTTCTTCCTTCCTCCCTTCTTTCCTTCTTTCCTTCCTTCCTTCCTTCTTTCTTTCCTTCCTTCCTTCCCTCCCTCCCTCCTTACCTCCCCCTTCCTTCCTTCCTTCCTTCCTTCCTTCCTTCCTTCTTCCTTTCTTCCTCTTCTTCCTTTCTTCCTTCCTCCTTCTTTCCTTCTTCCTTCCTTCCTTCCTTCTTCCTTCCTTCCTTCCTTCCTTCCTTCCTTCCTTCCTTCCTTCCCTCCCTCCCTCCTTCCCTCCCCCTTCCGTCCTTCCTCCTTCCTTCCTTCCTTCCTTCCTTCCTTCCTTCCTTCCTTCCTTCCTTCCTTCCTTCCTCTTCCTTTCTTCCTTCCTTTTCTTTTTTCTTCCTACATATATCATCATATTTTTGTTTTAAGTATTCTCCAAATTAGGTCAATGATGGGGATGATGAGGATTGGAATTCCTGGTCCATGAGCTCTTCCAGTATCTATGGAAGCAGAAATATATTCTTTCTTCTCCAACATCTCCATTTTTTTCACATTTTGTCTGGCTGCACAGCCCTTCCCTTCAGCTAACAATTAAAGACTCATTTGCAGCTGTCTTTATAGAACTGAAGCTTCCCTCCTACAAATGAACTTTTAAAAAGCAGCCTCCTGTGATCCACAGCATCATAAAATTCAGTGTTTGAGACACATAAATGTGCCCCAGATATGAAAAAAACCCACAATTGGCACTCAGCATCCTGAAGTGGCGCCCATTACTCACTGCTGTCTTTGGCCACACAATGTAACGTACAAATGAAAAAAGTGAGGAAGGGCGAGGTGACAATAATTCACGCCTGTCTCAAAAGTTTGGCATGGCAGCTCTTACTAGCCAGGGCCATTTACTGGGGAAAAGCGAAACTAGAGACTACGGAAGGGTGGAAGATGAGATCATCTACTAGCAGCAATCTTTCAAATTCATAGACATTTGTGGATTCATGAGGTGAGAATGAGCAGCACAGAGGACTGGAAAATTCATTTGTAGTATTTGAGTTTGTTAACACACACTCTTAAGCTCTCCTTTTTATATATGAGATAGGACTCATACTGTGCTGGGAAAAAAGCAGGATAGAAAAACACATTTTTAATCGAAATGATGCTTTGCCTAAATATTAGAAAAAAATAAAGAAGGAACAATATTTAACCAGTCAGTCCCCTTAAAAAAGGGCCATGTAAGTTTTAAAGAACTTACCAGTTCTATCCACTTCTGCCTTTTCCCAATGGATTATTTTATAAATGCATTTTGAATTAAATATATTTTAAAACTCTAAGCACAAATAATAAAGATTTTTTTTCTTATGACTTTAGAAAAATGTTATATCTTGAAAGCAAGGTTCCATTTTAGCACTGGGTACTTCCTTAAGTCCCAGAATGTCAGAGTTGGAAAGGACCTCCAGCCCTCTCTATTTCTATTTAAATTTATACTCAACTTTTTCACAATATCCTTGATGCTCTAAGGAGTCTCATAAAAGATGTCCATTATCACTTAAAAGATTTCCACTTACCCATCCACAAAGGAGAAACAAAGTGGATGAAGAATTATTTTTGTCTAGGCAGATGTAATTAGATGAGCAACCCAAAGAGTTGCCCCATCAGTTCATAAATCTGAGACAAATGCTATAAAGAAATGATGCCCTGTGTCCAGAAATGAACAGGAAAAGAGTGGACTGGATGGCCTTTGGGAAATTGTACAGAGATTTTAGTGATCTGAACTTCCTTCTGAAATCAAACCAGACTTTTTAACATCATTTTTCCCCCTCAGTGAAGCTGGATTGCCATTAGTTGTGAAATTCCTGAGAACCTAGAAAATTAAAGTTGTAGATACGTACAGGGTGTCCCCAAAGTCTGGACATATAGGCAATGTGGAATTATTGCATCGAGTTCATGTGAATCTTGCAAAGTGAGTCAACCTTTGCATCGCAAATGAAGGAAATCATATTGAAGATGTTATTTGTTAATATTCCAAATAAATAAAATGTTGTTGAAAATTTCATTCATTTCATTTCTTGAAAATATGCATTTCTACCTATGTGTCCAGACTTTAGGAACACCCTATAGAACACAATGAAGAGGGACATATTGCAGGCAAGTATTAGAGACAAGTTAGCTATGACATCTTGCCCATTTGGAACTGGGCAGAAATAGCACAAAGGATATCATCAGAGAAATGTGGGGCTGGAAGAGAAGGCCGGCTGGCCATGAACCAAGAATGAGTGAAAACTGTTGGAGTCTGTGTCCACTGTGGGGATCTATGCAATGTCCTGGGATCCAGAAGAAGGTCTCTAGAATATTTGTGGGACCACAATATGAAGGAAATGTCAAGTGGGCAGAAGGAAAAGATGTGGACCTGGATCAAGGAAGAGAGAGTCTGAAGAGATGATATCAAAGATTATTTGTAGTATCCAAGTAGTGAAAATCATTTCCTCATTATATCTCATTTCTTACCTTTGTCTATCAATAATTCAGGAAGAATCGTGCTATAGCCACTCCAGAAATACCACAAAATACCAGGGAAGAATATTTTGGCAAAGAACTGAGTTTGTTAATGGGAGGGCCCCACCAAACACAAGGCTTTATGAACAACAAGTACCTACTGTATTGGCAATTAAGTTGGAACTTCTTTTTACTGTTTTAGAATGCTAAATTAATTAGGTGTCTTTGACTGAGCCTTACTAGGTGCAAAGCCCCAGGCCCAAACCCCTAACTTCTAGGTGCTAAGCCTATGTTGGCATGAAGCCATCATGATCCTAAGGGGAGTTGCTAAGAACAGAGCCAATAGTATGCACCTAAGTTCTGGTTGCTCAGATGACATTTGATGACATCCAAAGACAGTATAAAAAAAAGAGGACAGAGTTACTTGCCTGGAGGCTCTCACTCTTGGAGGAATGCTGATGTGGAGACTCTGGGCAGCTGTAGTTAAGAGCCCTCCAGCTTGTGAACCCAGATGTTGATGCTTTCTTGGTAACTATGAATTGTATTTGGTCTGTTTATAATGTAATTTTGTAATTTGTTTGTATTTGCTCTGAAGTTCAGGGTGCTGGCTTTTCCCCCTGAACTAAGTTGGATTAAAGTAAGATTGTCAACCCCTTAATGTTGCTTTCCTTAGTAAAGCAGATCAAAGAACCTGTCCTGGCAGCATTCTTGTTGTTGGGCTTGTGTTGGTCTTTCACCGCCACAGCAGCTGCTAGCCGGATTGTTGCAATACCTACTTAAATTCTTCTTCTCCGTCATTAGAATGTAAACTCCTTGCCAATAGGGATTGTTTCATTTTTGTCTTTTTCTCTCCAGGGCCTGGCACATAGTAGGCTGTTCAATTAACACTTGTTGATTAATTGATTGACCATTTTTTTTGAGAGTGATGTAGCAGAAAGGGCTCTAGCTCAGGAATCAGAGCTTATTTCTGAAATCTAGTTCTTCTCCTGGCATGTACTACCTGCATGACCCATTGGCAAGAGCCCCTCTCAGGAGCTCCAAGCATTGCTCCGCATCTCCAAAATGAAGGAGTTTACATAAGTCACTTTTAAGTGCCCTTATAGCTCTAAATCAATGGATTGGGATAGGGATTAGATGTGGGATTCCATTGGCATAGGAAAATGACAGATGAAGAAATTCTTTCTACCAGTACATGTCAGCAGCTCTTCTGCACCTTGAAGTCTCAGTTGCCTCCTGGAGCATTGGGAGATAATGTGCCTTGCCTAGGCTCAGACAACTGGCACATGCCAGGATTAGGATTCAAACTTGGAGTCTTCCTAAATCCAAAGCAGATTCTCTATGCATTAAGCAGCACTGCCTCTTAGGACCCTATGATTCTATGAAGTGTTAGTAAAATTAATGAATTAATGAAAAATCACAGATTCAACCCAATCCCCAATGAAATGGGATTGACCGTATAACATGCCCAATAAATGCCCATCTAAGCCAATCAATATAGCTCTGGAAATGAAAGAAGTTGGGACTAGCAGTAAGGACAAACAGAACCTTAGGATGGTGGCTGATCAGTCCTAACTTTTCTATAAAACCATGATCAAGAGCAGGAGAGAGCTACCCAGGCAATGTTCTTGTTCTTAGTAGAGTACCTATGTGTTAGCCCTCATTATTCCACCTTTATGTAAAAATGTTCCTAGGGATGCTGAGCAGTATGGTCATTAGTTAAGCAATGCTTATGATAAAAGCATTTGGCTCAACTTAATCTCCCTACAAGAAGGGAGTTAGAACACACCCCAAGCCACTCCCAGGTTTGGGAGTGAAATTTGAAAGGTGTGGACAACATTTAAAATTTTAAAGAGTAGAATCAAATGTGCTTATTTTATAGCTAGCAAAAATTAAGTAAAATATTATTTTTCTGAATACCAAGATGTTCCATTGACCCTCTCTTCCTGCCACCACATACAGCTGAATTTGTCCTAAATAGTTGATTGAAAGGTATTTTCAATGATGCTTGCCCTGGTCACATTTTGTGAAGCTTAGCATAGGTGTAAAAAATGGCGCTTAGGACATTGGTTGCTATCCCTCTTTTCCCCTACTCATGATCCATCCATCCATCAGCTGGCCCCCAAAGGCATATTTTTTTCTTTTTTAAAAACACACAAAAAAATTGAGTTCCAAATTCTCTCCCTCACTCTAGCCCCTCCCCCACCCATGGAGAAGGAAAGCAATATGATAGCCATTATACATGTGAAGTCATGCAAAACATATTTCCATATTAGTTATGTTTTTTCAAGAGCATGAAAAATAAAGAAAGTGAAAGGAAATCTGCTTCCATCAGCACTCAGAGTTCATTGTTTCCTTCTCTGGAGGTGGAAAACATTTTTCATCATGAGTCCTTTGGAATTGTCTTGGATCATTGTCTTGATCAGTGTAGCTAAGTATTTCACAGTTGATCATTGTACAATATTGCTGCTAATGTTACCATAGTCTCCTGGTTTTGCTCACTTCACTTTGCATCAGTTCATATAAATCTTCCTAGATTTTTCCGAAATCATCCTGCTTTTCAATTCTACATCACAATAATGTTTCATCTCAATCACATACAACAATTTATTTAGCCATTCCTCAATTGTTGGGCATTCTTCTCCTCAATTTCTGATTCTCAGCCAATGCAAAAAGAGCTGCTTTAAATATTTTTATATATGTAGGTCCTTTTTCTTTTTCTTTGATATCTTTGGGATACAGACCTAGTATTGTTACTGCTGGGTCAAAGGATGTGTGTGTTAGTGTGTTTGTGTGTGTGTGGACAAGTATATGTGCATTTACATAACTTTTCTCTTTTGTATGATCATAGCTAGGGAAATTCCTAAATTCCTAAAGCCAAGGGGTCCTGCACAGTCATTTCTGGTCTATCCCTCTTTTCCTATATGGGTCAAAAACAACAACCCTCCCCCTCAACAGCGCTAGCTTAATGCTTAATGTGTAAAATTAATGTCTTAATGTCTTATGCAAAAGTATATTTTACTTTTTAGTCAATCAGGGAGTACTACTACCTATGTGAACCCTAAACTTAAGCTTCCAGGCAGGTAGACAGCTTGCTTACTCCTCATCCTTGTCTTTCTACTTTGCAATTAAGACCCTTCTCTGCCCTGAACCCAGGGAGACCTGTGTCCCATGTCTAATAATAACCGTGTAAAAAGGCCCAGAGGCAGCAATTTGGATATTTGGTGAGCGAGCAAGTGACCCCAGAATTGTGATCCTGGGGGTGTGGGAAGATACTGGTACCCTGGAGAGAATAGGGAAAGCTGGGAAGAGGAGAATAATTGAATGGAAAGAAAGTGAGTACAGTCTTGGATATGTTGAGTTTAATAGGACATCCACTTTGAAATGTCCCCTAGGCAGTTAGTGTGAGAGTTGAGGTCAGGAAATGTACTGGGGCTGGATAAAAGTTCTGAGAATCACCTTCAGAGACATGAGGATTGAAGCCATGGAGAGGGATGAGATCACCAAGTGAGATAACATAGAAGGAAATGAGGAGAAGGCCCAGGACAGAGTCTTGGAGAGCACTCGAGGCCTTTTAGCCTCCTGGTTGCCCTCCTCTGGACACTCTTTAATTTATCAATATTTTTGGTGATATGAAGTTTCCAGAGCTGACACAGTACTCCAGATGAAGTCCAATGAGAGCAGATAGAAAGCAGCTCACCACAGGAATTCCCTTCATGTAGTGCCTTGGCTTAAACACCCTTTCTTTGGCCATCTTCTAACTAACAAGAGGCCCCTTCAGTGTCCCCTGAGAGTTTTGTGAATACTCTTATCTCAGACAAAGGAAAACTTCCATCATTCTAAACAGGAGCTTCTTTTTATCTCTGGATAATGCTCTACTCTAGGCCCTTCTGGCTCTAGGACAAGGACCTTTGCTATTTCTGATGAAGAATAAAAGACTCAGGAGCAGTTATCATAGTTGTCTTCAAATATTTCAAGGGTTGGATTGTTGAAAAGGGACTATAATCATTGTAGGTGACTTCATAGGGTAGACCTAGGAGTAATGGAAGTTAGAAAAAGGGAAAATCTAGGCTTGATATTAGGGAAAATTCCCTAACTTTTAGAGCCACCCCTAACTTTTAGAGCTGGGGGAGCAGGCTCTCCCTTACTGAGGGTCTTTCAGAGAATTCCAGATAACCACTTATCAAGGATGTGGCAGAGCAGGGTATTGTTCAGGGATGGATTGGGCCAAATGGTCCTGAAGGTCCTTTTCAATTCTAGAATGATGGTTTTCTGCCGCTCTCTTTCACCTCTTATCATCTACATTGATCAGGCCAGATGGTCAACTTTCCTGTGTGTGTCCCCAATTAGGAAAGCCCTATGGCAAGGTGCCCTAAATTATGGGTGGATTTAGAATTAGAAAGAGTTGGGTTCTAATCCTGCCTCTGAAACATACTGTGGGATTCTGCAAAAGTCCCTTAACCTCTCAATGTCCCCAGTCCACTACGTCTAAGGTACAGAGCAGCTACTGCCAATCTGCTTCAAAGGGAGCTCTGTACAATGAAGAAATTACAGGTCCAACAGCTTAAAAAAATCATTCAGTGCAGTGAACAGAGGACAGAGATTATAATTAGGAACACCTGAATTCAATCTTCTCTCTGATACTTAACTGAGTGACCCTGGACAAATCACCTAACCTCTGTCAGCCTTAGGCGACTCCTTAGGACTCAACTACTAAGTCATTAGTTGAGATTTGCATTGGTGACAAGATTCTTACAAATGAAGATTCCTCCTCACACCATAACGCACAACTCGAGAGTGGCAGGTACTTCACTTTATCTGCATATCTGGAGATATGGAGTGCATGGGTGTTCAAGGAGACTAGCACCTCTGGTTTGAGGGCATGTTGAGCCCTTTTCAAAGCTGCTCATCCACTTTTCAAACAATTCTCACTTTCAGCTCCAAGAAACTGAGCACACACAAGAGGCCACACCTCAGGAAAACCATTTTGGCAGACAGGCTAAACCAGGTTGAGGGTAACCAAGGGGCCTCAGAACTATCAGTGAGTTAGTGCAGTATATACCCTAAGCATGTAAAGACTCCCCCTGGCAGAATGGGCTTATGACAACAATTTGTTCCAATGGCCAGGAAGGCAGTGGACGCAGGCACTGTGGAGCTTAGAACTTGATCAGACATTGAAGATACCAAGGTCATCCACTGCATCCTGGGCCAGTCATCCTGACTCTATCCTGCCACTGGACTTTGATGACTGTGGAAGAGAGGGAGGCTGACCATTTTGTGCAGCTCTGCCTCACTTCAATCCTTTTCACACACAAGTCAAGACATCACCTTATGATGTCATTGGTCTTCTTCAAATAACAAGAAGATAGCAAGATAAACACTAAATTCTTCTCATGGGAGTACAAAGGCATGTCCATACGGTGCCTCTGTTAACTCTGTCCTTTGAAGTAACAAAGTCGGAGCCATATGCAAAAGGCATAAATACCCAGTCTAAAGGCATCAAAGGAAGCCATTACGTAAGGCTGGCATATGGCATACAGTGCCAACTCTATGCTTCCAAGACAGGGAACTGGGACAAGAGAGCCCTCCTCCACAGGTGACCTCCTTGGTCACCATCCAATGGCTACTGTACTAAACCAGCATTAAAGGGGGGGATGGAAGTGCTCTACATGGACATTCTGCTTTCAGCTCTTTGGAACAGGGAAAGGACAAATTGGCTTTAGAGACGAACACGGCTGGTGGAGCCATCATCTCCACACATATGGGATTGTCCTTAAACCACTAGGTCTGAAAACAATGTCCTTAAACTTTAGAACCCCTCAAGGACTTTCACCCTGGACAAGCATGTGGCTGAAATTTGTCTGCATTCCCTCATTTTAGAAGGGCTGTCTCTCCTAAGGTGTGCCGATCCAGGCACCTTTCAATGAGCCCAGACCAGAATGCCCTGGGAGCCATCATTTTGATATAAAGAGGCTGGAGTTATGTTTGCTTATTTCTCACCCTTTAATATGCTCCCTTCTGCTAAATGGCATCAGACAGTGGGCAGCACTTGCCAGAGTTTCCTGCCAGACAGAAGAGATCCTTTTCTCTTTACTGTTCATGTGAACCTGCCAAATGCTCTCATTCTGAACACACCTGCTGAGGATGTGGAAGCCTCTTTAATTGCTGAAACATGCAGAGGGTGTGGGAGGCTGAAGCAGTGAAGCAACCTGTGGGCTGAGGGCTGGGGCTCTCTCAGCATGGGATTGCAAGCCCTTGAGATTCATATGTGCATGTATGTTTCTGCGTGTGTTTATATATTCACATCATCCCTTGCCTGGCTCTAGCCAAAGACAGAGTTTTAATAATTCAAAATCAATCTATTTTTTTTAGAGGTAGGCTAAAATCTCAGAGCCAGGGTGCGTTATGTCCAGAGCTGAGCTTTTGGTCATCCAGATGAGCTAGAGAAGTAAACTCCTTTTTGGTGGAATCCTTCTATCACTTCTTAATCAAACCTGTATCCCTCTTTCTAGGGAGGACCAAATATATATATCTACTCTCTTTTCCAGAGGCCCTGAAATCATTTTACTAAGGAACCAAAGCCACTCCATTGTTGTATTAGCTAAGCTCAAGAAAGAGTGAGTGTGTGTGTGTGTGTGTGTGTGTGTGTGTGTGTGTGTGTGTGTGTGGAGAGTGGGTGGGCAGAAGTGACATGACCTCTTAGATCTGACACCAGGCTACCAGCCAGTTGGCTGTGACTCTCAGCCATCGCCCATCTGCCCCTGGGCTGTATCTCTAGCAAGAAGCAGGCCCAGACCCAACTGTCGACATTTATAGTCCTGATCTGTCCATATGTCTAGGGTTCTGTAGACAACTGAACTGTTCATTTTTTTATTTTTTAGTGTAGTGACAGTGCAGTAACCCTAGTAGGCCTGATAATGGTAAGGGTAGGAATAAAGCAATAATTCTAGGCAATTCTAGGCAATAATTCTCTATGTCGGACTCTCTCAATATTTGAAATTTTTTTACTGACTCCTTGAAGGAGGATCTTGTGGGACAGGCCATTTGGGCACTTGCCAGGGAGGCTGTAGAGGGAGTCCTGCTTCTAATCGGGGCAATAGAGACGTAGGGAAGATTTTGGGGTGGGGTGTGATACGGTAAGATCTGTGCTTTGGGAAGATGAATTTGGCAGCCCAATGGAGAAATTAAAAGGGGAGGTGGAGAGCCCATTCAGGAAGCTGCAGCAAGTGTTGATTAGAGATGATGAAGGGCTGAGCTGGAGAGGAGTCTGTGAGTGGAGTAAAGGAGATTCCCTAGTGTGGAGGTAGGATGGACAGGTCTTGGCAGTTGATTAGATGGTGGGAGGGGAGGATGAGGAGAAAGAGGAAAATTGCTGTGGACAGCTCCCCCACTCATGGAGACTGGACATTGTTCTGCACCTCCTACCAGGAGAATGGGCTTTCTTTCTGGGTGAGCCTCAAGCCCATGTTATAACAAAGGTTCGAAAAGCTGCCTTGCATTCAGGTAACTGAGAGAGGTCCCCCTTGTCAGAAGGCCTGATAGAGCTACATTTGTTTCTTCTTTCGTTGTTTAGTAATTTGCTTCCTTACTCACTTTTTATTTCTTTATTTATATTTGAAAGGCCACCTGGCTAAACCTGGGAAGGCCAATGCTGGCCTTTTCCCATGCTGGCTCCCTGCCTCCAACTGTTGACAAGGCACATGAGGAAGCTGTCAATTTTGACCAGTTCATTGCTGGCACATTTTCCATGTTAACTGCACATGTTGGTACTCACAGCTCTATGATAACATTTCATTTTCTTAAAGCAATGGGCGGGGCAATTTCCTGAACGCACACTTTAATGGAGGTAAAAGTGCCCACAATATCCCTTAAGCCAGGATCTTATAAAGCCTTAGACTTTGAAGCTGGAAATTCAAGAGAGCAGCTCCCAATAAGTGGTCCCTTATTCAGGGAAAGAGAGCGCTGGAACATAACAGGTAATTATTAAATAATAACAGTAAGATTGTTTTTAAGTTGCCTTGGTCATCCAGGGAGCCTGCCCTCCTGACAATAACCATTGCCAAGGACGCAGAGGGATTGTTCTCTGACCTGGTAGAAGTGTGCTTGCCTTGGCTAGGCTTGAAGTTCAAGCATGTGCGTTGTCTTTTTATACTTTCCAGAATACTAGGTAACCCCCTAATGACCAATGGCTGGTGATTATTCCCTCGGCCCCCCGCTGCAGGCTCTGTTCACTTTATGGCTGCCGGAGCCCCATTGCTGCCTGGTGACTGCTGGGATACATGCATGTAGAGGGGCCTCGGTCAGACTTAATTCCCATCAGGATTCCAGCTGTTCTAAGCCACAGCTGGACAAAAAGAGCAGAGCCCCAGACCCAGTGAAACAAGCACTCAGCTCCTCTGGGCCAAAATGGAGAAAACAAAGGAGCCCAGGGCCCTGGCCAGAGGACCAAGACATCCTGCTGCCCTTATCTTCGGGAATATCCTGCTGCCACTTTGTCCATGAATGAATTTCATCCCAAATGAAATCCTATGGCTTCAAGTTTGTAAAAAAGGAATCTGACCAGTTCCCTTCATAGAAGCCAGTTCAGATTCCTGAGCTCTACCAAGCCCAGATTGGTGGTAGTCAAAGTCAGCTCACAGTAGACCCCAGGAGACAGTGACTCAGATCTAGAACCAACCAGTTCACATCTCTTGTGCTTATCATGGGACACCCCAACACCCAAAGGTGGCTGCCACTAAAGCTGCCGACTTGGGCATTCCTCACACACCAGGGGCCAGCTCCACCTGGATTCATCACTATCACAGCATTAAGACAGAGCTAAAAACAACCTCCCTTATCCTCTAATAGAACCTATAAATATATATATGTATATATATATATATATATATACACATACGCAAGTATATATATATGTATATATATATACATACGCAAGTATATATATATGTGTGTATATATATATATATATACACACACACACACACACACACACGCACACACACACACACACATATATATATATGAGAAAACTGAAGCCCAGAGAGCAGGATGACTTTCCTAAGTGACAGAAATAGGATTTGAACCCAGGTCTTCAGACTCCAAATCCACACTCCTTCCATTATATTGTGTTTTGTTGCCCTCTTCAAGTCCCTCCTTGAAAGATGACTTGCATATTGGACCTCTCTGGGTGTGTGTGTGTGTGTGTGTGTGTGTGTGTGTGTGTGTAATCTTGCTTGTATATGCTTATACTTATCTATTTCTTCCTGCTAGGTAGGCGATTTTGGTGGCGTAGCCCCCCAAGTTTGGGTGAGGGGCGGATAATATCATAAGATAAGATCATAGACTGGAGCTATAATGATAGTTCTATGATCCAATTTTTATCAAATCTTCCTGAAGGAAAGATTTCAAAGAAGGGACAAGAATGTCTAAGAAGCCATGTAGTCAAACCCCATCATTTTACAGAGGAAGATACTGAAGCCCAGGGAGGTGATTTGCCCAAGAACACACGGAGACAGAATTTGAACCCAGTAGCACCCATTCCAGTGACAATGTTCCTTCCACAATTTCTGTGACCATAAAATAAATCCCTCTGGTACCTGAAGGGAGCCAGGAAACATGTACCGACAGCTTCCTCCAAGACTCCTGTGGGAAGCCTTAGTTTTCTTTTTCTCTCTCCAAATCATCTTTTGCTTTCTTATCTCTGTAAATGGTGCACCACTCCAGGAGAACATAAGCCCCTTGAGGACAGGGACTGCTTCTGTAATCTGCCTTTGCATCTCCAGTGCCAAGCACGGTGCCCTCCTTACACTAGGCATTTAAATGCTTGTTGGTTTGGATTGAATTGGCTGTTTTAATTACTTATTGAATTGTCCTATCAACAATCTAAATTTTTCCAACTTGTGCCTTATATTTTATTCTCCTTTTCTTTATCTGTTCTTCCAATTTTTTTCTTCTGACTCTTCACAGGTGGTTGTGTGGGCTGTGGTCTTCTTTGAAGGTGGTTTGAGGTTCAACAATCAGAAGTTCTCTAACAAGTCAGTAAGAATCAGAGTGGGGGTTTCTAATGCTATTAAGTCTTAACTCACTGGCCCTGATCTGAAACTTGGAAGGGCCTTTAGGGATAACTCTAAAGGACACTCCTTTGCACTAGGGTGCACTCCTTTGTACTTACTGTCCAGAAAAGCTTAAGGATTGACTGCTAAAGCCAAAGAAGATTATTCCTTCTGAGTTTTTCATGCTTCAGAGATAAGGGTATCAAATTTCCTGAAAAAGGTAGGTCTAGGCCTAGGTAGTTACATATTAAATCATCTGGGATCCTTCAAAAGCAGGTATGGAAGTGGAAGCACTTGGACACCTATCAACATGTAAGTGGAGAAAATTCTAGATTAAGAATCAGAAAAGTCAGAAGACCCCAGCTCAGATCCTGGTTCTGCCACTTATATCCTGTGAAACCATAGACAAGGCATTTGAACTCTTTGAGACTAAGTTTCCTTATGTAAAAGATGATGAGGTAAGACTAGATGACCTCTGACATTCTTCTACACTACAGTTTTAGTCCTATGATCCAATTTTAGTCAGATCTTCATGAAGGAAAGATTTCAAGGAAGGGACAAGGGGAGACAGGGAGATGAGAACACGCTGAGAGGCTGCTAGGAAGGGAAGGTTAAATGTCCAGGGGACAGGAATAATAGATGGGGAGGAAATGAACGGCATCTGGAAAGGATGTGGAATGTAAATGATAGTGGCAGCTCTGAGCAAAGGAAGGATGGAGAACAACATCACTGAAGCATAAAGGGCTTATGTTCACTTGTAATCGGAAGGAAGTGGGATGTCCTAGTAAGAGCACTGGCCTTGGAGTCAGGAGAAGCCTGGGTTCAAATTCTGCCTCTGATACTTCAATGCTACATGACCATGGGCATGTAGTTCATCTCTTTGGGCCTAAATTCTCTGATCCTAAAAAAGAAAGAAAAAAGAGAATACCAACTGCAGTGCAAACTAGAAGACCCTACCATTGCTCCACAGTGCAAGGGCATGGAAACTGGAGTCAGAAAGACCCAAATTCAAATCCAACCTCACTTTCTAGCTGTGTAACCCTGGGCACTTAACCTCTGTTTCACTGACTTTTCTCATCTGTAAAATGGGGCTAATAATAGCACAACCCACCCACCCCCAAGGTTGCTGAGGATCAAATGAGGAAGAGTGCTTTACAAACCTTAAAACTCTATTTTTTTAGCTTACTTCACATTTTACTTAATTTTTACATTTCTTAACTTACTTTGAAATCACCATCTTTTTTGAATTTTATCATTTTTATTTAATATTTTAGTTTTCAACACTAATTTCCACAAGATTTTGAATTACAAATTTTCTCCCCATTTCTACCCTCCCCCCATTCCAAGATGCCATATATTCTGATTGCTTCATTCCCCAGTCAGCCCTCCCTTCTGTCACCCCACTGCCCCCATCCCCTTTTCCCTTACTTTCTTGTAGGGCAGGATAGATTTCTATGCCTCGTTCCCTATATATCTTGTTTCCCAGCTGCATGCAAAAACAACCTTTTTTTTTTAGCATCTGCTTTTAAAAATTCGAGTTCCAAATTCTGTCCCCTCTTCACTTCTCACCCACCCTTCCTAGGAAGGCAAGCAATTCAACACAGGTCACACATGTATCATTATGTAAAACACTTCCACAATACTCATGTTGTGAAAGACTAACTGTATTTTCCTCCATCCTACCCCATCACCCTTTATTCAGTTTTCTCCCTTTACCCTGACCCTTTTCAAAAGTGTTTGCTTTTGATTACCTCCTCCCCCTATCTGCCCTGCCTTCTATCATCCCCGCTTTTTTATCCCCTTCCCCTTATTGTCCTGTGGTGTAAGACAACCAAGTGAGTGTGTATGTTATTCCCTCTTCAAGTCAAGTCCAATGAGAGCAAGATTCACTCATTCCCCCTCACCTGCCCCCTTTTCCCTTCCAACAGAACTGCTTTTTCTTGCCACTTTTATGTGAGATAATTTACCCCATTCTATCTCTCCCTTTCTCCCTCTTTCAATATATTCCTCTCTCATTCCTTAATTTGATTTTATTTTTTAGATATCATCCCTTCATATGCAACTCACCCTGTACCCTCTGTGTGTGTATATATATATATACATATATATATATATGCATTTATATGTATATTCCCTTCAGCTACCCTAATACTGAGAAAGGTCTCATGGATTACACATATCATCTTTCCATGTAGGAATGTAAACAAAACAGTTCAACTTTAGTAAGTACCTTATGAATTCCCTTTCTTGTTTGCCTGTTCATGCTTCTTTTGATTCTTGTATCTGAAAGTCAAATTTTCTATTCAGCTCTAGTCTTTTCATTGAGAAAGCTTGAAAGTCCTCTATTTTATTGAAAATCCATATTTAGCCTTGGAATATTATACTCAGTTTTGCTGGGTAGGTGATTCTTTGTTTTAATCCTAGCTCCTTTGACCTCTGGAATATCATATTACAAGCCCTTCTATCCCTTAGTGTAGAAGGTGTTAGATCTTGTGTTATCCTGATTGTGTTTCCACAGTATTCAAATTGTTTCTTTCTAGCTCCTTGCACTATTTTCTCCTTGACCTGGAAACTCTGGAATTTGCCAACAATATTCCTAATTTTCTTTTTGGGATCTTTTTCAAGAGGCGATTGGTGGATTCTTTCAATTTCTCTCTTCCCCTATGGTTCTAAAATATCAAGGAAGTTCTCCTTGATAATTTCTTGAAAAATGATATCTAGGCTCTTTTTTTGATCATGGCTTTCAGGTAGTCCAATAATTTTTAAATTATCTCTCCTGGATCTATTCTTCAGGTCAGTGGTTATTCCAATGAGATATTTCACAATATCTTCCATTTTTTTCATTCCTTTGGTTCTGTTTTATAATATCTCGATTTCTCATAAAGTTACTAGCTTCCACTTGCTCCAATCTAATTTTTAAGGTGGTATTTTCTTCAGTGGTCTTTTGGACCTCCTTTTTCATTTGGCTAATTCTGCCTTTCAAGGCATTCTTCTCCTCATTGGCTTTTTGGGGCTCTTTTGACATTTGGGTTAATCTATTCTTTAAGGTGTTATTTTCTTCAGTATTTTTTTTTGGATCTCCTTTAGTAAGTCATTGACTCATTTTTCATGGTTTTCTTACATCACTCTCATTTCTCTTCCCAATTTTTCCTCTACTTCTCTCACTTGCTTTTGCCAAACCCTTTTTGAGCTCTTCCATGGCCTGAGACCAATTCATATTTTTCTTGGAGGCTTTTGATGTAGGCTTTTTGACTTTGTTGACTTCTTCTGGCTTTATGTTTTGATCTTCTTTGTCACCAAAAAAGGAATCTGGAGTCTGAGTCTGCATCTGAGTGTGAGTCCTTTTTCACTGCCTGTTCATATTCCCAGCCAACTACTTGACCCTTGAACTTTTTGTCAGGGTATGACTGCTTGTAGAGTAGAGAGTACTTTGTCCCAAGCTTTAGGGTCTAAGTTCTGCTGTTTTCAGAGCCACTTCTACTCCCCCATCACTGCAGGCTCTGTCACAGCAGGGCTCTTCCTCCCCCAAGAACCACCAACCAGGACCACAATCCAGATCCAAGCAGGGCACAGCAAGAGAAACTGCCTCTGTGCCCACAAAGCACTCGTTTCACTCCCTCTCTGATCTGCTGCTAGATTCCTCCCACTGTGTGAGCCAGGGACTGGGAAAGCAGCTGATGCTGTAGCTCTGAAAGCAGTCTCAGATGCTTCCTGCTGCTGCCACCACCAGCACCACACCATCTCCTCCACCCCCAGGGATTGGGCTGGACTGCTCTAAACCCAATCCCATAGTTTCCCACTAACCTGCTCTTTGGCATTTGTGGGTTGAGAAGTCTGGTAACTGCCACAGCTCAATGATTCATGATCCTAAGGCCTGTTCCAGCCAGCTGACTCCAGGTCTGGTCTGTCCTGGCATGGCCCACACTGGGCTGCACTTCACTCCCAGCACAGTGAAATAGACCCTTCCCAGCAACCATCTAGGCTCTCTGGGCTGGAGACCTGTTTCCCTCTGGTATTTCATGGGTTATGCAGCTCTAGAATTTGTTCAGAGTCATTTTTTACAGGTGTTTGGAGGGATTCAATTAAGTTGGGTGTCTTTGATTGAGTCTTATTAGGTGCTAAGCCACAGGTCCAAACCCATATCTATTAGGTGCTAAGCCTATGTGGATGTGAAACCCTCTGGGTCCTAAGGGGAGTTGCTAAGACCAGAGCCAGTAGTAGGAGCTTGAGTTCTGGTCACTCAGATGACATTTGATGATGGGTAAAGAGTGCATAAAAAGAGAGAACAGAGCTATTTGCTTAGGGCTCTCACTCTTGGTGGTATGTTGATGTGGAGACTCTGAGCAACTGTAGTTAAGAGCCCTCCAGTTTGTAAACCCAGATGTTCAGACTTTGTTAAATTCTGATAACTATGCATTGAGATTTGAATCAGACAATGTCTATTTACTCATGTTTGTAATTTGTTTGTATTTACTCTGAAGTTCAGGGTGCTGGCTTTTTCCCCTGAACTAAGTGAATGATATTTGTATGCTGGATTAAAGTAAGATTGTTAAACCCTTCATGTTGCTTTCCTTAGTAAAGTAAATCAAAAGAACCTGGGCTTGCAGCATTCTTCTTGTTGGGCTCGTGTTGGTTTTTCACCCCGAATTGTTGAAACACACCACCACCGCTGCACCACCTCCGCCGCCCAAAGATTGGGCCAGACTGCTCCAAACTCAATCCCGCAGTCTCCCACTAACCTGCTCTTTGGCATTTGTGGGTTGAGAAGTCTGGTAACTGCCACAGCTCAATGATTCATGATCCTAAGGCCTGTTCCAGCCAGCTGACTCCAGGTCTGGTCTGTCCTGGCATGGCCCACACTGGGCTGCACTTCACTCCCAGCACAGTGAAATAGACCCTTCCCAGCAACCATCTAGGCTCTCTTGGGCTGGAGACCTGTTTCCCTCTGGTATTTCATGGGTTATGCAGCTCTAGAATTTGTTCAGAGTCATTTTTTACAGGTGTTTGGAGGGATTCAATTAAGTTGGGTGTCTTTGATTGAGTCTTATTAGGTGCTAAGCCACAGGTCCAAACCCATATCTATTAGGTGCTAAGCCTATGTGGATGTGAAACCCTCTGGGTCCTAAGGGGAGTTGCTAAGACCAGAGCCAGTAGTAGGAGCTTGAGTTCTGGTCACTCAGATGACATTTGATGATGGGTAAAGAGTGCATAAAAAGAGAGAACAGAGCTATTTGCTTAGGGCTCTCACTCTTGGTGGTATGTTGATGTGGAGACTCTGAGCAACTGTAGTTAAGAGCCCTCCAGTTTGTAAACCCAGATGTTCAGACTTTGTTAAATTCTGATAACTATGCATTGAGATTTGAATCAGACAATGTCTATTTACTCATGTTTGTAATTTGTTTGTATTTACTCTGAAGTTCAGGGTGCTGGCTTTTTCCCCTGAACTAAGTGAATGATATTTGTATGCTGGATTAAAGTAAGATTGTTAAACCCTTCATGTTGCTTTCCTTAGTAAAGTAGATCAAAAGAACCTGGGCTTGCAGCATTCTTCTTGTTGGGCTCGTGTTGGTTTTTCACCCCGAATTGTTGAAACACACCACCACCGCTGCACCACCTCCGCCGCCCAAAGATTGGGCCAGACTGCTCCAAACTCAATCCCGCAGTCTCCCACTAACCTGCTCTTTGGCATTTGTGGGTTGAGAAGTCTGGTAACTGCCACAGCTCAATGATTCATGATCCTAAGGCCTGTTCCAGCCAGCTGACTCCAGGTCTGGTCTGTCCTGGCATGGCCCACACTGGGCTGCACTTCACTCCCAGCACAGTGAAATAGACCCTTCCCAGCAACCATCTAGGCTCTCTTGGGCTGGAGACCTGTTTCCCTCTGGTATTTCATGGGTTATGCAGCTCTAGAATTTGTTCAGAGTCATTTTTTACAGGTGTTTGGAGGGATTCAATTAAGTTGGGTGTCTTTGATTGAGTCTTATTAGGTGCTAAGCCACAGGTCCAAACCCATATCTATTAGGTGCTAAGCCTATGTGGATGTGAAACCCTCTGGGTCCTAAGGGGAGTTGCTAAGACCAGAGCCAGTAGTAGGAGCTTGAGTTCTGGTCACTCAGATGACATTTGATGATGGGTAAAGAGTGCATAAAAAGAGAGAACAGAGCTATTTGCTTAGGGCTCTCACTCTTGGTGGTATGTTGATGTGGAGACTCTGAGCAACTGTAGTTAAGAGCCCTCCAGTTTGTAAACCCAGATGTTCAGACTTTGTTAAATTCTGATAACTATGCATTGAGATTTGAATCAGACAATGTCTATTTACTCATGTTTGTAATTTGTTTGTATTTACTCTGAAGTTCAGGGTGCTGGCTTTTTCCCCTGAACTAAGTGAATGATATTTGTATGCTGGATTAAAGTAAGATTGTTAAACCCTTCATGTTGCTTTCCTTAGTAAAGTAGATCAAAAGAACCTGGGCTTGCAGCATTCTTCTTGTTGGGCTCGTGTTGGTTTTTCACCCCGAATTGTTGAAACACACCACCACCGCTGCACCACCTCCGCCGCCCAAAGATTGGGCCAGACTGCTCCAAACTCAATCCCGCAGTCTCCCACTAACCTGCTCTTTGGCATTTGTGGGTTGAGAAGTCTGGTAACTGCCACAGCTCAATGATTCATGATCCTAAGGCCTGTTCCAGCCAGCTGACTCCAGGTCTGGTCTGTCCTGGCATGGCCCACACTGGGCTGCACTTCACTCCCAGCACAGTGCAATAGACCCTTCCCAGCAACTATCCAGGCTCTCCTGGGGTGGAGACCTGTTTCCTTATGGTACTTCTTGATTTCTGCAGCTCTAGAATTTGTTCAGAGCCATTTTTACAGGTGTTTGGAGGGATTTGGGGGAGAGTTTAAGCAAGTCCCTGTTTTCCAGCCACCATCTTGACTCTGCTCCCTTAAAACTCTATTTTAATGCTCACTATTATTATTAATGAGCTGAATTTGAAAGTCAAAGGACCTGAGGATGAATTCTTGCTCTGAAATCTGCTCCCTCTGTGATGTCAATCACTTCATCTCTGTAGGTCTTGATTTTCTTAGCTTGAGAATGAGGAGGTTGGATTCCATAGCCTCTAAGGTCCCTTCAGGGTCTAGATTTGATGTCTTAGAGTTATTGAAATGCCTTTTGACAAAACAGGTGGTAGTGGAATTGTTTCATTCATTTGTTACCACATACTGCACAAGAGATAATTTCTTACTACTCTTCTGACTTTTTGGAAAGAAGATGATGGTGATTAAAAAATGAAGTGCTTCCCAAATACACAACCAAATGCCTTACCCAAAAGGAATCACAGGGAATGCTGACTTGAAAGATGAAGGTGATTATTTAAAAGTAATTTTAAAGGAAGAAATGGAGGAAAACAGAAGACTAACACATAACTTTTACTATGAATGAACGAAATAATCCAAAAAAGAGAGAATAAAAGACTGAATAAGAAAATAAATACAATCACCTGTAGTTTATAAGAAATATACGTAAAAAGTTAAGGTACATAGAGAAGGAAAATGAGAGACTAGGGGGGAAAATTACTACACATAAAGTGATCCCAAAAAGCAGGAGTTGCAATAATGATCTATCAGAAAAAGAAAAAATGAAAATTCCTACCATACATAGAGATAAGCAAGGAAACTATTACATGCTTAAGAAATGATAGAAAATGAGAAAAAAATCATTATTAATGGCAAATAATGGAACAGCATCTACATTCACAAGAGAAAAGTTAACTGAATTACAAAAAGACATAGTAACAAAATAATAGTAGTATTCATTAGTGTTTTTCTTTCATAGATGTAAATACTAAGCAGAAAAAATAAACCAAAGAGGAAAATATAGAACAGAACAAACTACCAGGAAATTTATAGCTCATGGTAATTTCATACTAGAGACATTAAAGAATGTGCATATTTCTCAGCATTCTATGGTACCTTTACAAAAAATAAACCATGTGCTAGGGCACCAAATAATTATAAATACATGTAAAGAAAGCACAAATAGTAAACACATCTTTTAAGACCATAGGACAATAAAAATAGGATTGATATGAGGAGAAGTACAGGATATATACTTAATTGAGGATTTAACAACAATATCATGAATGACCAATGGCTTAAAGAATAAATCAAATAAACAATGAATAATTATGTGAAAGAGAATGATAATGATGCAATAACATACTAGTATTTCTGAGAGACACAACCAAAGCAGTCCTCAGAGGAAAAAAAAAAACATATCCCTGGGACCATATGTTAACAAACAGAAAAAGAAATAAATCTATCCCGAATTACCTTTGAAAATGGCCTTAAAAGACTTCACCGAATATTTCTTATTCTTATAACTTGATCATAGATGTACTGAACAAATAATCTAGTAATGTATTTCTAAAAATAACAAATACAGAAATGTAAAATCAAATTTCACTGGCCAATGGAAATCCAAGTATAAGTGCTTTACTATTAGCTTTGATAAACTAAATGTAGGAAACCATATACTTCATATGGTTTTGTGTAAACTTAAATCAAAATGAAATCATAGTGGAAACTTAAGGCAAACAAAAGGAAACAAATTCTGATAAGTTCAAATAAACCACATGTTAAAACAATTCTGCCCAAAGCAGAAGAAGCATAAAGAGAAGCCTAGAAATTGCTAGCAGTTTAGGTAAAAATCCTTGCCTGCATTTCTATTCAAACCATTTCTGTCCGTATTAGCAAAAGCATAAGAGAGAAGTGGTCTCTAGTTGTAACATTCTAAAATCCCAGCAAATAAAACATTTCCCTTTAAAAGTTGATTGCATAAAATTCACACTGAAGCTCCATATGTGATGCCTTCTTGGATCCCAGTGCCCTCACCTACCTCCATTTCCAGAGCCACAATTGCATTGGTTTGGTTTTCTCCTAGTTGAAAATGAGAAAAAGGCTATTGTAAGAAAGCCTGGACTCTCACTCAAAGTCATATTTCTAGAAAGTTATACAATAGATGTTAACATTTCCCATTCTTATTATTAAATTTTTGTTTTCTTTTATTCCACCAAAAAGATTAGAAAGCAGAGATCTATTGTTTTACTCTAAAGAAACTTTGTTATGGCCTCAGGGGAGGACCTTGTGAAATCAAGAGTTGGACTAGATGGTCTCTTAGGTTCCTCCCTGCTCTAGATAAATTAAGGGAAATGAGGTAAACTAAGTTCAATATGATTTTAGTTTCATCACATAGTTCTCTGTAATTTAATTCTTCAAAAATGGCATTGTGTGCATATACATATATATACACATACATATATGTAAATATATACACATACATATATATGTGTTATGGAGTGTTTATATTATATATATATTTAGGCATTGAATATATGTATATGTATAAATATGCATATGCATACATATATGCTCTATAAATTCATATGTATACACACATTCGCATATATCCTATAACACACATATAATATATAAACATATACCCTATCAATATATTGTAAATATTTTATAAATATATACATGACATAATATGTATAGTATATATGTATATATCTGTATATATATATATTCTATTAATCAAGAATATCTGCCTAACCAGACTACTGCCTTCCTTCCATTGCCTGACATAAATTGAAGGGATGTGACACCTTTTTGTGTCATGGACCCCTTGGATAGTCTGGTGAAGACTTTGGACCCCTTCTCAGAATCATATTTTTATAATAAATTCATAAATGAAGAAATACTAAGGTAGAAATTCCTGAAAATAAAGATGCCGATTTTCCCCTCCAAGCTCACTGATCCCTTTACATATCTCCATGTAGCCCTTATACAATGCAGAGAGGACCAGACCAGGAAAAGGCCTCCATTCTTAGCCCCAGGTCTACCATTTACTAGTTATTTGATCTTAGATGAGCCAGTCAATCTCTCTCATTTTCCTCATCTGTAAAACATGCAAAATCATATTTTTTTTCCTATGTCTCAGAGTTGGTAAAAAGATCAAGGAGTTAAGGTTTATTCAAGAATTTTTGAAAACTGTAAAGTGATATATAATATAGGGGGTTAATACATATAATCATTCATTTTTTCATTTTGATTTTTCTATCAGACCCATCCAGTGACACAACATATATGAACATTTATGCAGTTAGGAAGCTATTACCTTAGTTCAGGTAAAAGGTGCTGAGGGTCTCACCTAAGGTGGTGGTCACATGAATGAAGAAGAAGGGATGGATGTGAGCTAAGCTGCAGGGGTGCAATCAACAATATTGGCCACTGGATGTATAGGGTAGGTGAGGGATAAGAACTAAAGATGATGTGGAGGTTGCAAACCCAAAGGCCTGGAAGGACAGTGGTGCCTTTGACAGAGAAGCTCTTGTGCAGTACTACTCAGTTTCCAATGCCCATACAACATCTGGGTGGAGAGATCCCGTGGATGGTTGGTGATAATGAACTAGAGATTCCAAGGGAAAGTTAGGATTGGAGTTACAGATTTAGGAATCGTCTTCACAGAGCTGATCATTGAATCCCTGAGACCTATTGGGCTCTCCAGTCAGCCAATCAGTCCCAAGCATTCAACAGAAGCAATGCTCTCATTATACCTTTGTTATGTTAGGTTCAGGGTAAGAAAGATGATTCAAAGACAACAGAAGATGGTCAAGGACAGCTATTGAGGCAGTTAGGCTCAATTCAGGGCTTGAAGTCAGAAAGACTTGACTCTGAGTCCTGCCTCAGACACTTGTTATGAAAGGTTCTGGGTGTCTTTGAACTTCTTTTAGTCTCAGTTTCCCCATCTGTAAAATAGGCATAATAATGCCACCTACCTCCAAGGGTTGTTATCAGGATGAAATGAAATATTTGTAAAATATATAAACCTCAAAGCACTACGTATATGCTGGCCATCATCATCATTATCATCATCATCATCATCGAGCATGGGGAGACAGCTATGGTCAGGGCCAAGAGATCTGGACTGATGATCAAACAAAGGAGACTGAGAAGGCATGGGTAAGCAAGTAAGAGAAACAACAGAAATCCCCTCTGGATCACAGTTTGTATATAAGGAAACTGTTCTAGATGGCTCAACATACTTATTGTTTTTTGACACAATCATTTGTTTGTTAGTGTGCTCCCTCTGGAAGTATTTTGTAAATGTGTTACATTTACTTATTGATGGACACATTGTACTTGCCCAGTAGAATGTCTGCCCCTTGAGGGCACGGATTCATTTGTTTTATATCCCCAGTGTTAAGGACACTATCTCACACAGATTAGAAACGATAAATATTTGTCAAATGAAGATTTGTTTTCCTTGGATTTATTTGAAACAGGTAGAAATCCATATTTCTGAGGCACCCACAGAAATAGATACAAGGGCTAATAGGTCATTAAATGGACCTCTCAGGAATACTTCTGTTCTTCAAAAAAAAAGTTGATTTCATTGAGGTGGGTACTGTTGCCACCAACCAGATTTGGTAACTTGTTAACTGCTCTTTGAAAACGACTACAATCAAAACATTCATCCCTCTGAACTCCAGCTGGAGACAACCATCTTTAAACTTAGTGGTGCCCCTCCTTCAGCAGCAGGCATGTGTAGAGGTCTTCACTGGACCCATACTACAAGCCATGAGAATGTGCATCCCACTGACAAAATCTTCAAGCCTTCAAGGTCACCTCCACATAAGTAGGCATCAGAGGACCTTCCTGGAGGATACAAGCTTACAAGTAGTTAAATGTTCCGACTACATTGAAGTACCTTGCTTTTAAAAATGAATTAATCATTTACTATATGTATATGTGGTTTATGTATAGGTCCATTACATGCGCGTGCGTTCACGCACACACACACACACATATATATTTATAATACGTAAGTATATACATATACAGATATGTATTACATCCCTGTATATATACATATGCATATTGTAGATATGTGTGTGTTGTATTTACATACTTGTTTGTGTGTTGTCTCCCTCTTTAGAGTGAGAGCTCCTTGAAGACAAGCACTGTTTTTGTCTGTCTTTGTATCCCCCCTATTTTGCAAAGTATCTGGTATATAACAACCATTTAATAAATGTTTGTTACCTGATAGTTTTAAAAAGTGTTCATAATGTAGATACAACAGAATTCTGCTATTCATTCACAAATGTGATATTAATCATGTGTAATTCATCTTCTTCTGGAGGTGTTCTATGGCTATGTGTCAGGGAACCCCACTGTCTCTAAAGAACTGAAACTGAGGGCCACCCAGTGGGTGATGGAGAAGCATAAGGTGGGTTCTAGCTGGTTGGACTATATTACCAATGTGAAATAATCCAGGTACTGCACCATAAAGGATGGTATCAAGGAAATGGCTTGAAATAAGAGTCTCCCATGAGTTAAAAGTAGGAGTGAATGTGATCCACATGAGATTGGCCACGAGTATTTGATCCTTCTTACCATGATTCCACTGAGTCAGAGAGAGGCATGGGCTCACATCCCGGCTCTGACATCTCCTTGCTGTGGGCAACTCATTGAGCTTTTCCTAGCTTCATCTCTTCATCAGCCAAAGGGGAATAACAATCCCTGAGCTAGAAACAGCTTTGTTGACCTGACAGCCCCATGGGTGCACTGGAAAGAGCATTGCTGTTCTCCCACCTTTCTAGCAATGGACCTTACTCAGAGTGGAGGTTGTTAAGCCTTGCTGCAGAAGGAGGTCACATTCCAGTGCTACCATAGTGTCAGCTTGTATGTGTGTGTATGCATGTATGTGCATATGTGGGTCCATGTGTTGGTCTGAGCTCATTATGTCTTCTCAAAATAGCCATGGAATCATTATTGGATTTGCCATTTTCCTTTGGCACCTGAACCTTCCATTTAGTGCCCATATATAAGATTTAGGATTGGGGGCAGAGCCAAGATGGCCACGAGGAAACAGCATCTTACCAGAGCTCTCTCACAAGCTCTGCCAGATACCTATAAAAAAGTGAATCTGAGCAGATTTGAGAGAGTTAGAAGCCACTAGCAGTCTGAGTGGGGCAAATTTACAAGCCAGGAGAGTCAGAAAGGTTGAGGGGACGGATCTGTAGGCTGGGAGAGTGCTTGGCGTGCGGAGCTGCACCAGACAGCACCAAAGCAGAAGCAGCTGCAAAATCCAGCCAGGGACCAAGGCTGGGAGAAAGCTGGGCACTAGATTCCTGGTGTTGCACTCAGGCTGCAGGTAACAGGTCTCCCAACATAGGAGGGGAATCTGTAGAAGTGATGACAGGCAGCAGTGCAATGCCACCTGCCATGAGACATCAACTCCTGAGGCTTGCAGCCCAAAGGTATGAAATGAGTCTTCTTGAACTTCCGGGAGACATAATGGCCAGGTAAAAGGCTCTAATCCCACCCCACCTTCACCCCCTGACCCAGAGAATTCCTCCGGAAAAAACGCTGGAATAGATGACACAGAAGGGAGGTTTCAGTGGCCAAGCAATGGGAGCTCTTGAGTCCCAGAGGGGCAGAGCCAGCAGGGGTCAATAACAGGAGCCCAGGCATACCCTTGAAGCCCCAGGGGAAGTTGCAGACACCAGCAAAAAAAACAAAGATGGGAGACCATTGCTGAAGATCAACAGAGCTGGAGAGCAGACTCAGGGGAAGAGCAGACTTCATGCAGCCAGACCCCTCCCCCACACCTCAGGAAACTATAGGCTATAATTCACAAATCCAGTAACTAGACTCACAATCCCCAGAATAAGAAACCTGGGACAGAGAGCCCTGAGCCCCAAAAGCAGAAATACATTGTAAAGCCAGGAAAAAGCTAACCAACATGAAGAAGAACACGAAAAAACCAAGGATCATTGATTATTTTTATGGAGACAGGCATGATCAAAATACGAATTTGGAAGAGGGTAGCATTGACAGTATACCCACATCTGATACCTCAAAATGGAATGTGAACTGGTCTCAAGCCCAAAAAGCATTACTAGAAGAGCTAAAGGAGTATTTTAAAAACCAAATTAGAGAGGTAAAAGAAAAAATGTAAAAACTGAAAAAAAAAACCACTGACAAAATCAACTCATTAAAAAATAAGATTGGTGGAGCCAAGATGGTGGCTGGAAAGCAGGGACCAGCCTGAGCTCCCTGCCGAGCCCCTCCAAAAACCTATAAAAAATGGCTGTGAACCAATTCTAGAATGGCAGAACCCACAGAACAGCAGAGGGAAGCGGGGCTCCAGCCCAGGACAGCCTGGATGGTCTCTGGGTGAGGTCTATCCCGCACGGAGCTGGGAGCTGGGAATGGAGTGGAGCAGAGCCCAGCCTGAGCGACTTGGACCATCCAGACCAGAAGCCGGGCGGAGGGGGCCCTAGCACCCTGATTCAGTGAGCTGCGGCAGTTACAAGACTTCTCAACCCACAAACACCAAAGTCTGCGGAGAAGGTTAGTGGGAAAAGCTGCGGAAGTGGAAGGAGTTTGCAGTTCGGCTTCCAGCCCCGGGGGCAGCGGAGGTGGGGCAGCTACTGCTGCTGCTGCTTCCAGCTCCAGGCCCACCTGGTGGGAGGAATTAAGTGGCGGATCAGAGCAGGGGTGCACAGCCTGCCAAAGATCTGAGCCCAGTTCGGGTTGGGGGTCCTTGGGGAAGGAGCAGTGCTGGTGCGGCAGAGCTGGCACCTCCCCCCCAAACGTGGAACATAGAACTCCTTAGTCTACAAGCAGTCATACCCCACTGAAAAACTCAAAGGTCAAGTTAGTTGGCTGGGATTATGGCCAGGCAGCGAAAACGCACCGAGATTCAGTCTCAGACTCTGCATTCTTTCTTTGCTGACAAAGAAGACCAAAACATACAGACAGAAGAAATTAATAAAGTCAAAGAGCCTACAACAGAAACCTCCAAGAAAAACATGAACTGGTCCCAGGCCATGGAAGAGCTCAAAAACGATTTGGAAAAGCAAGTTAGAGAAGTAGAGGAGCAATTGGGAACAGAAATGAGAAGGATGCGAGAAAACCATGAAAAACAAGTCAATGACTTGCTAAAGGAGACCCAGAAAAATACTGAAAAATACACTGAAGAAAACAACACCTTAAAAAACAGATTAACTCAAATGGCAAAAGAGCTCCAAAAAGCCAATGAGGAGAAGAATGCCTTGAAAGGCAGAATTAGCCAAATGGAAAAGGAGGTCCAAAAGACCACTGAAGAAAATACTACTTTAAAAATTAGATTGGAGGTGGGCGGAGCCAAGATGGCCGCATGAAGGCAGCGTCTTACCGGAGCTCTCTCACAAGGTCTGTCAGATTCCTATAAAAAAGTGAATTTGAGCAGATTTGAGAGAGTCAGAAACCGCGAGCAGTCTGCGTGGGGCAAATTTCCGAGCCGGGAGAGTCTGAAAGGCTGGAGGAATGAACTTGCAGGCTCGGAGAGTGCTCGGTGCGGAGCTGCTCCAGACCAAGGCGGAAGCGGCTGGCCGGGAAATCCACGTGGGAGACGGGCTGGGAGAAAGCTGGGCGCCCGAAACCGGCGGAGATCCTCAGGCCTCCCAACACAGGACGGCAGTCTGTGGGAGCGACGAGAGGCAGCGCAACGCCACCAGCCGTGAAAACACCCAGTCCTGACGCTTGCAAAACCCAGGAAATCGGTTTCCTGAACTTCCAGAAGACTCAATGGCCAGGTAAACGGCTCTAATCCCTCCCCTCCCCACCCAGAGAATTCCTCGGGAAAAAAAAAAAGAGAACTGAAACAGAGGAGAGAGTAGTGGGGCCTCACAGGACAAATACTAGAAGCTCATTAGTCCCAGAGCGGAAGAGTCGGTAGGGGCCAACGCCAAGAGCCCAGACGTAACCTTGCTCCCCCAGGGGAAGTGCCAGTCATCAGCTCAAACAACAAACAGCTGAGACCATTGCTGAAAAGCAAGTGCTGGAGAGCACCCACAGGGAGTGAGACGCCAGGGAGCCAGACCCCTCCCCCACACCTCAGGAAACTGAAGGTTATAATTCTAGACTCACAACCCCCAGAATAAGTAACCTGGGACAGAAAGCCCTGAGACCCACAGATAGAAATTCGTTCTAACGCCAGGAAAAGGGAAAACAACAAACATGAAGAAGAATACAAAAAAACCGAGGACAATAGATTCTTTTTATGGAGACAGGCAGGATCAAAATATCGATATGGAGGACGGCAATGACACGGTAGATACATCAGATACCTCAAAAGCTAATATAAACTGGTCTCCAGCCCAAAAAGCACTGCTGGAAGAGCTAAAGGAGGATTTTAAAAACCAAATTAGGGAGCTAAAAGAAAATATGGAAAAAAGGGAGAAAAAATCCACTGATGAAATCAAGTCCCTAAAGAATAAGATTGGCGAAATGGCTACAGAGATTCAGAATCTAGAGAGAGAAAATGACATCCTGAGAGGTTAAATCAACCAATTGAAAATGGAGGCTCAAAAGCAAAATGTAAACACTAACTCATTTAAAATTAGACTTGAGCAAGTGGAAGCTAATGAATCTATGAGGCATCAAGAAGTAATAAAACAAAACGTAAAGAATGAAAAAATAGAAAAAAATGTGAAATATCTAATTGGCAAAACAAATGACCTGGAAAATAGATCCAGGAGAGACAATTTGAGAGTTATTGGTCTACTGGAAATCCATGATGAAAAAAGGAGCCTTGACAGTATCTTCGAAGAAATTATCAAAGACAACTGCCCAGAGGTCCTAGAACCAGAGGGCAAAATAGTCATTGAAAGAATTCACCGATCACCCCCTGAAAGAGATCCCAAACTGAAAACACCAAGAAATATTATAGCCAAATTTCAGAGCTATAAACTCAAGGAGAAAATACTGCAAGCAGCGAAAAAGAAGCAATTCAAATATCGTGGAACTACAGTCAGGATCACGCAGGATCTCTCAGCTTCCACATTAAAAGACAGGAGAAATTGGAATATGATATTCCGAAGGGCAAAGGAGCTGGGACTACAACCAAGGATCAACTACCCAGCAAAACTAAGCATAATTTTCCAGGCAAGGCAATGGACATTCAATGAAATAAGGGAATTCCAGACCTTCCTGATGAAAAGGCCAGAACTCAATGGAAAATTTGATCTCCAAATACAAAACTCAAGAGAGACATAAAAAGGTAACCAGGGGGAAAAACCCCACAAACCTCATTAACCAATAAGCTTAGGTTGTTTACATCTTTATGTGGGATTATATCATCTTATGTATGTTTTTTATGTATATATATATATATATATATGTACATATACATATATAAGTCATTCTTGTGAATGGTACAACTATTATGACAAATGAAAGGGATATACATAGGTTGTGAATGCCTGTATAAATTAACTGATGTAAAGATATAAAATATAAATAAGAGATATAAGGGGAGGGCTGTGAGGGAATTGGTAAGGAGGTAGTAGAAAAGGGTAAATTACACCAAAGGAAGTGGCAAAAAAACATATTATAGTAGAGGGAAAGAAGGGAGGGAGAAGAGCAGTATTTGAGCTTTACTGTCATTCGATCTAGTTTAAGAAGGGAATAACATACTCTGATAAGTTTAGAAATCTAACTTGTCCTACGGGAAGTGGGAGGGAAAGGGGGAAAAAAGGGAGGGGGGAGGGCAGAAGGAAGGGGAGAAGTAGCAAGTGGGTAACGGTAAGATAAGGGAGGGGAATAAAGAGGGAGGGTTAACTGAGGAAAGCGGTGGTCAAAAGCAAAACTTTGTTGAGGAGGAGAAGGGGAAAGGCAGAAATAAAAGCATAAACAGGGGGAATTAGGATGGAGAAAAAGACACAGATAGAAATCATAACCCTGAACGTGCAGGGGATGAACATTCTCACAAAACAGAAGCAGATAGCAGAATGGATTAAAAACCATAATCCTACAATATGCTGTTTACAAGAAACACATCTGAAACAGGGGGATACACATAGGGTTAAGGTAAAATGCTGGAGTAAAATATATTGTGCCTCAGCTAAAGTAAAAAAAGCAGGTGTAGCAATCCTAATCTCAGACAAAGCAAAAGTAAAGATAGATCTAATTAAAAGAGATAAGGAAGGACATTATATCCTGCTAAAAGGCACCATAAACAATGAAGCAATATCATTGCTTAACATATATGCACCAAGTGGTAAGGCATACAAATTCTTAGAGGAGAGGTTGAGGGAGTTACAGGAAGAAATAGACAGCAAAACTATAATATTGGGAGACCTCAACCTCCCCCTTTCTGAACTTGATAAATCTAACCTCAAAATAAATAAGAAAAAAGTTAAGGAGGTAAACAGAATTTTAGAAAAGGCACATATGATAGACCTCTGGAGAAAACTGAATGGGGATAAAAAGGAATATACTTTCTTCTCAAAAATACATGGCACATACTCAAAAATTGACCATGTACTAGGGCATAAAAACCTCACAATCCAGTGCAGAAAAGCATAAGTAGTCAATGCATCCTTTTCAGATCATGATGCAATAAGAATCATTTTTAATAAAGTACCATGGAAAAATAAGCTAAAAACTAATTGGAAACTAAATAATTTAATTCTAAAGAGTGAGTGGGCCAAAGAACAAATCAGAGAAACAATTAATAATTTCATTCAAGAGAATGACAATAATGAAACAACATACCAAAACTTATGGGATGCAGCAAAAGCAGTTCTTCGGGGAAGTTTTATATCTCTAAATGCCTACATGAATAAAATAGGGAAAGAGGAGATCAATGATCTGGGCATACAGCTGAAAAAGCTAGAAAAAGAGCAAATTGAAAACCCCCAATTAAATACCAAATTAGAAATACTGAAAACCAAAGGAGAGATTAATAAAATTGAAACCCAGAAAACTATTGAATTAATAAATAAAACAAAGAGCTGGTTTTATGAAAAAACCAATAAAATTGACAAACCTTTGGCCAATTTGATTAAAAAAAAGAAAGAAGAAAATCAAATTACCAGTATAAAAAATGAAAAGGGTGAGGTCACCTCTAATGAAGAGGAAATCAAAACAATAATTAGGAATTATTTTGTCCAACTGTATGCCCATAAATTTGACAACCTTAGAGATATGGATGAATATCTACAAAAACATAAACTGCCCAGACTAACAGAGAAGGAAGTGAAATTTCTTAATGACCCCATATCAGAAAAAGAAATTGAGCAGGCCATCAACGAACTCCCTAGGAAAAAATCTCCAGGGCCAGATGATTTTACATGTGAATTCTATCAAACATTTAAAGAACAACTAATTCCAATACTTTGTAGACTATTTGGGAAAATAGGTGAAGAAGGAGTCCTACCAAATTCTTTTTATGACACAAATATGGTACTAATACCCAAACCAGGTAGAGTTAAAACAGAGAAAGAAAATTATAGACCAATTTCTCTAATGAATATTGATGCAAAAATTTTAAATAAAATATTAGCAAAAAGATTGCAGCAACTCATTACGAGAATAATACACTATGACCAGGTAGGATTTATTCCAGGAATGCAAGGCTGGTTCAATATTAGGAAAACTATTAGCATAATTGACCATATCAACAACAAAACTAGCAGAAACCATATGATCATCTCAATAGACGCAGAAAAAGCCTTTGACAAAGTACAACACCCATTCCTATTAAAAACACTAGAAAGCATAGGAATAAGTGGAACCTTCCTCAAAATTATAAATAGCATCTACCTAAAACCATCAACAAGCATTATTTGTAATGGGGATAAACTAGATGCATTCCCAATAAGATCAGGGGTGAAACAAGGATGTCCATTATCACCCCTATTATTCAATTTGGTACTAGAAACATTAGCTGTAGCAATAAGAGAAGAAAAAGAAATTGAAGGAATTAGAATAGGAAAAGAAGAAACTAAATTATCACTTTTTGCAGATGATATGATGATTTATCTAGAGAATCCTAGAGAATCAAGTAAAAAACTACTTGAAATAATAAACAACTTTAGCAAAGTTGCAGGATATAAAATAAACCCACATAAATCCTCAGAATTCCTATACATTACTGACAAAGCCCAACAGCAAGAGATAGAAAGAGAAATTCCATTCAAAGTTACTGAAGGCACTATAAAATATTTGGGAGTCTATTTGCCAAGACAAACCCAGGGCCTATATGAACATAACTATGAAACACTTTTCACATGAATAAAATCAGATCTAAATAAATGGAGAAATATCAGTTGCTCATGGTTAGGCTGAGCTAATATAATAAAAATGACAATTCTACCTAAATTAATCTATCTATTCAGTGCCATACCAATCGAACTACCAAAAATTTTTTTTACTGAGCTGGACAAAATAATAACAAAATTCATTTGGAAAAAAAAGAGGTCTAGAGTATCTAGGATATTAATGAAAAGACATGCTAGAGATGGTGGCTTAGCCACACCAGATATTAAACTGTACTACACAGCAGCAGTCATCAAAACTGCCTGGTACTGGTTAAGAAACAGGGGTGTGGATCAGTGGAATAGGATAGTAGGTGAAATCAACAAGTTTAGCAATCTACTCTTTGATAAACCCAAAGAGGCCAGTTTCTGGGCTAATAATTCACTATTTCACAAAAACTGTTGGGAAAATTGGAAAATGGTAGGGCAAAAACTGGGCATAGACCAATACCTTACACCATATACCAAAATAAAGTCAAAATGGGTTCATGATTTAGGAGTAAAAGTTGATACTCTAAGTAATTTGGGAAAGCAAGGAATAGTTTACTTATCAGATCTGTGGAAAAGTAAAGAATTCATGACCCAACAAGAGATAGAGAGCATTACAAAATGCAAAATGGATAATTTTGATTATGTCAAATTGAAATGTTTTTGTACAAAAAAAGCCAATGCAACAAGAATTAGGAGGGAAGCAGAAAATTGGGAGAAAATCTTTGCAACTAGTATCTCTGATAAAGGCCTCATCTCTAAAATATACAGGGAGCTGAGCCAAATATATAGGAATACAAGCCATTCCCCAGTTGAGAAATGGTCAAAGGATATGAACAGGCAGTTTTCAGAGGAAGAAATTAAAGCTATCTACAGGCATATGGAAAAATGCTCTGGATCACTGCTGATTAGAGAAATGCAAATCAAAACAACTCTTAGATACCACATCTCTCCTGTCAGATTGGCTAAAATAACAAATCAGGAGAATGATAAATGCTGGAAAGGATGTGGGGAAATTGGAACATTGTTGCATTGCTGGTGGAGTTGTGAGCTGATCCAGCCATTTTGGAGGGTGGTTTGGAACTATGCCCAAAGGGCTATAGAAATGTTCATACCCTTTGACCCAGCAATACCACTTCTAGGGTTGTATCCCAAAGAAATCACACAAGCGGGAAAAGGAAACATATGTACAAGAATATTTATAGCAGCTCTCTTTGTGGTAGCCAAGAATTGGAAAGCAAAGGGATGCCCATCAATTGGGGAATGGCTGAACAAGCTGTGGTATATGAAGGTGATGGAATACTATTGTGCCATAAGAAATGGGGATGATGCAGACTTCATAACAACCTGGAAAAACCTACACGATATAATGCTGAGTGAGCGGAGCAGAGCCAGGAGAACGTTGTGCACAGCCACAGATATATGGATTCCGTGAGGACCAACCCTGACATACTGCGCTTTTCTCAGCAACCTAAGGGGCAAGGACAACTCCAGGGGACTCACGATGGAGAATGCTATCTTCATCGAGACAAAGAACTGCGAAGTTTGAATACAGACTGAGGCACACTACATGCTCGCCTTTTCTGCTTCTCTTTTGTTTTTGTTTTTGGGTTTTTTTTTTTTTGGTTCTGTTTCTTCTTTCTCATGATTCATTCCATTGGTCAAAATTCTTCTCCACGACTTGACTAGTGCATAAATTAATTCAATGCGAAGTTATACATGACAGTTATGTGAGACTTCATGTCGTCTTGGGGAGGGAGGGGAGGGAGGGGAGAAAAACTGGAACTCAAAACTATGTAGAACCGTGTGTGGTAAACTAAAAATAAATAAAGAAATTTATTAAAAAAAAATTAGATTGGAGCAAGTGGAAGCTAGTGACTTTATGAGAAACCAGGATATTATAAAACAGAACCAAAGGAATGAAAAAATGGAAGACAATGTGAAATATCTCCTTGGAAAAACCACTGACCTGGAAAATAGATCCAGGAGAGATAATTTAAAAATTATTGGACTACCTGAAAGCCATGATCAAAAAAAGAGCCTAGATATCATCTTTCAAGAAATTATGAAGGAGAACTGCCCTGATATTCTAGAGCCACTGGGCAAAATAGAAATTGAAAGAATCCATCGATCGCCTCCTCAAATAGATCCAAAAAAGAAATCTCCTAGGAATATTGTCGCCAAATTCCAGAGCTCCCAGATCAAGGAGAAAATACTGCAAGCAGCCAGAAAGAAATAATTTGAGTATTGTGGAAACCCAATCAGAATAACTCAGGATCTGGCAGCTTCTACATTAAGAGATCGAAGGGCTTGGAATGCGATATTCCGGAGGTCAATGAAGCTAGGATTAAAACCTAGAATCACCTACCCAGCAAAACTGACTATCATGCTCCAAGGCAAAATATGGATTTTCAATAAAATAGAGGACTTTCAAGCTTTCTCAGTGAAAAGACCAGAACTGAATAGAAAATTTGACTTTCAAACACAAGAATCAAGAGAAGCATGAAAAGGTAATCAAAAAACAGAAATTGCAAGGGACTTACTAAAGTTGAACTGTTTTGTTTACATTCCTACATGGAAAGAGGACATGGATGATTCATGAGACCTCAGTATTAGGGTAGCTGAAGGGAATATGCATATATATATATATATATATATACATATATATATATATATATGTTTATGTATATATATATAAGTGAATGTGTATGTATGTATATATCTATGTGCATATATATGTGTGACACAGGGTGAGTTGAAGATGAAGGGAAGATATCTAAAAGAAATAAAATGAAATTAAGGGATGAGAGAGCATCATACTGAGAGAGGGAGATAGGGAGAGATAGAATGGGGTGGATTATCTCACATAAAGGTGGCAAGAGGAAGCAGTTTTGTGGGAGGAGGGGAGAGGGCAGGTGAGGGGGGAATGAGTGAATCTTGCGCTCATCAGATTTGGCCTGAGGAGGGAATACCATACATACTCAGTTGTGTATCTTACCCCACAGGAAAGAAGAGGGAGGAAGAAAAAAAAATAAAAGGGGGGGATGATGGAGGGGAGGGCAGATGGGGGTGAAGGTAATCAAAAACAAACACTTTGGAAAGGGGACAGGGTCAAGGGAGAAAATTCAATAAAGCGGGATGGGTTGGGAAGGAGCAAAATGTAGTTAGTCTTTCACAACACGAGTATTATGGAAGGGTTATACATAATGATGCACATGTGGCCTAGGTTGAATTGCTCGACTTCTTAGGGAGGGTGGGTGGGAAGGGAAGAGGTGAGAGAATTTGGAACTCAAAGTTTTAAAATCAGATGTTCAAAAACAAACAAAAAAAAGTTTTTGCATGCAATTAAAAAATAAGATACACAGGCAATGGGGCGTAGAAATTTATCTTGCCCTACAAGAAAGGAAGGGAAAAGGAGATGAGAGGGGAGGGGGGTGATAGAGGGGAGGGCTGACTGGGGAACAGGGCAACCAGAATATACGCCATCTTGGAGTGGGGGGGAGGGTAGAAATGGGGAGAAAATTTGTAATTCAAACTATTGTGAAAATCAGTGCTGAAAACTAAATATGTCAAATAAATAAATTTAAATTAAAAAAAAATCTAAAAAGAAAAAAAAAAAAGAAAAAATAAGATTGGTAATATGGCTATGGAGATTCAGAATCTAAGTAAACAAAACGACACCCTGAGAGGTAAAATCAACCGACTGGAAAAGGAGACCCAAAAGCAAAAGGAAGACAGCAACTCATTAAAAATTAGAATTGAGCAAGTGGAAGCTAATGACTCTATGAGGCTTCAAGAAGTAGTAAAACAAAATGTAAAGAATGAAAAAATAGAAGAAAATGTGAAATACCTGATTAGAAAAACAACTGACCTGAAAAAATAGATCCAGGAGAGACAATTTAAGAATTATTGGTCTACCAGAAATCCACGATGAAAAAAGAGCCTTGACAGTATCTTCGAAGAAATTTTCAAAAATAACTGCCAGAGGTCCTAGAACCAGAGGGTAAAATAGTCATTGAAAGAATCCACCAATCACCCCCTGAAAGAGATGCCAATTTGAAAACACCAAGAAATATTATAGCGAAATTTCAGAATTACCAAGTCAAGGAGAAAATACTTCAAGCAGCCAAAAAGAAACAATTCAAATATTGTGGAACTGTAGCCAGGATCACACAGGATCTTTCAGCTTCTATAACAGGAGAAATTAGAATATGATATTATGAATGGCAAAGGAGCTGGGTCTACAACCAAGGATCAACTACCCAGCAAAAATGAGCATAATTTTTGAGGCAAGGAGATGGACATTCAACAAAATAAGGGAATTCCAGACCTTCCTGATGAAAAGGCTGGAACTCAATGGAAAATTTGATCTTCTAATACAAAACTCAAGAGAGACATAAAAAGATAAATGGGGGAAAAACCCCCACAAACCTTATTAATCAATAAGGGCAAACTATTTACATCGTTATGTAGGATTATATCATCTTATGTATGTTAAATATATATATTATATATATATATTATATATATATATATATACATATATGTCAATCTTGAGAATAGTACAGTTATTATGAAAATTGAAAGGAATACACATAGACTGTGGATGTCTGTATAAAACAACTGATATAAGGATAAAAAACACAATTAAGAGATGTAAAGGGAGGGTTCTGGGAGAAGAGGTAAGGAGGTAGTAGAAAAGGGTAAATTACATCAAATGAAGAAGCACAAAAATACATTATAGTAGAGGGAAAGAATGGATGGGGAAGAGCAGTATTTGAGCTTTACTCTCATCAGCTCCGGTTCAAGAAGGGAATAACATACCCGGATAAGTATAGAAATCTAACTTGTCCTACAGGCAGTATGAGGGGAAAGGGGGGAAAAAGGGAGGGGGGTGGTCAGAAGGGAGGGAAAAAGTAGCAAGTGGAAAACAGTAAGATAAGGGAGGGGAATAAAGAGGGAGAGTAAACTGCAGAAGGCGGGGATCAAAAGCAAAACTTTGTTGAGGACTGGAAAGGGAAAGGGAGAAATTAAAACATAAACAGGGGGGAAATAGGATGGAGAAAAAGACAGATAGTATTCATAACTGAGAATGTGAATGGGATGAACTCTCATAAAACGGAAGCAGATAGCAGAATGATTTAAAAACCATAATCCTCCAATATGCTGTTTACAAGAAACACATTTGAAACAGGGGGATATACACAGGGTAAAGGTAAAAGGTGTAGCAATCCTAATCTCAGACAAAGCAAAAGTAAAGATAGATTTAATTAAAAAAGATAAGGAAGGACACTACACCCTGCTAAAAGGCACCATAAACAATGAAGCAATATCATTGTTTAACATATATGCACCAAGTGTATGGCATGCAATTCTTAGAGGAGAGATTAAGGGAGTTACAGGAAAAAATAGAAAGCAAAACTATAATAATGGGAGACCTCAACCTCCCCCTCTCTGAACTTGATAAATCTAACCTCAAAATAAATAAGAAAGAAGTTAAGGAGGTGAGCAGAATTTTAGAAAAGGCAGATATGATAGACCTCTGGAGAAAACTGAATGGGGAGCAGTACATGGCACATACTCAAAAATTGACCATGTACTAGGGCATAAAAACCTCACAATCCAGTGCAGAAAGGCAGAAGTAGTCAAAGCATACTTTTCAGATCACGATGCAATAAAAATTATTTGTAATAAAGAACCATGGGAAAATAAGCTAAAAATTAATTGCAAACTAAATAATCTAATTCTAAAGAATGAGTGAGCCAAAGAACAAATCAGAGAAAGAATTAATAACTTCATTCAAGAGAATGACAATAATGAGACAATATACCAAAACTTATGGGATGCAGCAAAAGCAGTTCTTAGGGGAAGTTTTATATCTCTAAATGCTTACATGAATAAAATAGAGAAAAAGGAGATCAATTAATTGGGCATGCAATTGAAAAAGCTAGACAAAGAAAAAATTGAAAATCCTCAATTAAATACCAAATTAGAAATACTGAAAACCAAAGGAGAGATTAATAAAATTGAAACCAAGAAAACTATTGAATTAATAAATAAAACAAAGAGCTGGTTTTATGAAAAAACCAATAAAATTGATAAACTTTTGGCCAATTTGATTTAAAAAAAGAAAGAAGAAAATCAAATTACAGTAACAAAAATGAAAAGGGTGAGTTCACCTCTAATGAAGAGGAAATAAAAACAATAATTAAGATGTATTTTGCCCAATTGTATGCACATAAATTTGACAACCATAGGGATATGGATGCATATCTACACAAACATAAATTCCTCATGTTAAGAGAAGATGAAGTAAAATTTCTAAATAACCCCACCTCAGAAAAAGAAATTGAGCAAGCCATCAATGAACTCCCTAGGAAAAAATCTCCAGGGCCAGATGGTTTTACATGTGAATTTTATCAAACATTTAAAGAACAATTAATTCCTATACTTTATAGACTATTTGGGAAAACAGGTGAAGAAGGAGTCCTACCAATTTCTTTTTATGACACAAATATGGTACTAATACCCAAATCAGGAAGAGCCAAAATAGAGAAAGAAAATTATAGACCAATTTCCCTAATGAATATTGATGCAAAAATTTTAAATAAAATACTAGCAAAAAGATTGCAGCAACTTATCATGAGAATAATACACTATGACCAGGTAGGATTTATTCCAGGAATGCAAAGTTGGTTCAATATTAGGAAAACTATCAGCATAATTGATCATATCAACAACAAAACTAGCAGAAACCATATGATCATCTCAATAGATGCAGAAAAATCTTTCAACAAAATACAACACCCTTTCCTATTAAAAAACACTAGAAAGCATAGGAATAAATGGAGCCTTCCTTAAAATTATAAATAGCATCTACCTAAAACCATCAACAAGCATTATTTGTAATGGGGATGAGCTAGATGCATTCCCAATAAGATCAGGGGTGAAACAAGGATGTCCATTATCACCCCTACTACTCAATTTGGTACTAGAAACGTTAGCTGTAGCAATAAGAGAAGAAAAAGAAATTGAAGGAATTAGAATAGGAAAAGAAGAAGCTAAATTATCACTTTTTGCAGATGATATGATGATTTATTTAGAGAATCCTGGAAAATCAAGTAAAAAACTACTTGAAATAATAAACAACTTTAGAAAAGTTGCAGGATATAAAATAAACCCACATAAATCCTCAGCATTCTTATACACTACTAACAAAGCCCAACAGCAGGAGATAGAAAGAGAAATTCCATTCAAAGTTACTGTAGACACTATAAAATATTTGGGAGTCTGTCTGCCAAGACAAACCCAGGGCCTATATGAACATAATTCTGAAACACTTTTCACGTGAATAAAGTCAGATCTAAATAAATGGAAAAAACATCAGCTGCTCATGGTTAAGCTAAGCTAATATAATAAAAATGACAATTTTACCTAAATTAATCTATCTATTCAGTGCCATACCAATCGAACTACCAAAAAATTATTTTAGAGAGCTGGATAAAATAATAATGAAATTCATCTGGAAGAAAAAGAGGTCTAGAATATCTAGGGCATTAATGAAAAGAAACTCTAGGGAAGGTGGCCTAGCTATACCAGATTTTAAACTGTACTATAAAGCAGCAGTCATCAATACTACCTGGTACTGACTAAGAAAGAGAGTCATGGATCAGTGGAATAGGATAGGTAAACAAGACAGAGAAGTCAATGACTATAGCAATCTACTCTTTGATAAACCCAAAGAATCCAGATTCTGGGCTGAGAATTCACTATTTCACACAAACTGCTGGGAAAATTGGACATGGTAGGGCAGAAACTGGGCATAGACCAATGTCTTACACCATATATCAAAATAAAGTCAAAATGGGTTCATGATTTAGAAATAAAGGCTGATACTATAAGCAATTTGGGAGAGCAAGGAATAGTTTACCTATCAGATTTATGGAAAAGAAAAGAATTCATGACAAAACAAGATAGAGAGCACTACAAAATGAAAAATGGATAATTTTGGTTATGTTAAATTGAAATGTTTTTGTATAAAAAATGCCAATGCAACAAATATTAGAAGGGAAACAGAAAATTGGGAGAAAATCTTTACAACCAGTGTCTCTGGTAAAGGCCTCATCTGTAAAGTACACAAGCAACTGAGCCAAATTCATGGGAATACAAGTCATTCCCCAATTGAGAAATGGTCAAAGGATATGAACAGGCAGTTTTCAGAGGAAGAAATTAAAGATATCTATAGGCATATGAAAAATGCTCAAAATCACTACTGATTAGAGCAATGCAGGAGAGAGAAATCTCCTGTCAGATTGGCTAAAATAACAAAACAAGAAAATGATAAATGCTGGAGAGGATGTGGGAAAATTGGAACATTGTTACATTGCTGGTGGAGTTGTGAACTGATCCAGCCATTTTGGAGAGCAATTTGGAACTATGCCCAAAGGGCTATAAAAATGTTCATACCCTTTGACACAGCAATACCACTTCTAGGGTTGTATCTCAAAGAGATCACACAACTGGGAAAAGGACCCATATGTACAAAAATATTTTTAGCGGCTCTTTTTGTGGTAGCTAAGAATTGGAAATCAAAGGGATGCCCATCAATTGGGGAATGGCTGAACAAGCTGTGGTATATGAAGGTAATGGAATACTATCGTGCTATAAGAAATGGGGATGATATGGACTTCATAACAACCTGGAAAAACCTACATGACATAATGCTGAGTGAGCAGAGCTGAGCCAGGAGAACATTATACACAACCACAGTTATATGGATTCTCTGAGGACTAACCCTGACAGACTTTGCTCATCTCAGCAACACAAGGTACAAAGACCACTCCAAAGGACTCATGATGGAGAATGCTATCTACATCCAGAGAAAGAACTATGGAGTCTGAATGCAGATTGAGGCACACTTCATGCTTGCCTATTTTTTCCCTTTTTTTTTTTTTCTCATTTGTTTCTTCTTTCTCATGATTCATTCCATTGGTCATAATTCTTCTCTACAACTTGACTATTGTGTAAATAAGTTCAATGTGAAGTTAGATGTAGAAGATATATTAGATTCCATGCCATCTTGGGGAGGGAAGGGGTGAGGGGGGAGAAAGAAAATCTGAAACTCAAAATTATGTAGAACTGAGTGTTGTAAACTATAAATAAAAAATCTCAAAAAAAGGAAAAGATTTACGATCTTCAAGTAATAAATCTAGATCTGAATGGGGAAATCAGAGGCCATTTAGTCCAAACTCTTCATTTTACAGCTGAGAAAACTGAAGCCCCGGGAGGTTGTCACTTGGTCAAGTTCACTGAGGTAGGAAAGGTCAGAGGCAGAATGTGTCCTCAGACTCCAAAGCCAGGACTCTTCCCACTGCTCCCTGCTTCCTCCAGCCATACCATAGTGACACTAATCAGAGAAATTCCCTAGGACTAAACTAATGTTGAAAGTCAACTGCTTGGAACATCCCTGTATATCTGTCATAAGTCACCATGCTTAGAGGCAAGAGACATTCCACAGAAATGCCACACTGGAAAAAAAATATACTGTGTTCCCAATGTCTTTGACAAAGTGGACTTTTTTTGCTCATATTCTGATATTATGATGTCAAGTAAATGGAACTCAATAGATAGGGCTGTAACAATCCCAGTCATGGCTCTGCAGGCAATGCCAGTTGGAGAGAATACCACACATTTGTCAGTGAGACATAAGCCAGAAGCTTTTTTTCCTAGGAGACCTCCCTGGATTCTTAGTCCTATCTAAGTGACACCAGGCTATCTCTTGAGACTCCAAGAGTTCTCGTTTCTAAAAGATTGAGTCCAGTCCACACAGGGATTCTGGAATCTTTCCAAATCTTCAAGGTTGGACCCAAAGCAGATCTGACCTTTAGATACTCTAGTGGACCACCCAAGGGCAACCTTGGAACAGAAGTGAATTGTAGGAGACTTCCCAGGTCTTGGACCACCCAGGACCACATGGAAGCAGACCCAATTTTTTAGAAAAGCCTTGGAATTGGATTAAATGTCCCCATGAAGAAAAAGGTGGCTATCTCTCCTGCAGTCCTCCCAAAACATGCTAAAATGCCTCCATTTAGAAGTAATAGTTGGCTGCAATAGACTATTCAGCATTTAGTACAGTGTATGGCACATAATAGGCATTTAATAAATGCTTATTGACTGACTGTGAGCCCACGTGTTCTCTTCTTGACACCATCACATTGTGGACCATTCATAGACTCAAGAGGAGACCTGAGAGACCATGGTTCAACGCTCTTTACAGACAGTATTCTTTCCACTATAACATGTTGCTTCTTTCCTAGTCTTCAACTTTCCAAAGAAAGGCTATCTGAACAGGCAGCATGATTCAGTGAATAGTGCCCTGCACTGGAGGTTGGAAACCAGGCACTTGATTCTTGTTCATCCCTCTTACTAGCTGTGTGATCACAGGCCAGTCACTTTAGTTCTCAGAGGCTGTTTCCTCATCAAATAAGGATGAACATGCCTGAAAGAGGCACATTTCAGGGTTAAGCTGACGGAAATACTTTGCCAACTGCAAATATTCTAGGATTCAATGGATTTCTGACTAGAATCTCACTAATTGGAGGTTGTGCTAGCAATGAAGATTGCAAACCTGCCCTTCCCTTATCCCACCCCAGTCCAACCTGTGTAATTATCGTCCAGACCACTACAAGAGTTTACCACAGAGTCCACCCAATAAGCCCAAAACCATCCTCATGCACTCTAGATATCAGAAGGGTCCTAATGAAGCACATTGCCTATCTGCCCAACGTAACAGAAATGGGAATTCTCCTTTCCTACTTGGCTTCCCCAGTGCTTTCACCAAGACAAGCTCCTTCCCTGAGTTTGAATCTGGGCTATTCTTTGCTTTGGTTTTCCCTTCAAGACCATGTGACTGACCCCTTTTGGCAGCTCTGCGCCACTTCTCAGAGAGTTTTCATTAAAATGGATTAAAGAGTTGATTCTTCTGTGCCCTGAGGTTTTAAAGGGGAAATCGCCATCCACACGGAAAGCCTTGATGACATTTATCATTTGGTATATTGCTTCTTGCTTGTTCTGTGAGAGATACCATCAGAAACATCTGGCTCATAAAGATATGATCGGCGCTGCTTCTGGGACCTGCTGGCAGCAGCTCACCAGCGGATACGGAGATGCGGTCAGAAACGCCTACCTCAGTAGCTCTGAGGCTCTCTCTAGCTCTGTGGAGTGTCTTTGTTTCAAATTAGCGAGGGTGTGATGTGATGGATGGGCATATTGAACCCATCTACAATGGGGAAATGTCTGACCTTTTGAATATATATTATCGCAACAATATTCTCCACCTGACTAGCCAACCCTCTGGGCTAGCCCCAAATTGAGATTCGTCTAAAAGCCTCTCCTCTTGTGTAAAGAGATATCGAGATGTCCACACTGTCTCTGACAGCACGACCTGAACTCAATGCAGACGCCAGCACTCAAAACAGTCCCTGATGTTCTAACATATCACAGACCTTTCTATTCTGTTCATGACAAGCACCCTTCCCAAGTTCAGCCAAGAGAATGCTGGCTTCCTTCGATTACAGAATTCTTTAAGTTTTACCTCCAAGAGACAGATCTATTTCCAAGTGTACTTCTTAAAGGGGGGAGGGGAGATATGCATAATGTTGAGTTTCCACTTAAGGACGAAGCTATTTATTGACCAGCATGTGGAACCACTTATCTGTGGTTCCACCATCCAATGATTGTCCTTATACTTTCTGAATCACCTGGAGATAGAAAAAGCATGCAGAAGCATCAAGAAGCAGCCTGGACCATCTAGTCCCCTGAGTCAACCCCCTCCCCCAATTACCTCTGGTTCTCTTTCACCACCCAGGCTGTTACCTGCAGCCTGAGTGCAACACCAGGAATCTAGCTACATGCCCAACCTGAGGGCTGGGAATCAACCAGAGACACGTCTATGATGGACCTGCCTAAGAGGCAGTGGGACGTGGACCCCACTGGCTGCCCACATGACAGGACCTTACAACCCATTCTCTTGGGCTGATGGTTTTGTTTTTAAGTTCTTAATGGAGCATCTGCTCTGTTAAAACTACTGTTTTATCGAACTAATTTGAAATCCAGTGGGGTTTCCTGCTATCTATGACAGGTTTAAAAATTGAACAAGAGGAAGAGGTGGAGACCACAGCCAAGCAGATGTGCTTATGAGCAACTCTTAGCATCTCGCTAAACGATCCCTTCTATAGTTTCCGGGAAGCATGCCATGGACCAAAGAGTAATTACTGTTCCCCAAAGAGGCACAGATACAACCCCAATACCGGGATTCCAAGGGAGAAGAACAAACCCACAGACAATTATTGGAACATAGGAAGTTTAACCCTCCCCACCCCCACCCCTAAGAGAATGTGAACCCCTAGAAGGGCTATATCATTTCATGGTCGCCTTCCATACAGTAGGTGCTTAATAAATGTTGTTGGACTGGATTGCATGCAATCTAGCAATGGAAGAAAAGTTGGAACGGTGAAATAGTAGAGTTATTTAGAGGAGTCACCTTGCTTGTTTGAAGTCCAGTTTCTTTATCCATAAAACTGGAGTAAGAAAAAATGCTTGTACTTTCCACCTCACAGAGGTCTTGTAGGGATACATGGGAAACTGTTTTAAGATTCTGTTTGCTTAGATCCAATAATAATTGTCAAAAAATGAACTTTCTGATGATTAGTCTAAGTTAACTTAATCATGCCAGGCTCCAGAGCGTTCAAGGAGGAGGGTGCAATGGGTAAAAGTCACAAAGAGATAAACTGAGGCTTGATATCAGGAAACAATCCCTCACCTTGAGAGCTGGGACAAGGATGGAGGTACCATGCATTTATCATCATGATCATCATCATCACGTTCCAGGTACTAAGTGCTTTACAAATATTATCACATTTGATTCTCATGCCACCCCTGGGAGTAGGGATTATAAAGACTGCCATTTTCAGTTAACTAAGGCAGGCAAATGAGTAAACTGAGGCAAACAGAGGCAAAGTGACATTCATAGGTTCACACAGATGGTAAACATCTGAGGCCAGATCTGAACTCAGGTCTTCCAGACTTCTAGAACTTGCCACCTGGAGGCCCCAATTTCCAACACAGATGTAAACAGGGAGGACAGAAACTTTTCATGAACTCCACAAGAAAAAGGTTCTGTCAAATAGTTTGTCTGTTACATGGACAGTTGAGGACAGCATATATTCATCTGTATATATCTAATTATTGGCATGTCTCCTTCATTAGAATGTAGGTGCCTTTAAGGATCTCCTTGGGTTTTTGCCTTATCTTCTACCCCACAGTGCCTGGCCCCTGGCAATCACTTAATAAAATGCTTCATGACCATTGACTGACTGATATTTCTACAGGGGGTGGGGGTTGGGGGCAGGGGCTAGTGGACAGAGCACAGGACTTGCAGACAAGAAGAGCTGGGTTCAAGTCCTGACTATGGGCAAATCACAATGTCTCTGACCCTCTGGCTGAACAGTGAGTTCTGTATCAGTTTTTGTTTTTTTGTTTTTGTTTTTTTAATGAATGGATACATATGCTCTACGTATGGGCCTGCCTCTGGGTAGGAGCCAAGTCAGCCTGACTTTGAGGTCCCCTCTCTAACCTCTGTGCCACACAGCCTCTCCCCTGATCAGCATTATTCATCCCTATTTTATAACTGAGGAAATGGAGAATCAGAGAGATGGCATGACAGAAGCTCCTGAATGCAGTATATTCGAAAGAGTCCTGACTTGGGACCCAGGGGATCCAGGTTAAAATCCTAGCTATACCACTTATTTGCTGGGTGCCCCTGCCTGGGCTTCAGTTTACTTTATAATAACAAGCTGTACCATGTGGGCCTTTCCAGCCCTTTCCAGCTAATAACCTGTGCTGCAATGGCCCTAAGGAGTCAGACAGAGGACATAAATCCAGGTCTTCTAACCTAAGTGGTTCCTATTATCCTGGAGTAAGACAAGCAAGTCTGAAACTTCCTTCAGGCTCTGTCAATGGAAGCACTGCCAGGCCTCTGAGAGGTGGACAGGGGCCCACTCATGCAGGCAACCACGATGAGCCTTTAGTACGGGCCATGGCTGGTTAAGACAGGAATTTGGGAAATGCGAGGAAAGCATCAGGTCTGGCCACTGGTGAAACTTGTTCTGAGCCTGGCCCTGGCACCTCTGAGGATAAATCTTCAATCAGGAAGTTTAGTCAGAAACAGGGAAGAGACAGACCATCCCCCAGAAGAATGGAAGCTCCCCAAGGACAGGGAGGGAGTCTTCTTTTTATGTCCCTCTTAGCCTCTAAAACTAATGGTGCATTGTATAATGTAAAGACTTAATAAATGTTTGCTGAATTAAAACAGAATATTGCAGAATTTTGGTTAATTCTTTTTACAGAGAGAAAAACAAAAGCTCTCTCTCTCTCTCTCTCACACACACACACACACACACACACATGCTCACACACTCTTGCTCTTACTCTCCCTTAAATCCCTCCTTCCCTCCTTTCTACGTTTCTGTCTCTGAGATCCCTCCTCTTTTCCTTCCTATCTGTTCCCTTTCTCTCTCTCTCTCCCTCTTTCCATTTTTTTCCCTGCCTCTCCCATCCTTTCTGTTTCTCTTTATGTCTACCTCTCTCTCCTTCTCTCTCCTTACTCTCTTCTCTCTCTGTGTATTTGTTTGTCTGCCTGTCTCTCATTTTCTCTGTCTCTCTCCATCTCCTTCTCTGTCTGTCTGTCTGTTTCTCTCTGTCTCTCTATGTGTCTGTCTCTGTCTGTCTCTCTTTCCCTCCCTCCCTCCTCCCCTCACTCCTTTCCTTGTTCCCTCCTTCACTCCTTCCTTTGCTCTAAAAAGCAAAGAATCCCAGAATTGCTAAGTTAGAAGACTCATCATCCAACTTAGAAGTCACCTGGCTCAAATTCCATCTACAAAAGCCTAGAAAGGTGTTCATCCAGCCGCTGGTTACTAACCAGACCAATGGTGTCTAACTCAGAAATAGGGCCACTAAGCCATAAATAAGGATCCCAAGGGTGCGTGTTAACTCAGAAAGCCACCTATTAGCATTATCTATGGGTTTTGTGTATTTTTATTAGTTTTGTTAATTTTTTTCTGGTTTGGGTTATACAAGGGAGCCTTGGCACATACAGCTTTGACATTACTGTAGGCTTGGGTGACTGATACAGAGCTGGACGGGACCCTGGAGGTCACCTAATGCCACCCTTTCCTTTCAGAGGAAAGGTCACAAGTCCCTAAGTCACAAGAGCAGTCGGAGGCAAAGGAAGCCAGGATTTGAACTCCAGCCTTGATGTCCAGCCTGGCCTTGACTCTGATACATACCTCTGCTTGGCTCCTAGTAAACTCCACGGCAGCAAGGTTTAATGGGACACTCTGCAGACTTTGGCTAGCCTGAGACCACAGGATGGAACAGGATTATTTGTCCCCTCTGCTTTCCCTCTTCACAGAAATCGGATAAACATCTGCATGTGTTTTAATGATTTCTCCTTGCCCACTATAACCCTTTCTTTTAAGTGGCCTCAGCCGAATTCAAGGGTTTTTTGAAGGGGGTCTCTCCTTCCCTGGAGGCCTGATGATTCACCCTCATCTGGCATGTGCTAGAGGAACCTCAGGTGAGCCTTCCCCATCAACACAGGAAAATAAATAGCTTGGCTACCCCGTAAACATTGAAGAAACCACTGACCATCCCTGGAAGGCAGGTGCCAAAAGCACTTAGGGCCTGGTCCCCCCAGCCTCATAAGTCACTGGGTGACAGTTGGAGCCAGTAACCCAATCCTTATTGGAGAGAAGTCCTGTGGTCTTTGGCCCGGGAGGCAGACACTTCACTGCTTCTCTCTGGCCTGCCTGCTCTCATCCCAGCTGCAGCTGCTCAATGAAGTCTTTGCCTCCTTTGCTGCTCTCTCCCTGGCGGATGCTGCTTCATACACCAAAGACATTTCTGGGGCTCTCTTCATCTCCATCCAACTGATCTCCATCATGCCCTGGCAACATGACCTGGGCAAGGCAATGTTGTTTTCCCATTGAGCACCTGTACTGGAGGGAGTCCTAAAAACCCCACCCATCGTTGGGAGATCTGGGATCTGAAGGATGAGGTCATCTCGGGAATGTAGAGAAGGGAGGGGAGCTCACAGCTGTGCTAGGGAGAGCCTGAATGGTCAGTGGTCCTGGGAAGTGTTTTCTTACTCATTCAAGCCTTTTACAGACATTTATTAAGCACCTGCTGTGTATAGTATGAGAGGCAACATGGCAGAGTGGAGAGAGGGTCACCTTTGAATCAGGACTTTAAGCCTAGGCTCATGCTGGCTAGGGGACCCTGGGCAAGTCAGCCACAAAACCTCTCACTGTGCATGCCAGGACTCTAGGATGCTATCTTGTAAAGAAAGGAATGGCTTCCATTTCTAGAGAGTTTCCACACAGAGTTCCCCAAGCTGAAATCATCCATCACATGAATATACATGACACTGAATCCCAATGAAACCTTTGGTCCGCTTCCAAGGCAAAACCTGTTGCGAGGGACAGGCCAAGTGTTCTGCACCCAAGGGACTACAGTGACCCAAGATTCAGTCTTGTAGCACAAAATGCCACCTGGGTATTTCAAATGGCATGGCCCAGAGATGGCTTAAACACAACATATCCCAAATTGGACTCATGGTATCCCCCGCAATCCTCCCATCACCCAGCTTTTGTTGAGGACATTCCATTCCTCTAGTGCCCTCAGTTCTTAATTTCAGAATTATCCTGACTGCTCCCTTTCCCTCACTCCAGTATCCAGTTAGTTGCCAAATCTTGGTGATTCTACCTCCACAACCTATCTCCCATCTGACACAACTACCTTGGTTCACACTCTCATCATCTCTCACACAGAGTGTTGCAACAGCCTCTGAAATGGGCTCCCTGCCTATAGGCACCTCCCAAAGTGATCTTCCTGAGGTACAGCTCTAACCATTTGACTCCCAACTAACTCCAGTGGCTTCATATTGCCTCCAGGATCAAGCAGAAATTCTGTTTAGCTATTAAAGGCTGCCCCCTGCTTAGCTTTCCAGCCTTACTGGACATTACTCCCCTTCCTATAGTCTTTGATCTCAACACACTGGCCTTTTCTTTGTTCCCCCCACATGATACCCCTCCCATAATTGGTTGTCTCCAGTACCTGAAATGTATTGTCTCCCTACTTCTGCCTCACAGGGTCCCTCCCTCCTTAGCTTAAGCACCACTGACCACCCATCCCCCAAGTAAGACCCTCCCTCCCAAATGACTGTAGATTGAACCACTTTGCACTAATGTCATAAATGTATATGTATGCGTGTGTGTGTGTGTGTATGTGTGTGTGTGTAATAGATAGATAGACATACTCATACTTGTATTTGCTGTCTCCCTCATTAAAATGTAAGCTCTTCGGGCAAAAGGATTGTGTCATTCATTGAATTTGCATGCCCAGAACCCATCCCATAGTAGGTCCTTAATGAGGACTGACCATGACTAAGAATGGAGCATGCCTTGGATGCTGGAGCAGGAGGTGTCACTCGCCCAGATAACTGATGCCCTTTTCTCTCCTGTTAAGCTCAGACATCATCATGGCCAGGGCCTGGGGCCTGTGTGTCTGGACCCTCTTGAGAGCTGGCTGCATCCTTGCCTCTCGGTAACCGCTATCCTGGTATGGCCCGGCCCCTTTCCTTGGTCCTCTCTCTCTCACGTGCCATGTATTTACCATGTACAAGGCACCAGAGATCCAGAGACAAAAAGGAAACAGTCTTGCCTTCAGGAAGCTTACATTCTATAGAGGGGATTCAGCAGATTCCCAGATTAGCACAGGATTCACACAAAAATTACCAAGTGATTTATAAGGGACTTACAAGAGTGGGACCAGAAAAGGGCTCTTGAAAGAAAGCGCTTCAGCAGAACTTTGAACAAGGGAGTCTAAGAACAGGTGTAACCAGAATGGCCTTTGTTTTCTTTGCATGACTCAGCTTACCTCTTTGAGCCTCTGGATGCTGTGGCTTGCTCTTCCGGGGCAGGAAGCCCAGAGAGCATGTCAGGAAGCAGAAAACTTCCTGTGTGATGAGTCATGGGGCTGGCTGAGGGGAGGTGTTAACGTTTACGCTAGGGGGAGGGGCCAGGTCAAGAACCAATGGGCCCTGGTCATTCAGGCAGCGCTTGATGATGTCAAAAACCCTATAAGAGGGGAGAGGACAGCTTGAAGCTCTCTTTTTCCTTTTCCGGTTGGTGTGGGAGCAGCGGCAGGGAAGCGTGACTCTGGGCCAGCCCTTGCTCTCGGGGAGAGCCCAGATGTTGTTAACTATGAATTGTATTGGGTCTGTCTGTTATTTGTAATTTGTTTGTATTTTGGTTTTGAGGTACTGGTTTTTCCCCGGACTAAATGAATGTTTAGAACCTCAGGGTGCTGGTTTTTTCCCCTGAAGTAAGTCAATGAATCTGTATTTGGTCTGTTGATGCTTGTCTGTATGCTCCCCTGAACTAGCTGAATGCTAACTGAATGCTGGCCTTTTCCCCTGAACTAAATGAATGTTGTCTGTATGCTAACTGAGTGCTGGATTAAAGTAAGCTGGTCAACCCCTTCACCGTGCTTTCCTTGTTTAAGTAGATAAAAAGAACCTGTGCTTTCCCGGCAGCCCCCTGGGTCCCGGCAGCGGGGGAGGGATCTTACACCCCCATCGAAGCTGCTAGCTGGGTTGTTAAAACAACAGGTCAGACAGTCAGTCAATAAATATTAAGCTCCTACTTAATGTCAGGCACTGTGCTAAACATTGGGGATTCAAAAAAAAGAGGCAAAAGACAGTCCCTGCCCACAAGGAGCTCACAATCCAATGGAGAAGCTAACAAGTAAACAACTGGGGACAAACAAGCTGTCAGCAAGATAAATAGGAAATAATGAACAGAGGGAAGGCACTGGAATGAAGAAGTGTTGGGGAAGGCTTTCTGTAGAAGGTGGGATTTTAGTTGAAACTTAAAGGAAGCCAGAGTAGTCAGTAGTTGGAGCAGAGGAGGGAGAACCTTCCAAGCATGGGGGGTCAATAAGAGATTGCCTAGAGATGGAGTGTCTCATTCATGGGACTGCCAGGAGGCCACTGCCACTGGATGGGGAGTAAGGTGTAAGACTGAAAGATGAAAAGCATTCCAGGAATGGGGGACAGGCTGTGGAAAGGCAGGAGATTGGAGATAAAATCCCCTGTGGGCTGGGACAGCGTGTGAGGAGAAGCAATTGGGAACCACTCTAGAAAGAGGAGCTGCGGCCAGGCTATGATGGACTTTAGCTGGTATGAGAAGCAACTTTGGAGCAGGTCTCCCTTTGTTTCTTTAATTAAACCCATATCTATTTCCTGCTTGTGATTTCTAGGAAACAATACCTTTAAAGGAACAATAAAGGTGGCCATCTATGTCACTTTAAGACTGGCAAAGCACCTCGAATACTGAAATCTTTTATCCTCCACCACTCCACCCACCTTCACTCTCTTTGCTTTGTCCTCACCACTCCCCAAGCCTAGAATGTATTCACTCCATCACCTCAAGCACTGATTTCTTATGTGACTCCTTCACTTACCAATGTCCTCCCTCCCAAACTGCCTTGTAGGTAACCCACTTTATATTTATTCTCTTTATACTTATTCTGACAAATTTATGTAGCTCAGATCAGCTCTGGGAAAACTTATCCTCATTCCAGCTCATACTGCCAAGTTGGGTCCCCAGAGGCCAGCTACATCACCCCCTTGGAGTTCTAGGGATACCTCTGAGGAATTGGGCATATCCTTCTCATGCCACAGACCCAAGCCCTCATTTTGGCCTCTTCCTTCCCGTATCAATCACCACTTAAAGTGAATGTCTCCTCGATGACATCCATTGATTACTGCCTCTGTACCATTCGACTAACTACCATCAATTAGTTTTTACAAAAGGGATATTTACTGAGAAGAGATAGTAAAGAAAAATGTGCAAAGGATCCAGGACAGTAATCAGATATTTCCCCGTATGGACTCCTGGTCCCATCCCACAATGGTCACAAACTTGAAAGATGAATTGGGGAGTTAGTCAAGGATACAGGTGAGTGGTCCAAGGCTGGCTCTTAACTTCAGTCCTCCCAATATGCACCTAATTTTAGGTCCATCTCAATTTGTCGGGATTATCCTACACAACCAGGAAAACAAGCCAAAGGCTATATTTGTCTGGGAACTAATAGCAGAAGAAACTGTTAAAAAAAAACCACATCCCTAAATAGCTTCTGCTATCCCTGCCTTGGGTATTTTCTCCTCATTTTCCTGATTGATCATCATGGGAATTGATGGGAGTCTGGAAACTAGTCTAAGTGGATTCACAATGGATAGACATGTGTGAGCATTGTCTTTAGTCTATTGCTATGGAGACAATCGATTCAGTGAACATTTATTAATCACCTACTGTATATACCTCAATTTTAAAAAGGCATTTATTAAGTACCTATTATATAGAAGGCAATGGGGAAGATAAAAATTTCAAAAAAAAAAGTACATCTATACTTAAGCAGCTCACACTTTTTAGAAAGCTACATACAAGAACCCAGCCAATAATAGTATCGAATACATCACAAAAGGGATGCAAAATAATAGATAGACAGATGAGAAGCAGAGAGAGAGAGAGAGAGAGAGAGAGAGAGGGAGGGAGGGAGAGGGAGAGGGAGGAAAGAAAGGAGAAGGAGGAAGGGAGAGCAGAGAGAGAGAGAGCATTTATTATACAGTTTCTATGTACCAGGGACTGTGCTAAGTGCTGAGAATATAAATACAACCATAAAGAACATCAGTCTCTGCCTGTCCTCAAGGAGCTTAAATTCTAATAAGGAAAGACAACACACAAAATGGATGGAAAGGAGTTAGAGGGATAGAGGGAAAGGTAGAAAAGTCCAGAGAGTCACGAGCAGAGTCCAGCTGGAAGTGAGTCTGACTGGCCTAGACCTATCCTCAAATGGAAGCTTTCAGCAGAAACTCACCAATCAGCAAGATTGAACTCAAAGACAGCATTTGCAAAGGCAGCCAAAAGGCTTGACTATGACTTCTGAATTGACTGCACTATTAGTGATTCTAGTAGATTCTCTTCTAATTATTCTATTACAATTTATTGCTTAGCATTTTCCCATTTCTATGTAGAAGTCAAACCAGCCATTCCTGGCCTGATTCCTCTTGGTATTCTGGGTACCTCTTTTCAGCACCCTCCTTGATGGAGGAACACCTAGATTAGATCCAAAACTTGAATTATCCCTTGGGAATTGGCAGTGGGGCTGAAATTGATGGACTAAAATGCTCATACCCTTGGACCCAGAGGTGTCATTACTGGACATCTTCCCCAAAGAGGCCATTAATATGAAAAAAGTCCCTGTAGACATCAAAATCTTAACAGCTCCACTTTCTGTAAAAGTCAAGAATTGGAAACAAAGTGGATGTCTATCAATTAGAGAATAGCTAAACAAATTTGGTACAATGATGAAACGCAATATGATTAGGTTATTATAAGACATGGATAAGGTGATGGATATAGAAAAAATCTGGAAAGATCTCCATGAACTGATGAAAAAGAAAGTCAGCCGAGCCAAGGAAATGATACACACAATGATGATGACGACAGAAGGAACAACACACCGAGAAATCAAAATGGAGACTAAAATTTGGGAGAACAAAGAAGAGACAGTAAAAGGCACTGAGACCTGCCTCCTTGGCAGAGCAGCACATCCACATTTGGGGGCTTTTTCAATGTATTCATCAGTTTGGTTGATTTTGATTTTCTCCTTTATCTTTAAAACTATTATGTGTTATATGGGATGGCTTCCTAGGATGAACGAGAATGAGACAGATTGGGAGAAACTTTTGTGACTTGAACAACAAAAAAGACAATAATTTAAAAAAAATGAAGCAATGGGAGCCTTGTTCTCACACTAAAGAGAAAGACAACCTCACAGCAATAAACCCAGGACAAATTATGCAAGGAGAGGTAGAGAACAGGGATTGGCAAAGGCTACCTCCCCACCTTCTGCCACTACCACACCACCCCATGGTCTCTCCTGCCCGGGGTGTGGCCAGCCCCTAGGCTACAGGTTATGTATAGAATGAGCAGCACTAAAGTCAAGCCAGACTGGCCTCAGCATAACTGAAGGGGGAGATGTTGGCCCCTGTCTTCTATCCATTTCACGAGATTATTTTTATCTGTATAAGTGGTTATGCCACAATATAACCATATAATGGTTATTATGGTGATACTGCCAGAGCAGGAGGGTACGAGAGGCAGCCTTGCCTAATAATTAGAATCAGGGTAAATTATCAAATCCACTTCTGTCATTGGTCATTTGCATGGCCCTGAGCAGGGTCTAAGGAAGTCATTAAGCCTCTCTGAGCCTCAGTTTCCTCACCTGTAAAATGGGGATGATAATAGCACCTACTTCAGAGTGTCGTTGTGAGGCTCAAGGGAGACAGCGCGTATAAAATGCTTTGCAAATTTTTCAGGTTCTTTCTGCATATCGGAAAGGGAGGGCAGGACCAGTGGCTGTAGCACAATGTAGATGGAGAATTGAGCCCAGATTCACTCAGCAAGACCTGAGTTCAAATCCTCCTTGAAACTCTTACTGGCTGTGTGATGATGGAGAAGCCATTTAAACCCTCTCGGCCTCAGTTTCCTCACCTGTAAAATGGGGCTACGGATACCACCTGTTTCATGGGGTTGTTTTGAGGAACAAACAAAATAATTTGTGTAAAGTGTTTTGCAAACCTTAGGCCACTAACTTAACTGAAGTCTGGACCAGTCTTTTTATCTACCCTCAGCAAGATTTCCTCATTTGTAATTTAGGGAAAAAAATGGCACCATCCTTAGAGGATTGGTGAGAGAATTAGGTAAGTGCTACAAGTAGGGGGCTCGACCTTCGAGATATCAATATCATCATTGTTAGTATGTACTCAGAAAAGGGAACGGCGCTACTAGCTCCCTCTGATAAGTTTCAGGTATAAGGAAATTGGAAAAGTTTGAAATAAAATAAGTCTGAGGATATATTTGAAAAATAAATGATCGTAAAGGAAAGTCTATGTAAGCGAAAGGAGTTTTCCCCTTACATTCTAAGAAATAATTTATTGACATGTCACAGGTATACATCAAAAGGCATTTAGCAAACACTTGACAAACCAAGGCTGCTAATAATTTGGTGAAAGAGATGAAAGAAGACACTGGAAATGTCACCAAGATTTGGAATGAGTAGACATGAGAAAGCATAAGAGGTTTCCCAAAAAGTTATTCAGAAAGTAAACCCTGCTCTTTAGAAAACCCCTTTTCCAATGTCTGGATCATGGAGCAGACTGGTACACTTGCCCTCAGGGACCATTTCCAGTTGTCCTGATCTATATCTGGCCACTGGACCTGAGGAGATAGTGAGGCTGGTGACTTTGCCCAGACCTCCCTCACTTAAATCCAATTCATTTGCGTGACATCACATCACCTTCCTGATGTCACGGGAAGGACAAACAACACCACTTGCCCTCAGAGAGAAGAACCAATTTCCTGAGCTATATCACAAACACGAAAAGGAAGGATGGTTAAATAGAATGATGGCTTTCAGATCCGCAACTCCTTCAGAGCAAAGCAAATGGTGACCAAGAGCCCACATTGGGGGTGACTGTGCCAATGTGACTGTGCAAGTTGATGTGATTTCATCAAGGCAGGGCCTCCCTTTGCTCATTCAGTCCCTGGACACCTTCATGGATAGCCTTCATTAGTCATCAGGACCCAAAAGATCCATTGACCAAGAACCAGGGCTCTATATACAGAGTAAAACAGAGAGAGGATGATTATGAATAAGAATAATTAGAAGCTGTTAAAAATTCCAGCTCTTTCTAAATAGGGCTGGCATTGGGCTTTCTTCCAGGATATTAAAGTGAGGACACCTGAATTCAAAAGTTCGAGGCTGGAGTCAGGATGTGATGGCCACAGCTGACAGGAAATATTTCCTGCAGGTGGCTGGGCATGAAATCCTAGATTGTATATCCCATGATACCAACACAGCTTCCTCTAAGCATTCACTTAAGGCAGAGCAATCTTCCTAAAGCACAAGTCTGATCATGGTACTTCCCTGTTAAAGAAACTTCAAGGGCTCCCTGGCACTTCTAGGGTAAAATGCTAAGTACTGAGCAGTTGGTGTCTTTCAGTTGTGTCTGATGCTTCGTGATCCCATTTGGGATTTCTTGGCAAAGATACTGGAGGGGTTTACTATTTCCTTCCCCAGCTCATTTTACAGATGAAGAAACTGAGGCAAACAGGGTTAAGTGACTTGCTCAGGGTCACACAGTGAGTATCTGAGAACAGATTTGAACTCAGGTCTTTCTGATTCCAGACCTAGTGCTCTAACCACTGAGCCACCTAGCTGCCTCTAGATATACAATACCTGAATTAAGAATAAAAGAAAATAATACTTTGGTTGGTGATATTTATTATACAATTTCTGGACATTTTTGTGATTGCCTTCACCAGGCAAGAACATTGTCTAAGTAATGCCTCTGTAAAGCTTCTGTGAAAGATTGGTTCTGTCATTGGTATAACAGACATGACCGCTTCTCCATCTGTGCTCCCTCTTTGATCTCTCATCCATATACAATAACTCCTGTTTATCGAATTCAATCCAATTCAATCTGCGCTCTTAAAGCCCATGGCATGTGCCTGGCACTGAACCTTAAAGTGTGCCAAGTAGCGAAGTGATGATCATTCCCATCTGAAGCTGAGGCTAGGAAGGGTCAAGTGACTTGCCTAAGGTCACAAAGCTAGTCAGTTTCTGATGTAAAAGGAGCAACATAGCAAAGGAGACCCCTCGAGGCTCGTGGATGGATCTCAGGGGGTCTGTGAACTTGGGTGAAACAGAAAAGTCCAATTTTCTTTAGGTATTATTGATTTCTTTGGTAATCCTGTGTTTTATTTTAGATGCTTGAAAACATTAAAGAAGAAGGAGCACAGGCTTCAGCGGACCTTCAGAAGGATCCATGCCTCAGAAAAGAATGAGAAGCCCTAGTGTAATAGACAGAGGGCTGCTCTGGTGGTCAGGAAGACCTGAGTGCAAATTCTGCCTTTGACACTTCTTAACACACTCTAGGCACATCGATTTCTTCTCAGGAACTCGCCATGCAGAAAATAAGTCGTTTTCATCAGTCCAGAGGAAGAATATCATAGGGTGGACAGGCAGCCCCTTCTTTGGGGTCTCTGATTCCCCTTATTTGTAAACTTGCCAGAGCCTGGGAAACCATCTGATGGGCAAGGTCATTAGCCCCAGAAAAAAAAAATAAAAGCCTATTTGGGTTATGGAGCTCCTAAGAAATGAACTTGGTTTACGCGACATTGCAATAGCCTCAGGTGTCTCTGCAGCACTTACCTCTGATCTGTGTTAGGGAGGAAGCTCCCACACTGGGAGTTCCCCTTGCTGATGATGCCACAGACGCTTCCTGTAATCCAACCATAGGACATTGGAATCATATGCTGGAGAAATGCCAGATATTGCTCATTTCTCCCTTGGAAGCCTAGCTGCTCCATTCAGGACTCAATCCATGTTTCATTCTTCACCCTTTGTGTTACCCCATTAAAGGGTTCTGGGCTTTGGGACTCTGGAGGTTGTTCTCAGAGAGATGGGCAGCTGCTCCCACTGCCCTAACATTCCTATAAAGAGAACAGCAAGAATACCTCTCAACCCCATGGGCAATGTGTTTACAGATTGATGAGTGTTTAATCCATTGAAAACATGAGGGCAAGGAAATGAATGAAAGAGAATGCCAAACCCGGTTACTCACTCGATGGCTGCAGGATCCTCTGTCACCTGCTCCCCTGAGCCCAAGGACTTCCCTCTTTGTCCCCTGGGAACTGTGAACCTTCTCCTCTACCCAAACACATCTGGCTCGACTGTATGAAATGCTCCCATACTATGGAGAGCGAGGCAGAGTGAGAGTCAGAGGAGGCCAAGTACAGAACCCACACACATCCTGCCTCACCCGCATGTGTATGCCTGATATCCACTGCCTCTATGCCATTTAAAGATGAAACAAATGAAGATTCTCTTAAACTCAACAAGCACTTCCTCAGCATGTACAAAGCACCAGGACTTCTCATTTCCAAGGGACAGCTGGATGTTACCATCTCAGTGTCCCACAAGGACGTCTAATTCCATAGTTCAAACTCACTATTCTTCCCCAGCCCCAAACCAACCTCTCTCTGCTATTCTTCAATTCTTTTGATGGTCCCACCATCAATCAATGAATACAACCAGCATCCATATCCCCCAGATGAGACCTGGGTTCCTCTTTGCCTCCTCCTTCTTGATTACCCCATGTTCAGTCAGTTGCCAGACCTTCTCAATTCCATTTCTATAATATTTCTCACATTTCTTCCTTTTCTTTTCATCCCATGGCAAGTAGCCCAGTTCAAAGCATCTATAATTGTAAAAGCCTTCAAACTGGCCTTCCTCTAGCTCAGATCTGTAACTAGCAAGGGGTAAATTGGGCTTTGCCCCAAGGCATTCACAGAAGGGAGATATATCCTTCCTCCCTTAGAGACTTCCTTCCCTGGTCTTCGCCTCAAGGTCATCCACCCACGTTACTATGAAGAAGTGAGACCAGGATGTCACTCTCTGGGACTTGCTGCCATTGTGCCTCTCTCCTACAGCCCCGGGGTTAGCATGCAGAGCATGTGACACCAAGTGACAGTGGAGAACCAAAAGATGAGTTGTAGATGTAAGTTTCTGGAAGGAAATGGTCTTCATGCTCCCTCCAGATGTTGGGGACACTACGAATGACTTCTCTGTTGCCACCAGTACATCTGCTCTCACCCCAGGAGATAGAAATCCCAGTCCCTGCTCCACTCCATGCCTTCCCCTTCCAAATCCCCCTTTCAAACTGATGGCTAAGAAATATGCCCAACACCTTGCTCTAATCAGTCAATGTCTCCATTCAGAAACCTTCAATCACTCTGTTGCTTAACAGATAAATGACTAAGCTTGGAATTGCTGACTCCATCTAGACTCAGCCTTCCAGCCTTAGCCACTTCCCCTGCCCCCTTTCAGGAACTCTGTGGCCTCACTCCATTGGACCACTCTCCATTCCTTATTCTTGACTTGACGGTTCTCATCTCTCAACTTTTGCTAGCACCATCCTCCCATGTCTGGGATCGACTCCCCATCTCAATCTGGGCCATAATTCAGTGTCTTCTCTGCCATGGAGCCTCCCTCGATCTCCAGCCACTAAGCAAAAGTGGCCTCTTCCTTCTAAGGTCACCTAGAGAGTACTGTGCCTGGACCTTCTCTCCATACTTACCCCTTCTTCCCTGGCTTGTCGTTCCTTCTCCCACTAAACTGTAAATTCCTTGAGAGCAGGCTGGGTCACACTGAGCTTTGTATAGCCAGCACCTCACACACAGTGAGCATTTTAGACATATTTGCTGAATTCAGTAGGACATCTGGCAGGGCAGCACTTCTGACGTCCACAGCATATACTTCCCCAATATTTTGTGTCACTCTTCTCAGACACCCTAGGGCTCCTGCACTAATTCCACTCCATTTCATCCCTTTCCATACCATTCTATATAATTCAATCCAATTTGATGCACTTTTGTTGAATTCTGTTATGCACCAGGTCATATTCTAAGTTCTGAGATAGGAGAGATACTGGAACTGGACCTATGATCCCATTGATATAGGGAACTTGGGGATGAAGAAATGCCCTCCTTCAGTGCATATGGACATGTCCTCTGTGATTTCTAGTCTTTGATAGAGAGCACAGAGAAGGTACAGGACTTGTCCAGGATGACACAGCCAATATGTGTGTTGGGGGTGGGGGAGAGAGCTTGGTTTCAACTTGGGTCTTCCTGGCTCTGGCACCAACTCTTTCTCTATTATGCCTATTAGATACCATATATAAGGGACTTTGCAGACCTTAAAGAGCTCTATAAATGGTTTTGTTGTTGAGTGATTTTTTTGTCATGTCTGACCTTTAAATGATATACATTTTTATATAGTATTGGGGTATGAGGCAGCTAGGTGGCACAGTGAATAGTGTCAGGAAGACTCATCTTCATGAGTTCATTTCTGACTTCAGACACTTACTAGCCACGTAACCCTGGACAAGTCACTTCACCCCGTTTGCCTCAGTTTCCTTATGTATAAAATGAGCTGGAGAAGAAAATGGCAAACCACTCCAGGATTTCTGCCAAGAAAACCCCAAATGGTCACGAAGAGGAGGACATGACTACAACAAGTGAACAACAACAAATCGGGATATGAAGTTTAAAAGAAAGAAGAACCAGCCCCTGCCCTGCAGGAACCTGCATATGAAGTGACTGAGGATGGGAGCAGGGGCTGCCAGTAGAGGGCATCAGAAAGGCCAACGGGAGGAGACAGAGCCTGAGGTGTGCTCCAGTGGGCTTCTCTGGGGCAGGGGGATTTCACAGTTGCAGAGATTTTTCACTGGGAAAACAAACAAACAAACAAAACAGCCTCACTCCTCAGCTAGAAGTGATTTTCTGCATCAGAAATTTCATGACATCTTAGGGCCCTGGTGAGTCCCATCAGGTGGCCCAGTGAAGAGTTAGTTAACTAGAGAAGGATGTGAGAATTCACGAGTGGTCATGGCACCTCCCCTGTTCCCCACTAATGTTTTTTTTTCCCTCTGGGGGCAGTCCTAACTCCCTTTACCAGCAGAGGCATAATTGTCCATGTGGACACATGGCCCTGTCCAAAGACTTCAGGGATTCTCCATTGAAGCTGAAGGGGAATGATGACTTCAGAATATGGATCTGTGGGAAGGATCTCACCTGGACTCTTTTTTCCCTCATCCACTCTGAATTTTTTTTCAATTCTCAGCTTTTATCTCATTTAATAAGGATGCCTCTGGTGGCTGAGCTGGAGCCTTAGACAAAGACATATCAGCCCGAAATAAGAATAGAAGAGAGTTGAAGATGACATCATGGTTTCTGCACACCAGAAGTGACCACAAATAACCTACAATAACCTTTAAAATTAGTTTTTTCCTGACTTCATAAAACAATATTTGAGTTGGCAGGCCCGACTTGGCACGCGCCCCGCAAGGCTCTATTTGTTTTCTGTAACCAGGAAGACACAACGAGTGTTTTCACATAGGTTTCCTCCACGGCTGTGGTTTTGCCATTTTCTGCCTCCCCCATTAGTGGCTGCTGGGGAAGGTTTGTCTTTGGGATGTTTATTAGGAGTAACAAGGATATGAATGAAAAACCATCCCTGTAACAATGCAGGGTGGGTGCCTCCTTCCATATGGAATGCTCACCGGATCTCCGAGTCAGTAGAACAGCCGCCGCCATGGCCATGGGGTTGCTTAATTCTGAGGTTATGTAATAGCATGCAGCTGGATCCGTGCACACTGGGAGACACAGAAGGAAATCAGGCCATATGTCCTTTGATGCGCTAACGAAAACCGAGATGTAGAGAGAGAGCGCAACTCACAACAGCACATGGGGAGAGTTACATCCAGTTCAAATGGGGAAAATCCAGCCCAGTCCCATCCCATCCAGCTGGATCCAAGAAGCAATTGAATTTAAATGTCTACTATAGGTGGGTACTGTGCTTGGAGCTTGGTGTCAAAGCCCAAACAGGCCCTTCCCTCAAAAAGCTTGCTTCAGAGGGGAGGAGATACAGACACAAAGAAGGAAGCATATACATGGCCATGGGAGGAGAAGAAAACATTAACAGTTAAGGAGATCTATCAATAAACATTGATTAAGTGCCTACAATGTGCCAGGCTAGGGATTCAAAAAGCTCCAAAAGACAGTCTCTGCCCTCAAGGAACTTAAAGGGGAGATCAGAGAAGGCTTCTTGAGGGAGGAGAACATGAGCTGAGCCCTGGAGGAAGCTAAGGATTCTAAGAGAAGGAATTGAGAATGGGAATATATGCTAGGCAAATAAAAAAGGCAGAAGAATCCCTTTGGGCCAAAGCAAGGCCATAGATTATCAGAAAAAAAAATACGTATGCACATACATACATGCATATGTATGTATATATGTATATTTCTATTATTTATATTTTATGTTATGTTTTTTCTGTTTTTCTTATGTAACATGTATCATATATTTAATATATAATTTGATAGAACATTTATGTATATATAAGTTCTATAAAAGTTTATGTTTTGTAAAACTAGTAACATAGCCTCTGTCTCTGTTTCTCCTCCCCTCTTTCTCTCTCTCCATCCCACATTTGTAATTTCATCAAGAGGTGAACTCCCAATACGGAAACTCCCTCCAGCAATGAGAATCAAGAATTCCTCCTTAACTCAGTTTTCTGGAGCATTGGCACATGAAGACTTGTCCATGGTCACACTATTGGCTGAATTTGAACTCAGCTCTTCCTGAGTCCAAGACCCAATTCTCTGTCTTCCAGAAAACATTTCATTTCTTACTAGTTAAAAATATTCCTTTTCCTAACAATGTTGCATTTTTCTCCTCTTGTAATCTTATCCTGAGTTGTGGTTCCTTGCTTTGGGGGCTTTTTGCCATCACCCCCCTGGGGGAACAGAGCATTATGGGTCATCTCCACTTTCGGCCATGTGGTACAATGGTTAGACTGAAGCTTTGCTAGGTTTGCCTCTGGTGTTTAACAGCTGTGTGACCTTTTCTGAGACTCAGTTTCCTCCACTTAAAGACGGAGGTAATAATGCCTGAATGACCAACCTCTCAGGGTAGTTGTAAGGATCAAAAGAGAAAATACATCTCAGAGTTATGCTTTGCAGACAATAAAATGTTAAAATTATTGTTCATCTCTATTGTGGTTATGATTCAATGTAATAAAAGCAAAACCAAAAATGATTCCTGAAGCAAACACAGCCCAAATCATTCAGACCGTATTTCTCAGAGTTCCCTCATTCTCACTGCCAACCGATCCTCTCTTCTTCCCAAGCAGAGAAGGAAAACTGACAATTAACCTCGAACTACTGCCCTGACCAAAGTTAACTGGCAATGCAACCCCTGCATGCACAAGCTGGCCGTGCAAAAACAGGAAGTGAGATTTCCCCAAGTAACGCTTAGGAGCCATGAGAAAACCAGCTGGGGCCACCCTCCCGTACAGGTCTTCAGGGCACCAATGAAAGGGTGCACATTTCTGATGCCCTCGCTCACAGAAGGCTGGGCTTGTGGATAGATCGCTTCCAGCCTCGGCTCCTGAGAGGCCGGGGCCCAAGCAAGTGTGGCCCAAATATTTAGAATTCTCTCTTTGTGAACAAACAAATCCCTCTGCTTGGTACAAAATGAAAAATCCCCACAAGTGAGGGGGGCATGGAGGAAGGCAAGATGAAGGAAGGGAAGATGAATCGGGAACACGGCTTGGGCAATTACAAAAACCAGGTTCATCGGCCCAGATCCTCCTTTTCCCCAGTTGTTCTGCTCTATTTCTCACAATACACTGCTGGGATTTGGGATTTTTTTTTATATTTTCTCTCTATGCATGCTCACACATCTGCTCCACATGTGTGACCAACCGACTGGGATTCCAAAGCCAAATGTCCTGTTAAACGGACAGAGTGGGCAGATCATTCCTTGGAGAGCTGAGATTCTGCCTGTGGTGGATGGCCGCCAAACGCCCTGGTGTAATAAAGACAAGCAGTCAGCTCATTGGCATGGCATTGAAATGAACTGTGTCTTCTGCTGAAACCCATCTGGTAGCCATCCCTGGAAGCCTGGTGCCCAACACCTAGGCCTGGCAGTGTCCCTGGAAGGCTGAAAATGTCTTTGTGCCGGCAGCCTGAGAAAGCCGGGAGCAGAGAAGAGGCGTGTGGGGGGCTGAGGGAGAAGCCTCCCGACTTCCCTCCATCATCCCAAATGAAATAAAGCTGGTTGAACAAAGGAAGCCTCACTGGGCTCCCGGGTGAAATCCTCCCTCTCCCACTAAAGAGCAGTGCTTGGCTCTCACCTCAGGCAAAATTAAACAGTCTGGACAAAGAGCTGCCTCACCTGCTCAGTAGCCAGAGTCTTTGCAGCAAATTGTCTCAAAGAGCCACAAGGCCAGGCCTGTCTGCAAAGCCTAGCTCCCACTTGGAAAGGAAGCCTCGTCCGGGCCTGAGAGCCTGATCAAGTAACCAGAGAAGACCAACAGATGGTCCTGAGCCTGGGCTGGAAGCCACTGCCCATCGCTGAACCTGAGCTCACCAGCCAGTCAGTGCCTGGAGGGCGCCAGCCCAAGGGTCCCGTTATTTTTCTGGAGTTAATTAATGTTTAGGATTTGGTGGTAGGAGGCAGTTACATCAGGGCCATTAAAATTAAGCAGAATAGAATGGGACTGAACAAACACTATGCGATTGCAAAGACCAACCTTGGGCCCCGGGAAAAAAAAGAGGAAAAAGAACCCACCTTCCTCCCTTGTGTGTAAGGACATTGGACATAAGGACATGCTGGACATTGCAGACAATGTCAGTCAGACCCCAGGCAGAGTTTGCCAAACTGCTTTATGTGTTTCTCTGTTCCATGTTTCTGTATTTCGTTTTTCTCTACTTCATTTTTCCTCTATTTCATTTCTTTCTCTAATTTCATTTTCTTTATTTCAATATGCACATATGTGTAACACCTATCTATTTATACAGATACAGACATAAAATTCTGGCTTGCTACATTGTAAGATGGAGAAGGCTGCCTTCAGAAATGAAGATAATATAAAAACAGCTGGGTGACTCTGGGCAAGTCACTTCAACTGCCTCCATTTCCCCCCCTGTGAAATGGGGATAGTAATAGCCCTGACCACCCCAAGTTGTTGGGAGGATGATTCAGAGATTTAGATGTGCAGGCAGAAAACCTGGGTGGAAATCCTAGTTGGTCACTTACTGCCTGTGGCACTCAGCCTGTGTGGGCCTCAGCATACCCATCTGGGAAATGGATGATAGGGCCTTCGAGGTGCCATCTAGCTTCAGATCAGATGACCCCATGATCCTCTGCCCTCAAAGCATCCTCCAAGCCTATAAGGACCATCTGGAACACGCCAGGGGCAGGGAAGCACCTGACAGAAAAAGGGAGTTTCTGACTGCTTAGAGACTTCCTTTCTAAAAGTCCTTTCACAGCAAATGCTCCATCATGTCTGGTGCCTTGGCTTTGTTGGTGAAAGTGTCATGGGAATCTATGATCATCATTTGTCCCTGAAAACCAAACCCAGAGGAATTAGATACTTGGTCAAAGAATCCTGGAAAAGACTTACAAGAACTTTGACTAATCCAGCCATTAGCTTTCACGAAGGACTGCTTGAAAAGACTCAAAGAGGAATCAACTCCTGATTTAATAAAATAAAATACTCCATAGCAGGGACTGATTTCACCCAGCTCTTTCCTTCCAGGCCACCTGCCATGGCAGACAGAATGCTGGATGGGGAATTTGGAAGACCTGCACGTGAGCCCTCTTTTGGGTATTGACCAGTACTGTGGTCATTGGCAAAACCTTTTATTTCTCTAACCCTCCTAAAAAGTGAGGCCAACAATACCAGCAGTATAGACTAGACTGGGTTGTTCTAAACTCAAACAAGAATATCTATAAGGCGTTTAATCTTAAAGTGGTATATGAACATACTATTTTAACTTTTCTTAAAACCCCTCAAATTTCAAGACTCTTTTTCCCTCTCTCCTTCAAATTGAATGCTTCACTAGGCAGTTAGTCCATGGTTCCTTATTCTACCCCCCACCCCTTGTTAATGAACAGCTATCCAGGACTCCCTGAAAGGAATGGTATGAGGGCCTATAAAAGTGTGGCTTCCCTCTTCTCTTTTTACGGGCTGAACAGCGAAATTCCTCCCCTCATGGGTCTTATTCCTTCTACTAAGCAAATGTCTTTTTTTCCTCCAAGGTGATTTTCCTCCCAATCAACATTTTTAAAAAAACACCAATAATGGAAAAACAAAACAAAACAATACACACACTTACTTTGTATTTAAAAGTACTGAATATTTGTGGTTTGAAAGCTAGTCACCAGTACTTAGAAGCTGTCCCCTCTGCTTTGATACAGGCCCCCTTCCTACATCACAAGGGGCCTCTGACATGCTTCTCTGAGGCCACTTCTAACCTCACAGGCAGCCACCCAATGATAGGCAGTAGAAGTGATGAGATTCTTTACATCTGTTTTCCTTTTTTGCTGGGTTGGAGTTGATGCAGCCAACATCCCTGTCTCTGTTGTTGACATAATGGACATAGGACTTTGAAACTGTACTTGGACTAATATGTTTACAACCATGTTTATTTTAACAGCAAAGGAGTGCAGGGAGCAAAGTGTGTGGAAAGGAGATTTATCTCTCTCTTATAGATGAGAACACCCAGGCTCATAGAGGAAATGGTCCCTCCCAGTGCAGTAAGGGGATGAAGAGATCTGAGAAGAGTCGTTTCTTCTGTGTCTCATGATATGGAGAAGAATCAGTTGGAAAGGTTGCATCTGAACTAGACCACCATTTCGCAACATCCCCCTAAAGAGCCACCACTATGCCTTTAAGCTTTAGATAGAATGGGGCCATCAGCATCTTATCAGATGCATAAGAAATTCCCCAAGCAGTCTGCCAATGGGTCTTCGTGTGTGAAACCCAAAATCCTTGCCAACTTCTTATCCTGAGCACATCCGTTGCTCCAAAATGCACTGGAGGCATCTCAGCTGGGCCCGCTGAAAAGACTCCTGATTTCTTGATTGGGTAGAAATATAGCCTCACAAACCTTAGCTTGTGGGTGTTGTTTCTGACTTGGTAACTGGAAATCCACTTGAGACTGGGCATGCTAAGGCCGTACCCAAACAATGATCATTTTCATCTCAATGGAAATTCAGTGAAAACTGTCTTGAACCCAGACCTCCTGTTCCATTTCCAGTTTCCACCCCTTCACACAGATTACCCCCACCCACCTGACTCCTTGCCTGGAATGCTCCCACTACTCAACTCCACCTCTTAAGGAATTGTTAGTTATTGTCTAGGCTGCTTGCACGTCAAGTCCAATATAAAGGCTTTTCTGATCCCCCAAGTTCCTAGTACCCACTCCCTCCCTGCAAATCACTTTTTTTTTGTTTTTTTGAGAGCAATTGCGGTTAAGTGACTTGCCCGAGGTCACACAGCTAGTAAATGTGTCAAGTGTCTGAGGCCGGATTTGAACTCGGTCCTCCTGACTCTAGGGCTGGTGCTCTTCTCACTGGGCCACCTAGCTGCCCCCAAATCACTTTTTGTGTACTTTACTTTTACTTATCTAGTTAGATGTTTCTCTCCTTTTATAGAAGACAAGCTTGAGGTGACAGACCAAGGTGGCGGAATAGAAGAAAACGGTGGAGTTCAGGTGGATCCTAGCACTGAACAAGCTGATTATCAAACAACTCACTCCCTTAGATAAGAAGTAAATATGATCCAGATCAGCCCAAGGCAGAGCTAAAGCACACTATGGCCCGAGGGCCAAATCTGGCCCACCACCTGTTTTGGTGGAGCTAAGAATGGTTTTTACATTTTTAAATACAGTAAAACTTTATTTTAAAATGTAAAAACCGTTCTTAACTCTCCCAGGAGAAAATGGGAGGGAAGATGGGGGAACTTGTTAACACACATAGCAGTACTATATGTGAACTTTGAAGAAGTGGGGGAGGGGAGCAGGCATCAATTGAACTTCACTTTCATCTGAATTGGTCAACACATGTGTACATACACACACACAGGGTTTGGTGTAGGAATACATTCAATCCCAAAGGGATACATATAGGAACAGCAAGAGGGGAAAGGTCAGAATAAGAGATAGGAAAGATTTAGGGAGTGATTAGGCATAAGCAAAAATAAACCCTATGCCTGGAGAGGAGATAGTGAAGAAGAAGTTAAAAAGGAAAAAAGAAACTGGGGGAAGGAACAAGGAATTATAAACAGGATAATGAATAGGAGAATAGGATAGAGGCAAATAATTAATTATCATGACTACAAATGTGAATAGAATGAACTCACCCACCAAATTAAAAAAAAAAAGATTAGCAGAATGCATAAGAAAGCAAAATCCAATAATGTGTTGTTTATAAGAACCACACAAGAAACATAAGTCTCAGAGTTTTAAAATAAGGGATTGGAGCAAAATCTATTTTGCTTCAACTGAACACAAAAAGCAAGGGTAAAAATTATAATTTCAGACAACCAACCACAAAAGTAAACTTAATTAAAAGAGCTAAAGAGGACATCAAATTTTAATGAAACCTAACTTAGAAAATAAATTGATTTGAATGCTTAACATATATACACTAAATGGAATAGCTTCTAAGTACTTAAAGAAAATTTTAAATTAATTTAAAAGGAAATAGAATAGATAAAATAGTAGTAGCCCTCAATTTATCTCTATTGACCCCTGATAAATATAAGAAAAATAAATCAGATGAACTTAAGGTCATAAATAGAATTTTAGAAAAAATAGATTAGATTCTTGATTTGTGTATGTGTATGAAAACTGTATGGTACTTTTAAGAAAATTCATGTCTTAGGACATACAATCTCACAAGCAAAAGCAGAAAAGCATAGATGGAATACATAGGCTTTGTGATCACAGCAAAATAAAAAATATATTAAAGGGCCACTGGAAAAAAATTAAAAAACATCTAGAGAGTAAATAAGAATCTTAATGAATTGGTAGGTCAAAGAACAAATTACACAAACAATGGATAAAAGAATGGATAATGCAGTCCATGAAGAGTAAGACATTTCTAAACAGTTTTATTAAAAAGAAAAGAAAAGAAAAAGAGTAGATAAATGAATTTGAAATGTAGCTAAAACCCAACAAATTAAAACCCTCAATTAAGCACCAAAATAGAAATTATGAAAATGAGAAAAATTAACATTTAGCAGCTTAAATTAACAGTTGAATTAATTAAAAATTAAATACATCAATAAGGTAAATTGAATTGACAAAATTGAAAACAAAAATTGAATTAATAAAATAGAAGCCTTAAAAATTAGAAAAAAAATAGTTAAATTGATTAAAAAGACAGAAGAAAATCAAATTATCAGCACCAAAAATGAAAAAAAAATCCCAACAAATAAAGAGGAAATAATGGATATCATTGGTAAATACTTTGCCTAGCTATGTGTCAATCAAACCAACAATTTAAATAAAATAAATGAAGATTTAGAAACAAAAATCAATACCCAAGTAGAACAAAATGCAAAGAATTTAAGTAATGTGATTTCACAAAAAGAAATTGAATAAGCCATAAATTATCTTTCAAAGAAAAAACTAGACCCAGAAGGATTCATAAGTGAATTCCTTCAAACATTCAAAGAACCATTAATTTCAATTACATAAACTACTTGCAAAAATGGCAAAGGGCAGGCTCCTGCAAAATTCCTCCCTGACAAAAACATTGCCTTGTTCCATAAAAAAGAGAGTTAAAGTAGAAAAAGAAAACTATAGACCAATATCCCTAATAAACATTAATGCAATTTTAAATAAATAGCAAATATGTTATAAAATTATCATGAAGATTTGGATTTATACCAGAAGTACAGAGTTGGTTTGATATTAGGGGAATTCTAAACTTAATTAACCATATTAATAACAAAATGAACAAAATTACATGGTTCCATGAGTAGGTTAAGAAAAAAACTTTTGACAAAATGCAATAAATATTTGTTAAAAAAAATACGATTAGGAAACATAAGGAGAAACTGACCTGGATTTTCCTTAAATGATAGTTTTTATTGAAAACCAAGATTTATATTAAATGTAACAGATAAATTAAAATAGCTCCTACTAAAATTGGGTGAAACAAGGCTGTCCATCGTCACTATTTTCATTTGACATACTATTGGAAGTGCTAGCTCTAGCAATAAAGAAAGAAAAATAGTATGGGGATAAGTATATGGAAAGAAAAAATGATCTTTTTTGCAGATGATATGATGGCATACTTAAAGAATCGTCAAAATTAACTGAAACAACTATTAACTTTAGGAAATGTGCAGTGTGTAAAATATATCCATGCAAATCCTCAAATTTTCATTATAACAACAATGAAATCCAGAAGGAAGAAATGGAAAAAATGCATTGGAAATAATTACCAAATGGATAAAATACTTAGGATATATACCTACCAAGATACATAGAAGAACTATATAAACACAATTGCAAACCACTGTTGACAGAAATCAAGACTGACTCATGGAATTGGAAAAATATTAATTGCTCAAGGGTAGGCTGGGTCAACATAATAAATTTGTCTAACTTAATTTACTTATTCTATGACATTTTAATCAAACTACCAAAGGATTACTTTCTAGAAGAATTTAAAAAAATAATAGTAGCTAAATCCATGCTGAGAATCTCAAGGGAAATAATGAACCTAAGTGAGAACGAAAGGCATCTAACCATACCAGATCTCACGTTGTACTACAAAGGACCATTTCCAAAACATTTTTGTACTGGTCAAAAAATAGATCAAACAGTGGAACAGATTAGGCAGACAACATTCAGAAGTAGTATCCTACTAATCAGCAAACACAAAGACCACAATTAATGGGATAAGAACTCATTATTTGACAAAAAACTGCTGGGAAATGGCCAACAAGATGGAAGCCATTAGAAACAGGCCAACACCTCCCACTTTCTACCAAGATAAGCTCTACATTAAATGGGATCTAGATATACAGGGGTGTCCTAGAACCAGCTCAAACTGACTCCCTGGATCCTATTGTTAAATATTCCTTGTGAACATTTACACTTCAGGAATCATTAAACTACAGGTCTGAGCTTGATTTGCTGTTTTGTTGATTATCTAGACTTAAGAAAGTGATGGAGACAATGCAACTTAAAAGTATGTCAGTGGTACTTTCTTCTTTTTCAGAGTCTGTTGTTAAACATTTAAAAGCACACTTCTGCCTAGATATAAAAGGCCACATGAAAAATAAATTAGAGAAACATGGGGTGGGGGTGGGGGGGGGAGATTAGGTGTCAGTTTTATGGACAGAAGAAAAATCCATGGCCCAAACAAGGAATAGAGAGGATGACAGAAGATAAAATGGCTCATTTTGATCACACAGAATTAAAAAGCTTTTTTGCACAAACAAATCCAATAAAGCTAAGATTAAAAGAGAAACAATTAGAAAAAAATCTTTACAGCAAGTTTCTCTAATAAACGTCTCATTTCCAAGACATATGAGAAATAAATTCAAAATTATAAGAATAAAAGCTATTCCCCATTTGATAAGTGGTCTAAGAATATGGCCAAGAAAGGCTATAGGAAAGAAACCTGGGGTACCTATAAAATGTATCCCAAATCACTAAAAATTAGAAAAGTGAAAATTAAAGCAATTCTGTGATTCCACCTCACAAACATCAAATTGCCAAAGATGACGCAAAAAAGGAAAATGACAAATATTGGAATATCTGTGGGAAAAGATACATTGATAGACTGTTGTTGGAGCTATGAATGGGTAAAACCATTCTGGAAAGCAATTTGGAATTATACACAATAAAAGGAAAGTGAATGGATAGGAGTAAGCATTTATTAAGTGACTACTGTGTGCCAGGTAGTGAGCTAAGTACTTCTTAAATATTATTTGATATTAAAAGTTATGAAATAGTACATGCCCTTTGACCTGGCTGTACCACAGATAGGCCTATACCCCCAAAACATATCCAGAAAAGAGGAAAAAATCTTATGTGCATTTTAAAAATATGTATTTGTAGTTGTTTTTTTTTGTGGTGGCAAAAAACGGATACTAAAGGGATGCCTACCAATTGAGGACTATATGATTAAGTTATAGAATATGAATTCATGGAAAACCATGGTTTTGAAGACTTTTATGAACTGATGACAAATTAAATGAGCAGAACCAAAAGAACAGTGTGAAGACAATAAGCCTTGAAACCTGGAAGAATCGTGATCAATACAATGAGCGTCCATAATTCCAAAGGATTGTCGATGAAACTCCCTCCCCGTCCCAGAGAGGTGATGCATTTAGGGTGTAGAGGGAGGCAGAGATGCTTTGTATACAACCAATCAGGCATATTTTTGTTTAATTATACATATTTGTTACAAGGAATTTGTGAATTTTTTCCTCCTTTTTTCAATGAGGAGGGAGGTGAGAGGAATTAAAAACTGCATTCTGTTATTATTTTCATAGAGAGGATGGGGTACATTGCATGCATTTTCAGATGAAGTGAAAATACTGTACTTTTAGTTTGGCCTATTTGTTTTACTTGGTTACAAGAGACCTCTCCCAGGGTAGGGGCCATCTGTGTCTGTAAAAACAGAATAAACCTTTTCGTTTTGCTTTGTGTTTTTTTAAGTCACTTGAAGCAATGCAATGACACATCATATAGATGAGGAGGAAGGAAAACTCAGGTCCTACTCCCACTTCTGACTTACAAGCAGAGATTCTGTGTTTTCCTTCCATGCTCTGGCTCCTTTTGGTCCTTTTCATTCGAGCTCATGAGTGTTTGTTGACAATGCCATGAGGCCTTTGCTTTTTCCATACCCAACCCCACCCCACTCTCTTTATTTCACAACTTTCTGGAATTTTTGCCTTCTTCTTTTCAAACAATAATTAAATGACCACTTTTCCAAAACACATGTAGAACCTTGGAGTCAGGGGCTGCTTAGTTTTCTTTGCATTCCAAGTACCTAGAGCAGTACATAGCAGAGCTGCTGTATAGTGCAAGCCTAGGAAATGCTTATTCAGTGAATGAATGAAAATGAATGGCCCCATTGGTGAGGTCATGGATCCTCTGATGTAGATAGAGCACCCTACAATTCTCAAGCCCAAATCTCACCACCACCTTCTGAACAGACTTTGTCTCAGAGTTTCTTAGTAGCCTTCAAATAACCCAGAGATGTTACTTTGGTTTGAAAGTGGTAAGGTGTTGTCAGTGAAAATTAGATTTCATGGTAGGAGGAAGAGAAACAAATAGATGAGAAATAATGCATGTAGGATGTAGCCACTGGCCATGGGTGAATGACTGTCCCTGAAACTTCAGTCTCATGGACTTTCAGAGAGAATACCATGTGTGAACATACACATATGAATCTGCCTTTCCTCCCAGATTTCAGCTAACCTCCTTTCCACATACTCTTTCCTGCTTCTCCCTTCTGCTCTCCCCTTCACTTCAGAACCTGCCAAACCCAAAGCTAGCTGGAGGGCCATCAGCTACAATTAGCTTTTTTAATTAAAAAGCCAAATTCAGAGTTCGCCCTGCCTTGAGTCATTCATTGCTGGGGAAGCACAGACAATAGGGTGCTGCCAAATTATTATGAAAGACCCATTTTATCATCTAAACAGAAGGGGGAGATCCTGGGGAGGAGGCTTCCATAAACACTGCTCATCCTCACTCTGCCCTTAAACAAAGCAAGTCTGTTGGGCTGAGAGCACACATTCCACAACAGAATCTCTACCATGTTACCTGCTAAAACAGTAACAGTTAAATCAAATGTGTCTTGACTTGGAACAGAACTAAAGATTGTAAATGAAATTTTAAGAAAAACAACATAATATTTTTTTTAAATGACCATGGCTGCTGCTGAAAGATGGCATCTTCCCTTTACAGAGAGGTGGTGCACAGCAGGTGAGGAATGAGGCATACATCATCTTTGCTTTAAACTGACATCTCTGCTATAGAAAGGGCTCTTTAGTGGGGTTGGGCGGGGTATTGAGAATGGAAAAATATAAATGAAATAAAAGGCAATAATATGTATGGAAGATTTTAACAGGAAGTTAGAGGGAAAGGACTCACAATCCTTGGGATGCAGCAGCAAAGAAGGTGGCCATGCTTCCTCTTTACTGACATTTCCATGGACAAAATTATATCTATTTCTGATGCTGGACCACCTGACAAAGCCAAGCTCTTTGGTGGCAAGAATTTTCTTTCCTGGGTCTTCAGTAGCTGCTGCTGTAGCAGCTGCAGGGGCAGTTGCCAGGCTGCATCTCATGGGACCTGCCTCCCAGCATACTGGCTGAGGGCAGTGGACAGAGCACTGAGCCTGAGAGTCCTGAGTTCAAATCCAGCACCAGACATTTATTAGGTGTATAACCTTGGGCAAGTCATTTAACCTCTGTTTACCTCAGTTTCCCCAAGTATAAAAGGAATGATAAAAGCATCCAACAGTCAAGGTTGCTTTGAAGATCAAATAAGATAATATTTGTAAAAAGTGCTTAGCAGAGTATTTACTACCTACTAGGTGCTATACAAATGCTTCCCCCTTTCACCTTAGCATAAGTCCTTACTACAATCACAATGGCTCTGCCTGTGACTGGGCAATCTTTATGGAAATATATACAATTCATTAAGAGGGAAGGTGTCCTCTATCATTTTCCCTCTCCTCTCTTCATTTCAGTGGATTGTTAGTTTTTTCTTGTCTTTGCAGATGTAATTAAGTCACATGAAAGGGAAAATAATTTCCACTTTGAAATCTGCTTGCCAATGACCACACCTCAAAGTGAATACCTTTGCAGAGATGGCGATCATAACAAAATTTCATTCTCTATAGTTACATCATATTTTGAAAATACTCACTGTATATGCACACAGTTTGGGAGGCAGGAGAAGACCTGCTGGTGTCCATCACAGACGTGGAGTGGAGATACTGCCATTGGGGATGACTCTCAGCACCCAGACAAGAAGGAAACGAGGGCTTTACCTCTAACCAGGATGGGACTTTCCTGAAGCCTCCGCTCTGTGTTCCCTGAAAAGAAAGCTTCAATTAAGGAGAGACACTTTGGCATTTCTAGCCCGTAGGTCACAGAGTTGAATGATATCCTTCTTTATCTCTTACGTGAACCAGTCAATCAACAAATGCACCAGGCAGCTGCCTGGGAGGGTTCTGGGAATACGATGAGACGGGGATAACAGCCCGTGCTTTTCAGGAGTTTCCATTCTGTTTGGAGAGAAAACATGCCCAAAATGGGTTTACACAAAAAAAGGTAAAAATAAAAATACAAAGTAGTTTAGGCCGGGGGGCAGGGGAGGGGGACTAGCAGCCAAGGGGAACAAGAAAGATTCCACTGAGAAGGCGGCACTGAGTCTCTTCAGCTGACAATATCTATTTCCGTCAATGCAATGAAGATTCCATCCCAGGGCTGAATTTGAGAAGAGGTCACAGACTCAGCACTGGTTGGTGGTGTTTTAAACTCTCCCAACACTGCAAAAGGAGGAATGAGCAGGAGAAAACCGCATCTTGCAGCTAAGACCTGCAGAGAAGAGGAAGAGGCAGAATCCTTTATCCCCAAGACTCCAAGGCAGCTACCCCCAAATCGCCTGTGCATTCTAACTACCTGGGAGCTAGCTCTGTAAGTTTGCAGTTTGCCATTTCCATGAATGTCTCCAAAACCGTCAGGGTTTTCTCTTTTCCACAAGGATTTTTAAAGATATCATGTCTTCCCTGGTTTTCCATAATACTTTTCCTTTTGTATTGCAGAGGACAAATGAGCTCTCACTCTCTCCATACGGTCCCATCATACAAAGTTGGGTCCACTCCATTGTACCTGTATGATCCACTCAGTAGAAAAATGAGACAGGATTTGGGACAAAACGCTGATGACTAGACAGAGTCACTGTTGACAACAGACATACGTGTCTCAAATTGCCTCCAAAGGGAATACTGTGTATTACTCCCAGTTCTAGATTCTAAGGGCTCGCCTAGAATTTTTGCAGAAACAGAAAAAAAAAAAAGTAGGCTTCAGACAGAGTGGAAAAAAGTCACCGCACATCAGGCCCAATAGACAGACAGACAGACAGACAGACAAGGAAGACTTCTCCCGGAGTGTGGACAGAAGGGAGATTCTGGTCATCCCAGAAGGAGCAGCCCTCCTTCCATTCCTCCCAGGCCTAAGCAAGGGCCAGCCCTGCTAGACATTGAGCGGCCCCTACTTTAGTTTTCTTTTCCGTGAAAAAAAGAGGAGAAATCCCCATTTGATTTGGCACCTATCGAACGAACCCCCCTGCCCACCAGAGTATCTGACCTTGAATGTCTCTGAAAGTTAGACTCCTGACTGGCAGAGGGTCTGGCTCTGGAATATGAGAATTGTCTGCACGGCACAAAGAAATACAGAAAAGGAAGCAGGCTCCAAGAGAACGAGACTTCCATTCTGGAATCTTTGCTGGGAATAGCAAGGCTAATCTGGATTCCATTTCCATACAAAGAGGTTTATTTTACTGTGAACTCTTCATAAATAAAAATGAAGATGTTAATATGTTTTATCCTCTGCTAGACAGGCTACTGCTCTCTTCTCTCTCTCTCTCTCTCTCTCTCTCTCTCTCTCTCTCTCTCTCTCTCTCTCTCTCAGCTCCAGCCCTCTTTAATGCTCAAATGATTCCATAAAGTGGGGAAGCGACAATGGCAGGTCCATATGCAGAAACAGAATTTAGGAATATTTGCGGCTCAAATTTTCTCCCCTCAGCTGCAAGTGGGGCAACCACAGGGCTCATTCCTGGTGTTAGACTCCCTCTAGTGACTGTTTGAGAAACGAAAAGCTAGAAGTTTGGGATACGCTGAAGCAGCCGTCGAATAAAAATATAATACGCTCCATGGTATGCGTATCTTTATTTACTAAGTTATGCACATGTTTTTTTGTACTAACATAAATTATTAAGCATACACAAAATGGACATTTAAAGGATGTGATATAAATGAAATAAACCATATTTTCAATTATTTTCAGTTTATTTATTAACAATACACAAACCAAACCAACAAACATTTCACCCATTCCAGGGGACTTAGCAAGTAGGTGCTACTGTTCACGGCTGGGTAAGGTGAGGTGAGAAATGACTGCCTGCTCACACAACTGCCACAGAGGGCATTTATTTTCCAGTGAAGTCCATGCTGACTACTGCAGGCAGGGAAAGGGGGGCATTCATTTAGCTATTAATTAAATATGCATTATTTGTAATAATAAAAAATATAATTTCTAATATGTATTTGTATTATCTATTCATAATTTATATTTGTCATGCTATTTGGAATAAATATTTGTGGTTTATAATAATGAGTATAATAGAATCTTATATTGATGTTTGTTTACATTATATTTATAATACTATGCTAATAAGCTTATTTATAATTTATGGTACGTTTAATAATAAATAAAGTTATTAAATAAGCATTTATTAAGCTCCTTCTACATGCCAGGCACTGGTGATATCTACACAAAACTCCCAGGGTGATAAAATTCTGTCAGGGAGAAAACAAGTCTACGTAGGGATATAAGCAAGGCACCCAGGAGAGGTGAAATCACCTGAGAGGGGACGACGCTGGCACCTGTGGACCCAGGACAGGATGCCTATAGAGATAGCCGATAATCAGAGGGTTGAAGGAAATCAATGAAGATGCAGGGTGTCGATGATGAGGGGGCTCATTCTAGGAGTGGGGGACAGGGCAAAAGCCTGGAGGTGGAAGATGGAGTATCTCCTGTGAGAACAGGCCAGTGTGGCTGAACTTGGGGATTGTGGAGGGGAATAATACATAAGAAAGCTAAAAAAACTGCAAGGGTGTTCAGAGCTTTGAATGCCAAACCAGAGTTAGGTCAGAAGAAGACACTAGAGATTAGGAGGTGAGTGATGGGGTCAGAGAGCTGTGTATTGGGAAGATCACTCTGCTAGAAGACTGGAGGATGGACAAGAGTGAGGTGAGCCTTGAGGCAGGAGACCCTCTAGGAGGTGATTGTGACAGCACAGATGTGAGGTAATGAGGGTCTCTATTCAGGGGACTGCTTGAGAAAAAGAAACACCCATGAAAGACTCTGTGGAGATAGAAATGATCAGGTTTGGCAGCTACCCCGGGAAGAGCCAGGAGTAAAATGGCCATGCTGCCCCCTTCCCGCCTGCTTCCTTGCCCACACCCATGGATCTCCTCGAGTCCCCCAGGCAATGTCCATTGCAGGAAAGAAGATGAGAGGAGATGGAGTGTCCATAGTCTCCACAGTACAGCCGGGCAAATGACTTCTCAAGTCACACAGCTGGTCAGTGGCAGGACCAGGGGCCACATCCAGATCTTCTAATTCCAGGAATCTTTCTGGGACATCCCAGCTTTTGGGGTTGTTGTGAATATCAAATAGGATAACATATATAAATACGGCTTGGCAAATCATGAAGCACCCTCTGAGTGGTGGTGGTTATTGTTGTGGTTTATCTCCAGAAGGCTGGTCTTAGTTATAGGCAGAAAGACAAAAACCCATCTGCTCCTGGAGGGCAAGGACTGTCTCTTGCCTCTTCTTGTATCCGAGTGCTTAGCGCAATGTCTGGCTGGCACAAAGTAGGCACTTAATAAATGTTTATTGATTGATTAACGTGGACTCTGTTTTCTGCCCGTCCCAGTTGCATGGCACAGTCTGGACCCCAGAGGTATTTCGTGCTTTTCTTTTTCCTCTGTCCACATGGCTGATCTGATCTCCCCTGAGTTCCTGCAGATCTCATTGAGGGGGCCCCACGGTACTCCGGGGCCTGATGCAGTCAGCACACTGTCAGCCACAAACAGGAGCATCTGGAGGACCTCACCATCTATGGGGAATCCTATAATACCAAAGATGAAATTTTAATACTTTGTTATTTAAATTTGTTAAGCATTCAGAGTACATGGGGTGATCCTGGAGAAAACTATTAAGTCAGCACATGCCTTATGGATATTAGAGACAGGTGTTACATATGTGTGTGTATATTACTTGTCATGAAGTGGTTGATATATGGACAAAAGGAGCAGTGGGCTTTTGTTCTCCAGAAATGATGTACCCAACAGAGATTCTCATTTTTCTAAATTCCTTCAGCCTCAATAGAAACTGCCATCATCACTTATGAACCTATTTGTCAGGATATGTCAGACTCAACAGGCATTGAGAATTTTTATATATCTCAGAATCCTCAGCCTAACTACTTAAAAATAATCATGGGCAGTTGAGGTATGTGGTTGAGACATCCTAATCACTGTAGCTTTATGTAATGAAGGTCAGCTTGTGTCAGCTAGCCCCAAATCCTTCCTCTTAAATTCACAACTGTAAATCCAACCTGGGACTCCACAAAGCAGCCGAAGTGAGTCTGATTACACGACCATTTCGGCTCAAGGAAGGAGCCCATCTGTGGACCATTGAGGCTTGGCAATAATGTATCATCACCTCTCCACATTTACTTGACAACTGACAGGGCTCCATCAATGACACTCCATTGAGTATAGCCACATCTTACTGCTGCCACCACCTGGAGAAGGAATGGCTGTCATCACAGTGCATTGCCGAGAGTTCAAACCAAAGTCTTCTCATTCAAAGGCGAGAGACTAAATCTGGATGTGCATCTACTTCCCTGCCCCCATAGTGTGCATTCATGAAAAGAGTCCATAAGATCAAGAAAAACCAACGCACATGCCCTTGCTGGAGACCAAAGCAGATGACACGAAGGTAGAGAAGAGCCATGTGCCTGTACTGCACTTCCTAGTCATCATTCCCAAACCAAGCGCCCACCGCTTTCTCCCAGGGATTCTATCTCCCCAACTGCAGAGAACACTAAACACTTAACTGTGTGTTGTACTGTGGACCCCTTGGGTCGTTTGGTAGAGACTAGAAACCCCTTCTCAGAATCATGTTTCTGAATACATAAAACAAAAATATGGAGGATGACATAGGAAACCAATTATATGGGAATACGGTTACCAAAATGCAACTTTTTTAACCAGTTCACAAACCCTAGGTTGAAGGGACATTTCTGAGACAAAATTCTGCCCAGAATCAAATGGGGATTTGATGGGTTTTGGCCCAAAGAGGTAGGTGAAGCCAGTCTGCACCTTCCTCCCAGGATTGTTGTGAGGACTGAGAGAACAGGTGTAAAGTCCTTGGCGAATCCTCAAGTGCCTTAGGAATGCTAGCTAGTGGCAGCAACAGCAGGATCATTGTTGTTGTTCCTACAACCACCACACCAACTGCTACTAGTATTACCACTACCACCACCACAACCATCATCATCATCAGCATCAGCATCAGCATCAGCATCATCACCGCCACGACCACTGCTGCTGCTATTACTACTACTACTACTGCTACTACTTCCAAGGACATCGTCTGGCAGACCATAGTCTACAAAGCTTCTCCACTGGAGGATGCCTAACTGCTTTAGAACAATAATAAAAATGGGTATTTGTCAAGCACTTCCGTATTTAAAAAGCTTTTTATAGATAGTATCTCATTGGAGTTTCACAACAACCCTATGGGTTGGCATTACAAGGATCATTAACCCCATTTCCCCCAAGATGAAGTAGCCTTAGAGAAGGCAACTTGCCTAGGATCACATGGTTAATAAGTGTTGGAGGCAGGATTTAAATCCAAGTCTTCCTACCCCCAAGGTCCAAGTTCTATTTTCTATGCCTCTCTTCTATCACCTTGTGTGGGTCTACCAAACTTGTAGATTTTCACAAGAACAAGTCCCAGCAGAGAGATATGGAACAACAAACCAAGAATCATTTCCTCTATTCTTGCCATGGGAAGTCAGGAGTTCAGGGAGGGGCTGACAAAAAGATGAGCCTTTCTCCATGTTTTAGAGGTTAGAAAATTGATGAGTGTAGAAAGAGCTGTTTGACTCGACTGACACACTGCCCCTGAACACAAGCTTGTCCTCAGGCTCTCTCTCTCTCCCTCTCTCTCTCTCTCTCTCTCTCTCTCTCTCTCTCTCTCTCTCTCTCTCTCTCTCTCTCTCTCTCCCGGAGTTTCTCTCATGAGGTTTCCCCAGAGGGAAGGTTTTCCATCTCTCTTGGTCTTCTTTTCTTCTTAGGGTCAAGAGGCTGAGAAACCTTTTTTTAGGCCCACCATATTTTATTCCCTCAGATGTCAGATTTTTACCCCTAGAAAGATAAGTAGTCCAACCTTTTTATTTAACATAAGAGGAAAAAGGCTCAGACGTTAAAATGATTTGCCTAAGCTTTTGTGGTCAGTTATTGGCAAAGCCAATACTTGGAGTCATGTCTCTTGAATCCAAGGTTCATTTCACTCTCCATATGCTTTTTGCCTTTTCCATACTCATAAGGAAACAGTGGCTCAAAGTCATGAGCAGCGGCTGACAGAAATGAGATCCTGACAGGATTATGGTGGTGCCACCAGGCTATACTGAAGAGGTAAAGGGATTCTTAGGTACTGGGCTGGTTATAGGGATCCAGGGATGAAAAGAGGGTTTTTCTATTTTAGTTATGGTGTCTGAGGAACAAAAGCCATATTCACGGTATGTGGGGAGGGTGGTGGCAATTCTGCCCCAGGGATCGCATTTTTCACATATCCCCTTTTTGCCTATAAAATATTTCACCAAATTCCTCATACTCCTGTCTAAACAACCAGGTGTCTAATGCCTAAAACAAAGAACCTCAGCCTCTATCCCTTTCTCTAACAGCTGTCCAGATGCGTACATGGAGTCTCTGCAAAGGCTGTCTTTGGTCCGTGAAGTACAGGGACACTACTGTTTTGGAGTGTAAAACCACCTACCACCTATGGAGAATGAATAAGGCACCATTTCTCTGTGGTTTAGTTTCTCATTATAGTCTTTCTTGGTCATATATATGATTTTTGGGAGAAGGTCCTCTTTTCGGTCGTTCTTCCCCTTCCCCCAGTGAAGCAGGGAACCAGAGGTGAGGGGGAGGCAGGGGTAAAGCAGTTTACTGCTGGGGAGAACTTTAAACTATTCACTTAAATAAAAACGAGGGTAGGGGAATAGAGGAGGACCCATCCCCCCTACCAAGGCCCATGATCCTTCTGTCCATCTGTCCCTCAGCCTTGTCCCTCCATCCAGCACCCTACACTGGCATAGGCATCTCATTATACTCATCTACACCCTCCCTCTCATCCAATACAGTTCAGCTTCGCTAGCATCCAGGCATTTCATCTCTTGCTCTGTGAAGATTTGTGTGAGCAGCACCATACAGAACAGCACTGTGAGGATGAGGATGAAAAGGAAGGCAAGAGAGGTGGCTATGGACATGACAGCCCAGAGCAGGGCCAAACACGGGAGCTGCAAGGCTGTGAACGAGGGCATTCGAAGGGCCTGAACCTTCTTGATGTGGGTGACGTAGGGGTTAGGGCTAGGGTTAGAGTTGGAGGGTTAGGGTTTAGGGCTAGGGCTTGAGTGGCATGACCAGCAAGTGTAGCCGTTCACAGAACTGGATGCCATTTAGGGAGGTCACACCCATATACAAGAAGGTCCCAAAGAGCACAGCCAAGGGGATCTGGCACAGCAGTTTCTCCATCATCATGGAGATGCCCACAAGCACAGCCACTAGTAGCCCCATCATGCTCTGATCCTTGACTTCCTGGATCTTGGGCTTGTCTAGAAACTTGTTTGCCTAAATAGAAGTCACTACTTACTGCAAGGGTGCTTTGGTTGGAACTCAGGTGCCATGGGTTCAAATTCCAACCCAGTTGCTAAATCCCTGGGTGACCTTGTGGAAGTCACTTAGCTTTTCTCTGCCTCAGTTGCCCTGTCTGTAAAATGAGTTGAATTTAATGACCTTTAAGGTCCCTTCCATCTCTAAACCATAGACAGTCCAATTCTGGATGTAAGGAAGGATCCTTCTATGACTTCTGTGACCCACCATCATGACTCTCCAAAAGTAGGCCCCCCAGAGTTCACCCTGATTTTCTTAGTCATTTGATCCATATTTTCCCAGGCACTGAGAAGTCTGCAAACTTAAGTTTCTTGGATACAGACCCCTCAGAAGTTACAGTCACCAATGCTTTAATGTATCAAGGACTTTCCTTGCCCATTTCCGGGATGGTCTCTACTTTCTCACTCCTGATGCCCAACCAGCTGCCAAGTCCCATTTATTCAACCTCTGCCAGCCTCATCGTATGTGTCCTCTTCTCTCTGCTTATCTGGTCACCACCATTGAACTACTTGGGCCAGCTTGGGGCAGGTGTGCCAGCACACCCTGGGGAGAACATGTCTCACCACCCTTCCCTACCCAGGAAGTAAAGTGGGCAGAAGCAGCAGAACAATAAATGCCATGAGTATAAAAACCTAAGTAGAAAGAACAGCAGCTCAAACCAAGGGAAATGCTATGAAATTCTAACAATCAAGCTCTGCCCAAGGACAAACGGTAAGAGGGCCCAGCCTGCGCTTCTTTTCAGAAGAGGAAGACGTTGAGTATGAAAGACTTCATATCAAGTCAGTCTTTTTCTAGCTGTTTGCTAGTTTCACTGATGTGTAATTTTTTCTCTTTTTTATTCTTTATTACAAGGGATGGCTGGGGGTGGGGGATGCACTGGGAGATGTAGGTGACAGTAACAAAAGACATCAACACATTTTATTAAATGACAAGTGGGTGGTTGTTAAACAGTCAAATCCCCAGCTGGAAAGAACTAGCATTCTGAAGAGAGAGACCCTTGGGATGCCCGTGAAAGGGGGCCAGGAAGAAGAAACTGCCCATAAAGATACCATCCCAGCATGGACTAGAAGGGGACCTTCAATGGTGGATAAGTGAGCTGAGGGAACAGCTGCAAGAGTGAAAATTAAGAAGGCTTCTTCAAAGTTATTTGTAGACTTTACCTATGGATAAGAAAAGAAAGAAAAAGAAGGAAAGAGAGGGGGAGAGGGAGAGGGAGATGGAAGGGGGAGGGGGGAGGGAGAGAGGGAGAGAGGGAGAGAGAGAGAGAGAGAGAGAGAGAGAGAGAGAGAGAGAGAGAGAGAGAGAGAGGAAGTAGGAAGGAAGGAAGGAAGGAAGGAAGGAAGGAAGGAAGGAAGGAAGGAAGGAAGTGTTTAACCTATTTCAATCCAACTCATCTTGGATTAGCATCTCCTGGGTGCCCAGAGCTGAAGAGAGGGGCAATAATACAGCAGCCCCTGCTTCCAAGGAGTCTTTATTGGGAGAGGGGTGGAGAGTGGAAAGAGAACACACATGGATTTATCATTCGAAATATGTACAAAGTACCTATAGAGTAATTCCAGGGATGTGACAATGACTGACAATTGGGGACATCACAAAAGGTCCTACATAGGAGGAGGTAAACCTTGAGCTGAATTTTAGAGAGAACTAAGGACCCAAAGAGGAAGAGGTCATGAAACAGCACCTTTCAAACAGGAGGAAGAGCTTGTGTCAAAGAAAGAAGTGGGAAACATCACAGAGTGAAGGACTGAGGGAAAGTGTAATCATTCTCAAGGGTATTTATATGTTAATAATAAAGCTGCGATTGTGTCATTTTAGGCACCAACATGTTGGTGGGAGACATTTTGTTTTCTAAGAAGGCCTAGAAATAGGAGACCACTACTTGTTTGTCAAAGCTGTCCTGGTTCTGGGGCTCAGGAAGAGTCAAGAGAGACACTGTGGTATAATACCAGACTCACTTCCCCTTTTTCTCACCATGCAGCTTTGGAGGCTGAAGGCAGTTGAAAATGGACATTTTGGCCACCAGATGGTGCTTCCCTCCCACTGTAATTTGTTTAGAAAGAAATAACATTTTTTTAAAAAAGCTTTTATTTTTCTCCTACAAAAAAGTAGTTCGAGCTTGATATAGACCTGGCAATGTAGTCATTGTGCAAGAGTCAGTATGAAGGAGATAAAGTGAAGGGGAGAGGCAACCTTTGTGTACATACTCCAGAGCATAATAAGATTTTGTTTAATAAAGGCCCACCATAAAAGAATCTGATAGGGGGCTGAGAGGCCATTCTTGGATGCATTGACAACTGGCTTCCTTCCTTAGCTGGGTGACTTTGAGCAAGCCATTTAACATGCCTGGGCCTCAGTTTCCTTATCTGTAAAAAAGAATTGGACTCAGTGGCCTCTGAGGTCCCTCCCAGCTCTAGCCCTAGTATCCTATGACTCTCTGTTCCTTTTTTAACCTGATTTAGGAGATTATCCATCACTTTATGTGGTATTTGACACATGATAGGCACTTAATAAATGTTTGTTGACTGACTCCATTCCCAAGTATTTGAGAGAGCTGATTTTAGGTGGAAAATGCATATTAACAATTAGAACAGGAAGTAGAATCACAAAATTGTCAAGAGAAACGTCAGCTTCCTGAGTGTGAGATAGGGAAGCGGAGGCTCACGATGGTTTGCCTCAAAATCTGGGAGCTTCAGTGCCCTGCACAATGTGTCCAAAGAGCTAATGGGATCTCAGGCTTCTGGGCTGGCCTCCTTGAGGGCAGAGGTAGTTTTGTGTTATCTTTATATCTCTAGGGCCTAGCATAGAATGGGTCCTTAATTAATGGCTATTGGATGGAAGCAAATTGAGTCACAGGATCCAGGAATGAAGAAAGACCAGGAAGATGGGGTAGTGAATAGAAATGAGAACCAAGGGGACGAGAGTTCAAATCTAAACTCAGACACTCACCTCCTCAGCATCCATAAGGGCCTGTCCCATCCAGTGTTGAATTGCTGTCCTTTGTTTTGCAGTGTTTATTCACGGATGACTGAATTACTAGATCTATTTCCTTCTTTGTTAGCATTTTCCCCGTTGCCTAATCTGCTTAAGTTCAAGGTCTTTGAGATTTCTTCTTCCTGAGATCTTTGGTAATTTCAGTATTTTTTAAATGTTTTCCTTATTACTCACTTTCCGACTCCCAACACTCTGATGGTGATTTCCCTAGGGCCTGGATCCTCAAAGCATCTCAGCCTCCTCTCATGTGGGGCAGCTCACAGAACTGGCCCCAGCTGGATGCTGGCTCTTTCCCTCAGGCATAGCGGAATGCCATATAGTCCCCCAACCCCCACACCACACATGTCCTGCCCCAGACGCCTCTGTTCTTCATTTTCCTGGTCCAGTAGCTCAGCCACCTCCCATGCTGCTTTCACAGCCTGATTCTGGATTTCTGCAGCACTGGGGAAGGGGCCGGGGGAGGGGTGGTGTAGAGTTGAATTCTGTTGCCAGCTGGTAGAAGCTCATGGAGCTCAGCTGCCCGGAGCACAGCCAACTGTGGGAGAGGGGTTGCCCTGAGAGTTTGCGTGAGAAGGTAGAGATTATTGATCTTCTTGACTGTTAACTCACTGGATTTTTACCTTGGGTGAGTTCTTGGTATCTAGTTGCAGAAGAAATTGCTTTATCTGTGGCTCACAATTTCTATTTTGAGGAGGTCTAAAAGATCTTGAGAATCAGAGACAATGTCTAATTGTCCATCTCGTTGGTCTCTTGATTCCCAAACTGACTTTGTGTATGTAGGAGGCAGATTTCTCATTCAGCGAAGCTTGGACTCTGGCATCTGAGTTCTGAGGATGGGTTGCCAGAAAGTATTTATGAAGATTAAACGATATCCCTCATGAGGCAGGAAAGATTTGATAAAACTTAGAGAATGAAAATAAATGGGCACAGGGGCTATTAAAAATAGACTCCAGAGCATGTGCTCTTTTGGGCTCTCTTCCCCAGAAAAATGGGCGGCTGAGTAGTCTCAACTCTATTGTATTGTCCTGGGGTGCCTGACATAGTTGTCTTCCCAAATAAGAGCTCAGCCTATACCTGAATGAGATTGGATGGGGACTCCATGGATCCTTTTTAGTACTCTTTGATCCAGTCAGAGTAAAGCTGTTACAAAAGTGTTCTGCCTCCACTGTGATGACTCTGGATTGTTGGTTGTGTGAAGCATGCCCGTGGGGTCCCTGGAGGCCCAGGCCCTGGCTACTTTCTGGGACACCATGGTCCCTTTCTACCAGCTGCTCCTTTATAAATCCTTCCCACGTGTGAAGCCAGCATCTCATCACCACCATCCAGTCATTCCCCAAGCACTCTCTCCGCTTTGCCCCAAATTGGGTGAAACTTAACCCAGAGAAGAGGCTCAGCCTAAGAAACCAACACGGAAAGACTCACCTGAGATTTCTCAGCCTTGAGGGGGCAGGAAGAATAAGGCAGAGATAATGACAGAGGTCTTGAGCTCTGGAGGTCAAAGCATCAACTTCATGTTTATTTTAAATAAGGACGGAAGCCTGAGGCCAAGCTGATCTCAAGAGAAAAGAATGCCACAAGATTCCAGACTTCTTCCCCATATTTCCCAGCTGCCACCCAGAGATGGACAGCTGCTAGTTAGCAGAGAGATGGTCACATGAGAGGAGAGTATATTTTAAAAAATGTCCATGAGAAAAGAAGCCCAAAAGCCCTTGGGTGTTTGGCTGAGCCAAAGCATTCTGCTTTGCACAGAGAGACAAATGCAAAAATAGATGTATTTGACTCCACAGTAGAAGCTGATGGAAATAAAATAGAGATTTAACAATAATAAGCACCCCCCATTAAGGAGAAGCACCAAATGTCCACAGCTGATAGCACTCACAAATCAATAAAGGAGATGCCTTTTTGAGCTCTCAGATGCAACGGAACCAGAACTGACGGTTGTTTGTCCCCCAACCTCAAAGGTTCTGCCTCTTCACCTGAATCTCTCAGGACCCTCCTTTCATTGAAACCAAGGACCAAGTGCCACCTCCTATAAGAGAGCTGTCCTGATTACCCCCAACTCTGATGTCACTGGGGATTTACTCTGGAAACATTCAATCTTGACTTTCCATTTGTACTTCATAATCCACAGTATTGTTCTGAGAAAAAAATATTATAGACCTTCAAATGATATAAAAATGTGACTTAAGATTCCTAGGGGTTTCTTTCTCATTTCAAACTTTATATGTCATTTCTCAACAACCTCTGTGCTACTATGGAAGGACATCCTGTTTGAGGCAGCTAAGTGACTCTTTGGATAAAGAACTGCGCCTGGAATCAGGAAGACCTGAGTTCAAATGAAACATCAGACACTCACTTGCTGTGTAAACTTGGGCAAGTCACTTCACCCTGTCTGTCTCAGTGTTCTCTTCTGTAGAATCAGGATAATAATGGCACCCATCTCCCAGCATTGTTGGAAGGATCAGATGAAATATTTGTAAAGTGCTTAGCACCGTGTTTCACACATAGTAGGAAATATAAATGAAGCTATTATCTATCACATGGAACATAACTCATTAAGATGCCTTGAAATTGTCCAGTCTGGAAGGGTAGAGGTCCAGTTCCCTTCTCCCCCTCAAGGCAACAAACTCCCTCCAAATTTCCAGATGCACAAGGAATCCCATGAGTGGGCTCCCCAGTGTGGGTCCCTCAGAGTTCTGAGCTTGTTCCCCGGTCTTGGCTTCCTTCCAGATCTCAGCGAACATCAACTGTCCAAGAAACAAACCAGAGGAAATGACTCTGAATAGCATTTTTCTGCTCTGCAGTCACCTCAGGAGCTCCCATTCAGCAAGGCAGGCATGTGAATTCCTGAGCTGGACAGCTCAATGAGACATTTTTAAAACTCAGGTGGGATTCAAAGGAATGACTTCCTGGCTGGAGAGAGCCACAGAATAACAGCATCTTTTTAAAAACACACATAACGCAACATGGAAAAAATTCCATCGAGCGACTGAAGATGTTTGAGTAACACAGTAATTTGGGCATCTATTTCCTGCCTCAGCTAATCCACCAAAAAAGAAAGGAATCATGCTTTAAACAAGGGGGAAGGCATATCAATTAACAAGGCAATTTCACTAGTGGGCTTTGTACAGAGATACAACAAGAAAGCATAATTGATCGATCTGCCTAGGCTCAGAGCCAAGGGCTGAGCTCAGTCCCTCTGGCTTAGGCTTCACCAGATCTCATCCAAAAGAGCCAATTATCGCTGCCTCCAGGCAGTGCAGGAATGCTTCCAGAATTAGCGTTCAGCAAACATCTCCCTGCCTGTCTCTGCACAGGGAACTCTTCTTGTTGATGCTTTTGTGCCCCTGGGCTCAATAGAGCTTTGTAGAATGGGAAAAAATAAAATAAAAGGAGAAACAAGAAGGATTCAGATGAAATTTTGGCTATCAATGTAAAACATGACCTTTTCTTCCCTGCAGTGAAAGCTTTTCTCTCTGAAATACAAAGCAGAAAAGGTATGAAAGTAAAAGGTCAAAAATGGAGGCCCACCCAGGGAATCATTAACCACCAGTCCACTTGGGCAGAGATGGGTTAGGACAGTGGGACAGAGATTTTCTCATCATTTTTTCTCTTTTCAAAATAGCATTTATTTTCTCTTTCTCCCTCCTACCCACCCTCATAAAAAAAAAACCCTTATAATAAATATGCTTGATCAAGAAAAACAAATTTCCACGTTGGCCATGTCCCAAAACATTTCTCTTTCTTCATCTTGTATCACAAAGTTGGGGAGCGTGTATCATCTTTAGTCTGTGGGAATGGTATTTGGTCATTGATTGCATTGATCAGAGTTCTTGGTTCCTTCCCATATGCTGGTTATTTCAGTCTTGTTGCTACTGTATAACTGTCCTGCTGGTGCTGACCACCTCACTCTGCATCCATTCATAGAGCTCTTCCCAGTCTTCTCTGAAATTGTTCACATCATCATTTCTTCTAACACCATAATATGTCATTACATTCATGTGCCATTATTTATTCAGCCCTTCCACCAAGGTATAGGCACCTCCTTAGCTGCTAGTTATTTTATCCCTAGTGATCTTTTGTTCTTGTTTTGATCTCTTTGGGGTATATACCTAGTAGTAGCATCAACAGCTCAAAGGGTATGCATACTTTGGTACCTTTCTGGGCACATGTGATTCCAAATTCTTTCCCAGACAGGTGGGACCAGCTCAGAGCTCCACTGACAGCTCTTTAGCATGTCTATTCTCTCATGACTATGGGGGTTTTGCTAACTGGTTCTCTAGCTCCACACACTGTGCTTACTCTTTAATCATGAAAAAAGAATGCTTTCCCTCATGAAATTATACTTTCTTCATGACAAAGGTCCTAAGTCCTTAGAATGCACCACAGGCTCATAGACCCAGAACTGAAGGGGGCATGAGAGGTCATCAAGTCCAACCCTTGCATCTGATAAGTGAAGAAACCAAAGCACAGATAACTTGGGTGACCTTCCTAGGATCACATAGTCAGTCATCAAACATTTGTTAAATACTTGCTGTGTGAAAGGCACTGTACTAACCTTTGGGGATGCCAAGCAGGAGTTGGACCCAGGTCTTTAAGACTCCATATCCAGGCTTTGTCCACTACACAATACAGTCTTGTTCTAAGAAGTGACTAGGAGACAAAATCAAACATTGTAAGAAAATAAGATTGTAAAACAGAGCCATTTTCCTTCAGTCTCTCTCTCTCTCTCTCTCTCTCTCTCTCTGTCTCTCTCTCTCACACACACACACACACACACACACACACACACATACACACACAGTACTGCAGGGCAGTGGGAAGAACTCTGGAGGCAGAGTCAAAGGATAAGTGTTCAAACCCTTTCTTTGTCATTTGTCATTCATATGACCTTGGACAAGTCAACAAACCTTTCTAGATCTCAGTTTCCCTAGCTATAAAATGAGAAGTTTGGATTAGACACCTCTAAGGTCCCTTTCTAGGTCTAAATCTATGATCCTACACATTACACAAAGGTTAGATTTAGAATATTCTGTGTTGAAAACTGTATCTCCAAGCTCTGGTGTAGACCCCATATATCTTCCCATGTGCTTCCTGATGTGGGTGCTTGATCTCTGTATACTGTTTTGCTTCTGTAAGATGGGAGGGCTGCTCTGGACCCAACTACCATGAACACCCCAAGGATGAGTTAAAACTAAGCTAAAAGAAGGGAGGGGATACAACAGACAACCAACTGTGTCTATGTTGCAAAATGAATCCAGATGTTTCAACAACTGCTCAGATTATTTGGTAGCATCCTCCCCGAGTGGAGAATTAATTTACATAATACATTTCAGCTGTAGACACTTTTTAAAAAGGATTCCAGTGTTTGGGATGGGGAAGAGAAAACTTGGTTGATCTTGGACAAGCAGGGACAGCCCAGCTTCACATAACTGGCTGCCACTCAGGCATCAAAAGTATAGCATCTATTTCCCTATTAATTAGGTGGGCATAGATGATCATGGTTATAATTCTAATTTCTAGAATGGCATGAGGTTTATTCAGAGCTTTCTTCACAGTAACCCCAACAAGTAGGAAGTACAAATATGCTATTTCACAGATAAAGAAATTGAGGAATATGGTGGTTAGGTTACCTGCTCAGGGTCATGGGACTGATAAGCATTGGAAGTGAGATTCAGACCCAGGAAGGTATCCTGACTCCAAGCCAGCATTCAGTCAATGATTTTATACATGCCAACCACCAGGGAGAAGGTGTGCTCCCTCCTCTGGTTCTTCGTTTACTTCTGAAAGATGGGGTGGCCAGCTGCTGTTTTCTATCTCCCCTCCCTACTGAGAAAGATGTGAGCTTGGTAAAGCTGTGCTTCGAACAGTTAGGGAGGGTCACCACAAGAGGGCTTCTTATCCCTTCAAGACTATAGGGCTCAGAAGAGCCCATTGAAAACACCTGACTTCTGGCCCCAACTCTGCCATGAACTGGTTGCATGACCTTGGGCCACAGGCTTAAATGTTTTGGGGTGTCTTTCCCCTGAAAAGTCAGGTTGACCTACATAAACTAAGAACTGCAATGCGATGGAGTGTACTCAAGTCATGACTGTGTAAGAGTAGGCAAGTCACTTAACAGACAATAGAGATTTATTAAGGACCTACTATGTGCCAGCCATTGTGTTTAATGTCTCTTAGCATGTTTCCATCATCTGTAAAATGAAAGATAATGATAATAATAATCAGCTTATGAACTCAGTGATAGTAGTAACAACAGCTTGAATTTGGATGATGCCTTAAGCTTTGCAAATCACTAAAAACATTTCATTTTGTCTTCAGAACAACCTATCTTTCACAGATGAGGAAACTGAAGCAGGCAATGGTTACAGGACGTGTGCAGGGTTGCATAATTAGTAAGTTTCCGAGGCTGGATTTTAATTCCAGTCTGCCTGACTCCAGTTTTAGCATTCTATTCACTGGGCCACCTAGTACTCAAGTCAGGGTTGTAGTGGGGGCCAAAAGAAAATGCTTTGAAAACTTAAAGGAAATCGAGAAACATCAGATTCATGGCTTTCATGGACATCAAAAAAGGCATTGACATTGACTGTAACGTTTTTATCCAATGGACCAAAGTCATCCTAAGAGTATCTAAAGATGAAAATGGTGGAAAGGAGGAGTGGGATAGAGAAACCCCAAACAAAAGAAAATGGTCATGGTGGTAGGGAATGGAGTGGAGAGACAACAAACAGAATTAAAAATAGGAGCAATTTGTAAAAGTTGTAAACAAAACTGCTTTTTCCAATAAGGAAAGTGGAACCACCTCCCTTGGACTTTAACATCATAGTCACAGTTGTGCTTACATGGGACGTAGAAACAGGACCAAAGAACAAAGATGGGAAAAGCAGAAGTATTGGATCAAAGAGAGAGATAAGAGATCTATTTTGGAGGTCACTCCACTGTGAGGGTGTTGAAATATCAATATTCAAGGTAACTGATAAAGGCAAGATATTGAAGGTATGGAAAAAATCTCAGACCTTATCAATACTGAAAAAATGACAGAAAAGATGTAAGGTCGTTAAGGTCAGAATCTGTGATTCTATGACCTAGAATTACCAAACCATTTGACTACTCTTCCATCTATACAAAATCTTTCTGAGACCACCATACTGCAACCTGAAGTCATCCATAATGCAGGCATTAGTGGGGAACCAACAGAATTTCCAAAGTGCTGCTCCATAATGGACCATGTCTTTACTGTTTCACAACTGAGTGAAAGATGTAGAAAATATATTCTTCCCTGTACCTAGTGTTGGATTATGAAAAAAAAAAGTACTTGAATCAATAGATCAAAAGTCATCTGTTATCAATACAACAAAATCAATCTTCTTCCTTAAAAAGATCTAACAGCATGAGATAATACTGCATGACCCTCTGATCATAAACATCAGACTAGTCACAAAACAGGGAGATATATGTTTGCCACTGCCATGCGAAAGGTCCAGAGCAGAAAAGGGATTACCTGGGGATAGCAAGGTCCTCCGGAGGCTCCTGTTTGGAAATGACATTTAACTGATCTCACCAAGCCCAGGAATACTGGGCTCCTGAAAGACAGCTAGACTGACCACCCACATAGGCGATTTATTGCCTGGATTAGAACACGAATTTGGATGGACACTCTATAATGCTTCTCCATTGTCATATATAATCATTATGTATATTTGTTATAGACAATTCAGATGAACAATGACCTGGACATGATTGCCTTTGGGAACTAAAACGCTCCTTCCAATACCCTAAGTTTCCTCTTAAAACAAAGGCTTTTTAATCCCAATTCATCCTTTCAATACCAGTGTTGCTTATGCCAAGACATGAGGGGGAGGGGGGAAGGGAACATTTATTAGGTGATGACTGTGGTTTTTCCTACCCATCCAACCACTTTTGTTTATTCTCCTTTGTCAGGTCATCATCTTTCTCCTGCCTCCTAAACTCAAGAACTCCCCAGCATTTTATCCTGGGACATCTTTACTTCTCATACTTCACTATTTTCTCCTGGTGAGTTCATCAGCTCCAGTGCCCTCAACTACCATGGAATGAGAAAACAAACCTGGAGTGCTGGGCAAACCTTAAAAAAGCTCTCTCTTTATCTCTTTATCTCTCTCTCTCTCTCTCTCTCTCTCTGTCTCTCTGTCTCTCTGTCTCTCTCTCTCTGCCTCTCTCTCTCTCTTCTACCTCACAACTCTCATTATCATAAAATCATTAACTTCATGCTAGTGACTCTGAGATTGATCTATCCAGGCTGTCAGTCAGCTGAAAAGTCAAGTCACATCACATCAATAAGCATTTATTAAATGCTTACTGGAGAAGGAAATGGCAGACCACTACAATATGTTTGCCAAGAAAACACCAAATAAGCTAATGAAGAGTCATACATGACTGAGAGGAATAAACAACAACAAAGGCTGCCTCCCTTTGAGGCACCATTGAAGGAACTGAGGATCCAAAGACAGTCTCACTTCACCTGATGCTTTCTGAGGTACCTTTCTGCTTTCACTCTTTAGCCTTGGGCTCATCACTTGTCTCATAAATATCTCCACAAAAGTTCAGCAGCAGCAGCATCTCAGACTTACCGATTCATGATCTCTTGCCGTACATACGCCATACTTCAAACTTCAGTATTTCAGTGGAGAGGACTACCGTCCTCCCAATCACCCAGTTCTATAACTTTGGTGCCATCTCTGAGTCTTCTCTCTCCATCTCTCTCATTCAGATGCCATGTTTTGGTAATTCTACCATGAGAACCACCCCTTCCATCCATCCCTGTCCCCCTCAGCCCATGACCATGGCTGCCTTCCTAAATCAGGCAGGCCTTCACTGCCTTTTAGAGTTTTACGATTAAAATGGACCCCTCACTGATCTCCATGTCCTTAGGCTACCCAATTCATCATCCTTATAGCTGCAGAAATAAGTTGCCTCAAGTATAGGTCTAACATAGTTAGGTTCTCTGTTCAAAGTCCTCTAGAGATTGCCTATGGGCATAAGGTAAAGTACAATCTCCTTAGTCTGGCATTTCTCTTTCCCTCCCCAGTCTAGCTCCCATCCACCTCTAAGCCTTCATTCCATGTTGCTCCCCTTTATGCATTCTCCATCCCATCCATATTGACTGATTCACTCTATCATAAACTTGACCCTCCCTGTCTGTATTTGTACAAACTACCTCTAGCTCCAACCTGAGCCCACAGTCTGGAACGCATTCACTCCTTATCTCTGCCTCTCAGAATTCCTGTCTTTCTTGAAGGCCCTGGTCAGGAGCAACCTCTTGTAGTAAGCCCTTTCTGTGCCCCCCCTCCTCCCTGCTTCTCAGCTTTTCTTCCCCCTCTTTGTCCCTGTACTATCCTCCTTCCTTCCTTCCTTCCTTCCTTTCTTCCTTCCTTCATACAAACACTTATTAAGCATCCTCTATGTGCCAAGGACTAGTCTAGGTGTTGAAGATACAAAGACAAAAAAAATCCTGCTTTTAAGGCTCTTCTACTCTCCTGCCATACTTAGCTGTGTCCATGTGTCCTCTTAATAGAACACTATTGGATCCTTGGTTCTGACGTTGTCATTTGAGCCCAAGTGACTTACGCTTAGGAGGGACCTGATACATACCTACTGACCCAAACTGAAGAAGAGAAGACTGTACATTTAAGCATTTAAACACAATCTAAAGCATTTATTCAAAGATTTGTTGTGACACTGGATGCTTGAGAAAACTACCATTACATTTAGGGACCAGACATTTAGCCTTTAATTGACCAGGTATTCCTAAGGGATGTTTGTTCAGGGGATATGGCTTTGGCTTCTCCTGTCATGGCCACAGATTTTCATTCATTAATTCCAATTTGTTCATTTTGGTTTTTATAACTATAATCGAACTCTTAGAAGAGCACAGAAACAAAAATGACATTGGAAAAGGCCTTCAGAGAACCCTTAATAAAGTGCCGGCAAAAAAGCCAGCCAAAGAGAGCCTTGAACAGAATTGAAATTTTTATTCTCAACTATTTTCTCTTTTGAGAATCCTAGTCAAACAGATTGAATCTGCTTGTCACTTGGAAGTCTTGATCTCTCTGTTGATCTAAATGGATATGTCTGAATGATGCAAAAATGGTGGAACTCCATTCCAGTTCCAAATGAGAGTCAGAAGTAAGTCCTGCTTAAGTCACTTCCTATCCTAAGCCTCAAGTGTCTCCTTGGCAAATGAAGGGAAGGGGAGAGTCTGGATGAGCCCCATGGAATCTTCCAGGCCTGGAGTCAAGGATTCTAGAGAGCCAGCACCAATGAAATTGAAGCTTGCATATTTTCAACAGTAAAATAAAAGGCTTTTTTTCTTGATATATAGTTATATACATATTTTGGGTATAACTTTATTTTACAGCAGTCAGTGTGCTCACTCCACTATACTGTTTTAAACATCTGGTTTGATTTTCTAATGCCCATGGTTGTTCATCCTTGGTTGATGGCAGAGGACCAATGACGACATCACTTTGAGGAAATAACTTTGCCTCTCTGATAAGAGGTTCCACTTTGAAAGAGGCTACACGAAGACACGAAGTGAATGCTGTCTTATCATGGGGTCTTGGAGCTAGCACCACAGGGACCCCAAAGGTCATCCAGTCCTACCCCCTCATTTTATGGAAGAGAAAAATAAAGCTCGGAGACATTAAATGCTGAAGATCACACCAACGTTAAGCATCAGAGATGGGATTTGAATACGGGTCCTCTGACTTCAGAGTCAGTCTTCTGTCTACTACACTAAGGGCAGTGCATGTCAAGGGAGAAGAAAAGGAAAGAAGTCAGACAGATAAGGAAGCAGAAGGTCCATAAGACCAAGTAGTAATGAGAGCCACTGAAACATGGAGGAGATTTGAAAAACAGACAGTGTGTCTTGTATCCTCAGGGGATCACACGGACAAACCTACCTGCCTCCCCCAGAAGGGCCAAGGGGATTCTGTTTGGCCACAAGAGCCTGAAAGCATCTGGTTCTGTTTAGAGAAAGCATGAGTCCACTGATGTGCTTCAGCTCCTTTTACTCCAGGTCATCTCTCTGGTTATGGACAAGGACCTCATATCCAGAATAATACAGTCAGGTTAATAGTTATAAACAGGGCAAATCTTTGGGCCCCTTGGCCTCTTCTGCCCATGTTTCTGGCAGGCTAGCTCCATCCCTGCTGGAGCAGTGAAGGCATTTGAACCAGATGGGGAGTTATAGTGAATTTTTCTTTGCTTTCTTGGGTGCCATGGCCACACGATTTTTCTTTCCCCATGAGCTGGGCATCTCCACTGGGCCTCAGATAATAGGCTCAGCTGGTGACTGAGACCATCCCCAAGCCTCAAGCAAGACCTGTCTGTATATAGCCTTTGGAGCCCAGGTTCACTTTTTCAGCATGATGAGGCACCAGGGGAGGACTTTGGCAGGATTTTTTTCCCAAAGCAAATAAATGGAATGCTTCCAGTCAGGCCCTGCCCCTCTACCTTATTATGAACTCCCCGGCTGCTTGGGGTGATGCCAGGGGATACCAGGTCTAGCAGATCCCATCAAGTACCCCCCCATGACATCCCTAATTTGCTGAGTACCGACTCAGTAGCAGCCAGTGGATCTGCCACTGAGCACCAGCCAAGCTAAACTGGGAGAGGAACCTGGCCACCAGCTTGGGAAGTGTCTTTGGCCACAGCTACCCATGAAGAGCACTGAGGACCAAAGATGTGAGGGGCTTAGAGCAGTCCACATACTGATTAGAACGGGGACTTCAACTGATGACCAGGAATAGAAGAACGCTGGAACGCGGAAATGCCATAGATTCACTGGACAGCCCCTGAGAAGCCACCACATTTCAAAAGAAGAAAACAGCAGAGATCCATGGAGTTCTTGGTGGCTCTTAGCTGTGGAGCTCCCAGACTAGAACCCGAATTAATTTCTGTTCTCACATCAAAAGTGTAGCTCTTCTACAGGGTACAATCCAAACAGCTCTGGTATGACAGACCAGGACTATGAAGCAAAAAAGCTTTGGTATGACTTCAAAACTACAAAAGTTTCATTGTGGCCCCAATGTTGTTGTTCAGTCATGTCCAACTCTTCATGACCCCATTCGTGATTTTCTTGGCAGAGATACTGGAGTGGTTTGCCATTTCCTTCTCCAGCTCATTTGACAGATGAGGAACTGAGGCAAACAGGGTTAAGTGACTTGCTGAGGGTCACACAGCTAGTAAATGTCTGAGGCTGGATTTGAACTCAGGAAGATGAGGTTTCCTGATTCCAAGCCCAGAGCTCTATCCACTGCACCTTGGGGCTCCACTCCGCACCTATTCAGAGGACTGGATAACCAAAATGAGCCTCTCTCAAGGCTTACAAAATCTGGAGGCCTTTTCATCTTATAAATCATTCCCTATGCTAACTCTGGAAGGAAGGCATAACTTTCCATGTGTTCAAGAATGAAAGAAAACCAGGATTAATCAGGACAGATTTTTATTATTTATTTTTTGATGGCAAGATTTGGCCAATGCCTGGAAAGTGGTTATTTTATCTTCATTCATTTCAATAGTCAGAATCAACTTAAAATGGAATCCACCTCAGGGCCCACTCAGGGGAAGAGAGGGAGAGCGATCCCATCAAACCCCAATGACATCCGGAGGCTGGCAGGTGCATTGCCTTCTCATTCCTGGTCCTGTAAGGTGCACACCTCCGGTTCAGAAGGAAGCCAGATGGTACCACTCAAGGCTCTCAGCATCATCTCAGATCCTCATCTAGGGTGCAAAGAGAGAAATATTTGGAAGAGAAAAAGCAGAATTCTGAAACGTGTCCAAAAGTCCTAGCAGTACTAAGGGATTCAGAGAAGCATATGCTTGATTAATTTGTGAGTACGAGGACAAAAGATTTTATTACCACTTGCTTTTAAATCATGCTTTTAATTAACACGGTTAGGGTTAGCGTTAGGGGCCTAAGAGTTATCCAGATCTTTTGAAAGATCTTTCCCCTGAGAAAGGCCCCCAAATTAACTATCTGGACAGTAGCTATAGTTTCCAATTTAATGGATTCTTCTTGCATGTAACCAAACAGCAAGGCCTGAACTGCATACAAATAGGTGCTAACTGGAAGCTTTAAGAGGTAACTTCAGCATGAGAGAAACAAGGAAAGGAAAACCACTACAATTTACTGGGGGAAAACAAGAGAGGCACAGTCATAAGGAGAGAGAAGGGGAGAGACAGACTGAGAGTGGCCTGTCTTCTCTGCGTACATCATGCGATCAGCAGCTGCCCAGTGAGCCCGGCACTTCGGTCCTTGATGAGAGAAGTGATGATGCTGGCACCCTGCCTGACATTTTCTTGTAGCTGTTGTAGATTATCCTGGAAAGAAGAATGATAACAAAAATTAGGGAGCTTTTTTACAAGTGCCCAGTGGGTCAGGAAAGATGCTTCCTGTGGCCTCCAGATGCACCACGAAGCCACTGCTGACATGATTTTAAAGATCAAAGGAGAAAACAGTAAATCACTTTGAAAACTGGAATATGCTGTAGAAATGCTAGATATTAGTTGTTGAAGGTGAGCTCCAATCAGATTTTTGAGCAGGGAGCCTGCTCGGGCCCCACTGCTCCTGGCCTCAGCCTCCTGCCTAAAGCTGGCCTAGGCTGAACCTCAAGCCCCACTCCAGGCTGGGATCAGCCCAGAGGAACCATCCTCTGCAAAGATGTCCCATGACTAATGCGGTCAGCATGCTCTGGAAAGGCAAGGATCAGGGCTGACCCAATACAAAACACCAGCCAGCAGAATCCAAAGGGGCATTTACTTTTGGATCCAAATGCTTGGCTGGCCGATGGGTAAATATTTTAATAGTGATGCACGGCTCCTCTGGTCATCTTGCTAAGTGTCTTCTTGATTTGGGGCCATGGCTGAATGTAGGTGTGAGCAATATGGAGAGTCTATGGAAGTCGAGCTCAAGATGAATTTTCAGCCTGTGTTACTTACAAACTGCCAGGGATTGGGAGAAAGCCTTCAGGGGCACCCAGGGAAGCTCTTCTCTCTAGTTCCTTTGAAGGTCTTAACCTGGTGATGCCACTGCCTGGAAAGGGATTGGACTTGGAGGTATGCCAGCCTCCAGACTGGAAGAGGCAACCCCCTGTCAGATAACTTTATATGGACCAAACAGCTTTATCCAAGAGATAGAGAATGTCCACTTGGGCCCTTTGCCTGGCTCCATTTCCCAGACCTGCTTAGAAGGATACAGGGAACACGGGATAGAGCCTGATCTAGACGCCCTGTGAAAGCCAGTGACCCCATTCCCTGAGATCTCCTGCCTTTGGGCTCCCCCTGGGTAAGGAAGGGTCCATCGCTTAAAGATGAGGCCATGAGCCTACTTCACTGGCTCTAGACCCCCACCCCCAGAGGCCACACATGCAATTACAGCAGATTTCCTTCTGGTGTGAAGCAGATGTGTTGTTTTTACTTTGCTCTTGCTTCTTTTGAGTTTATCTCATGCCTCTTTTCCAGGGCATACGTTTGCCGAGAGGGAACACACAGAAATACCCCAGGCTCAGATCTGCCCTTTGTTCAGGCAGAACTCCCAATGGGAGCTGTAACTAAGGAAATATTCCTTTAATCATCTCTTTAGACAATTAAACTAAATCCTTTCATTACTGGCCAAAGAGAGAGTTTTTGCAGCAGGCTCTCACATCAAGAAGTGAATCACTGGGACAAGGCAAGCCACGTGTATGCCTGGTTTTGTCCTGCTGTCTTAGCCCAGGGGCGTTGGTGGAGCTGGCTGAGCCTCAGGCAGCCCAGGCCACTGACCAGAGAGGCATCAGCGTAGGCTGCTAGAGATCCGACCCTTCTGTAGCATTATCCAGGTGCATCAGGGTATGGGGTTTTTCTCCTTCCTTCCCTCCTTCCTCCCTCTTCCTTTTCTCCTTCCCAGTTTTTCTTCCTTTTTTCCCTTGGAAAACAGATCCTAAAATTCAAGAAACATTTAAATACTGCTCTGTACAGGGCACTGTGCTACACATCAGAGAAACAAACAAAATAATACAGTTGCTGCCCTCAAGGGGCTTTTACTCTTCTTTGGGTGTGGGGATAGAAATCCAGTGGACACACAAGTAAACTGAAAGGCAGTTTGAGAAGAGTGAAGGCACCAGAAACTGAGGAGTAGTGGAATGGTTCCTGACCTGGGACATGAAGGGAGAGCATGGCCCCTCCTTGAGGACTGGCACTATATCAATTTTGTCTTTCCATTACCAGTGTACTGCACAGTCTCTGATGCAAGCGTGTTCAGTAGATAGAGTGGCAGACATAGAGTTAGGAAGATCTGAGTTCAGATTTGGCCTCAGACACTTATTAGCTGTATGACCCTAGTTAAGTCACATAAATGCTGTTTGCCTCAGTTTCCTCATCTGTAAAATATAATATCACCTACCTCAAAGGACTGTTGTGAGGACCAAATGAAATAGTAATTGTAAAGTGCTTAGCACAGTCCTTGGTACAGAGTAGGTACTATGTAAATGTTAGCTATCATCAATGTTATTATTATAACTTAAGATATACTGCTTAACTGAATGCCAGTGCAAAGAAGGCCAAAATTCCCCAAGGAACGATATTATGACAGTGGAAGCCAAAACTGCCAGCAAAGGATAACAAAGATAAAAAAATACCTACCTCAATTTCCCTGTAAGCAACATTTATTGTCTTTCCATCAAGCTGAGTACACGCATATGGTGCTCTGGCACATGGTTGTGAACACATGAGCACGTACACCCACGCACCCACGCATTGTTTGGCCTTCACTTCCAAACGCCATACTAGAATGTTGATGACAGCATGGCAATGATAGATATGAAATGCGTAAGTAAGCCTCTATTCACAGATACTCTGAAAACAGCTTCTCCCCCCAAAGTCCCCCTACATTCTGAGTCTTCCCTGACAGCTTGGCAGGAAGAAATTGGACAGTTTCACGTATACTTAAATTGTTGGGGAAATCCATTAGACATCTTGTAGAATTTATTACAACATGAAACTCAGAGTTCAAACCATCAGACAGTATATTCACTCCTTTTCTCAGTTATTTATAAATTACAGTAACAAAAACTTTTTCGCAAAACAACAGTGAAACAGAAGTTCACGCAGTCAAATAAAGTTCCTTGCTGGAAAACAACAGCAGCTGCACTACAGAAATTTCTAGAATGGCCAAAGTGCCATAACCCAATTGGCCCCTTGTCCATCCAAGATTTCAAAACTCATCAGTAGGCCTGAAAATCATGGCTATTCTCAGGGGAGAGTTTTCTTTGTTCAGTCATCCAAGTCTGAACAAGAGACTAATCGGACTGTCCCAGCCTTCAATAAAGAATCCAAACAGCAAGAACTCCCCAGGTCTGCCTTGGTGTTTCTGCTGGAGAGGTCAGCATTTCACATCCTGGGAATAGGATGAAAAATAATGCTGCCCACCCCTGCAGTCCCTCCAGTCTTTCCCCACCCTCACCCCGACCAAGCTTGGACCCCACGCTCAGGAAGCGGAGAACAATTGCTCATTAGGTGCTGAATGACTCTTTGCAAGGGGGATTTTAAGATGAGAAGAAAGTCAATCAAAACAAATGGAAGAAAAGCTCCTTTTGATCATCTAAAGCTCAGTATTGCCTCACTTAACATTCTTCAATTTAAAATCAAAGTATGAATTATGTCCAAAAATCTATTATGCTTGACAATGTGTCGCCTCCAGTAATGAGATTCCATTCCATTCAATCTCATTCAACAGACATTTCTTACAGGACTACAGCAAGTAAGTCACCTCTGAGGTGCCAGGATGCAAAAACCTGCCCTCAGGGAGCTTCCATTCTAATATATTACATTTGGATAGAAGAAGTGGGGAATATGGAATTGACCTCCAATACCAAATAATAACAATAATAATATTGACAAAATTACAAGAAAAACTTCCAATAATAATATCTATCGACAAGCATTTACCATGTACTAGGCACTGGGCTAAATACGAGAGATATAAAGAAGAACAAATAGAAGCTTCCCTGCCCTCAAAGAGCTTACCTTCAAATGAGGGATAACATGAAAATAACTATGATTGTGCATATGTGCATATAAACACACATGAGATATATATGATGCAAATGGAAGACCTCCTCAGAGGAGAGCGGAGAGGGAACTGACCTTGGGAAAAACCTCTTGCATTAGCGAGGACATATCAGCTCCACAGAAGTCTGCATTTCTCTTCCTCTCCAAATTCTCCTCCTTATAACACTCACCAAGGAATACTTTTTAAAACCATAGCTCCATGGGAGCAAAGGCTATCTCATTCATTGGCCCCAGGCCCCTCTAAGGGACAACCTCTCAAGATGCCAATTCTCTTCCCCACAAATGTCCTGAAATTCCAAGCAGCTGAAAAAGGGCTGGCAGGATGCTACAGAACTCCAGGTTTGCAGATGAAACAATCGGGCCCCCTTCTCAGAGGATCTGGCAGCAGGCAAGTGGTCTGAGCTGTTGGAGAAAATACCCACTCCAAGAAATCACTGATCCTCCGGACAAAGCATCTCCAGAAATTCAGGTCTTGCCCAAGCTGGGACAAAGATTGCTCCAGGCACTAATGGAGGAAGGGGATTTAGCCTCCAGGGAGATCAGGAATCTAAGGAAAAATGTTCTCACTCTCCATTTCTCCGGCTCATTTTCAGAGGATACATTTCATTGTTCCATGAGCCATCTGTAGGAAAGATAATGATCTGATTCTTTTAATGTTTTCCATAAGGATTTGGTTTACAAATGGCACTCACTTTTCCTGTGGTTCTTTCAGACAGTCTTGGTGGACAGACACAGTCAAATGCCCTGGCTCCCTCCTGCGTTCCTCAGGACACATGAATGCGAACCTCAAAGGCTGCGCTCATTTCATAGGTGAGAAAACTGAGTCCCAGAGAGGCCTGATAACAGTGTTCTATAGAGGGAGCCTCATGGGACATTTCTCTAGAGCTGATGACGCTTGTAAAAATAATCAAGAAATCATGGAGGGTAAAGTGTGGGGTTGTGAAGACAGTGACACCTTTAGAATCTGAAAACCTGGGTTCGAATCCTGGCTCTGCCAATTACTGCCACTTTCTCAACCTCGACTCAGTCATTCCCCTCTCTTGACCCTTGGTCTCCTCACCCATAAAATGAGGGGGTCCAAGAGACTGTCTCAAAGGCTTATCTAGCTAGAAGTTAGGCATGTCTGTGTTCTCTCAGTGCTAAAATGCTCAGCCCCAAAGATGGGGTTGCAGGGGACTCTAAGAAGAAAAATCACCAAGGAAGAATGGTGCAAGTCAGAGATTTCCCAGTCAATCCTCAATTCAATTCAGTAAACATGGATTAAGCCTGTGCTAGGCACTGTGCTGGGCACTGCAAATACAGAGCTAAAAATGCAGCAGTTCCTGCCCTGGAGAAGTGTGTGCTCTCTCAGTGGAAACAATGTGCAAACCAACATGCAAAGAGAAAGCACACCCCAAGTAAATACAAAGTAATGGGGGTGGGGCCTGAACTGACCTTCTTCTTTGTCCCCCCTCAAAGAGCTTGCAGGCTAAAGGCCTGTCCCTGGTCTTGTGGAACCATCTGCTCATTCTCTTCTCTCACTAATTTATTTCCTCTCAAGACAGGGCTTACAGAGCTCCTGGCACACAGTGGGGGCACTTACTAAATGCTTATTGATGACAGTTATCAAGTAACCTCTTGTGCTGTAGCCTCTTGGATGATTATAACAAAAATGGCAGTTGTTTATTAGGTTAAGGAGTTGCTGACTGCAATCACTGCATTTCAGCCATTTTTCATTATAAAATCATGATTCCAGGACTCTAGAAAGTTGCGTCTTGCAAAGGCAGAACAAACAGAAGAGAAAGCAGCCACACTGATCCAGGAAGAAGCCGATCTGTTCTTTTCCTCTCAAGGCTGTGGCCATGGGGAGATGCGCATGACCACAAAGGGCTATGGGACCCTTGTAGCGAGAGCAGGCCTTTCATCATCACTGTCATGATCTCATTCCTTCTCAATGGGGCTGAGATAGAAAGAGCTGAGGGACAAGATGCCCCCCGTTTGGATCTCTGTATGGTACCCATTCTTTGGATGATTTTTACATGGGGGAAAGTCTGGCTGTATTCAGCCTCCGGCCAATGGAGACAGTCCATCACTGATGCCCTGCACCTCATCCTGTTCCTGTGTGGTTTTGATTTCCTGAGTACATTTTGAAAGCCTTTCATTGCATGAAGCTTGCCAAGATGAGTAGTTTTGGGGACATCAATTTTAAATGTTATCCCTAAATTTTTACAGGCAATTATGAACAAGTTGGGCCTGTGATGCTGGCCCCAATCCAACAGTTGACTGGTTGAAGTTTCCAGGGGATTCAAGGATCTATGTTTGTAGTAGGGAAATCCGTTATTTGTTAGTCCATTAAAAAGAGTCGTTGTACGACCCTAGCCACTAGGACATGCCTTGCTAAGTATCCAAGTGGGTCAGGATTGAGGTGCTGCCCAGTTGCTACCATTTTCTTGTAAAATCTACATTGGTCTCTAAGTCTGGGTTCCCTAAGGATAATCCTTCTGTAATATCTGGTGGCCATATTCTTATCTACATTGTCATCATCAACTCCTGTTTCCATGAACACATCAGCATGACTTGGACATTTGTTTTATTCTTTGTCTTCCTGGTGCCAGCTGAGTTCATGAGGATATTCCAGCCCCCACCCCAGTTCCTTCTTTTTAATTCCCTTCTTGACCTTCAGCTGTTTCAGACGCTTCACTTGGAACTCCACCACCTCTGGTTACAGTGTCAAATCTAATGGAGAGTATCTGATACCAGTCTTTCCTAGGGGAAGGTAAAGTGACATCTGCTTATTTCAATGGCTTTTCTCTTTTGATCATGTGTGCTAAAAACTTTTATCCATCTTTCCTCCTGATTTGGGGAAAAGAGGTAGTCACTTGCCTTTCTTTAGATGTTTTACTTTTAGGCTAGAAAAGTTCACAGAGGGAGCACAAGAGTCTCCAAGTGTTTGAACAACTGTGCAGGGCAGTGGGATGGGACTCCTTTTGTTTTGTTTTCCAGAGGAGCACTAAGGGAGCTAGAAGGAAAGTGGCAAAGGAACAAATTTAGCCTTGAGGTCAAGAAAACTGCCAATAATTATTCCCACAATGATGGGGAGGATGGCCATGGAGAGAAAATGACTGCTCAGAAAACAAATTTTCTGGGGGTCACAGTGGTCTAAGAACCTTAATCTGCACCAACAGAAGGCAAGGACAGGCAAGGTTTTGGCTAGAGAGAAAGTCGCCAGCCAAGAAAGTAGATGTGACTTTGGGCTGGATTAAATGAGGTCTGGAACCCCAGAACAAGGAGGTGGCAGTTTTGTTCTATCTATGCCAAGGAGAATAACTTTTACATTAACTGCAGGCACATTCTAGCTAAATGGCTCTTGACTATAATCTTTTCTCATCTGGCCCTCCTCACTCATCCCATCTCCCATGAGAAGGATCACATGCTCACTACAGTCACACTGCCCCTGCCTACATCTTGGAAATAGTTGCTCTCTTTAAGGGCTAACTCCAAGGCCACCTCGACCATGAAGTCTTCCTTAAGCTGCCCCCACCTGCAAATGATTTCTCCAACTCATCACTGCAATCTGTCAGGGTTTCTCCTTTGCTCTTATATTCTCCTTTCTATCATCTTTTTATATTTCCTCCCTTGATAGAGTGCAAGTTCTTTGAGAGAAAGGTCTCCGGTCTCAGGCATCTTCATTTTTGCCATAATTTACAGTTGGTAGATATTTTAAAAATGTTTCTTGGCAGAAGAGGGCAGCACATACAAGTTCAGACTGCACAATGAAGAACTATTGTAATTAAGGAATGTCAGGAGTCAGGGGACATCAAACTTGGATTCATCAGGAAAAGCTTCCTGGAGACCCTGAGGCAGGAGACCAGAAGGCAGCCATCTCTGAGTCACAGCCAGCAGGATCCAGAAACATCTGGAGGGAGGGGACGAAGAAGAGACAATGGGGGCAAGGGAAGAGCAGGGAGGCATTCTAGGAGCACTGACTTGGATTCCATTCAGTTATAGGACATCCAATAAGGCGGGCTACACAAACGTGGCAGATTCCAGTTCTCTCAGTCTTTGTTTGGGGTAATAAGGAGGGAAACTCCATTTACAAAGGAACTGAATGCAACTCCTTCATGCCAAGGTCTACCTAAGGAATGGAAATTATGTTTATGGTTATTTCCTGAAAGCTCTGAGAACCATTCATCCAAGCAAATGTGCCTCTTAAATGCCTCATTTGATTTAGACCCATTATTATTTTTTTTCCCCTTCGTTAAGACAGAATGCGAGTAGTGTCTCAACTCGTTGGTCTTTGGACAGAAAATGCACGTTATGAATGCCAACAGTTAAACAGGTAAATTAATGTTACTAGACGGTCTTAAAGTGGTGTGATTCTTAGTGTGGATTTTTTAAAAATGCTTATTTTGTTATAGGATCAGAGATGAAGAGTCGTAAATGATCTTCCAGGTTATTTGGTCTAACCCTCCCATTTTACAGATGGGGAAAGTGAAGCCTAGGGAGGTTAAGTGACTTGGTCAGGGTCACAGCTAGAACATAAGTCACATATATCAAGGTAGCTAATATCTACAAAGCATTTTAAGGATGCAAAACAGCTTACATTTCACTTTTCCTTTCAGTAAACTGGAGAGACAGAGACAGACACTATTTTGTGTGTGTGTCTATGTACACATACATACACGTATATGTGTGTGTACACATTTATGTACATATGCATGCACAACACATATAAACATATATTAAACATAATCTAAAAAATATGGTCATCCACACACACATATCCCCCAAATACAGATAGTATTCTAAAGGTCTATAGAGACGTGGTGTAGGGAGTGATATCGCTGTCACATGTGACTGACCCAAGGAGTCTCACTGTCCCTGTCCATAAAATAAAGACATGTTCTATCTACCATTTGCAGGAGGATGAAATGAAATAATAGAAATATAATCACCATTGTGGCTAAAGGGGGCTCTATGGATGTAACATATTCTTGCCCTTATAAACTCCATATACGTTTTACAATGCAAACATAAACTGAGAGAATTCAATTTCTAGGTTGATTAATGTCATATAACCTAACTAAAAGAATGGGCCACCAGTGATAGCCGAATTTAAACACTGGGGAAAATACAAACACAAGCATTTCCTACTGCACACTAATGGCCTCCAAACAATCTCTGCAGAGCAGATGTAGTTGAAATAAAACAAATATTTATTAAGCCAAAAAGTGATTTTCTCTTTAAGTTTGTATTTTATATAAATACATTGCAGAGGGAGGTTGGAGGGCTTGTCAATTATAGGAAATGCTAAGCCATCAAATGCTAACTCGCTGGAGACCACAAACACACAGTGTGGAGCTATGAAAGCAAAAACAAAAATAAAAATTTAAATCTAAACATACATTGATTTGTTGGTCATAGTGGGAATGGCTTGGCAGGATCTGGGGATGGAGGATCTGTTTTACATTGGGAAATGATGGATGTTTGCTTTCTCTGCCTCTATATTTTTATCAAGGTATGGGGCATGAGCCTAAGTAATATCTAATTTTTGATCCAACATCGCAACAAAGTGAAAATGAGTTTAAATGGAAATCTAATAAGCAGCACATTCAGAATCTCCCATGAGCCCCTGGAGTGCCTACAAAGTACATGGTAAGGTGTTTTCCATTTTTCCAGCCTCAAGTATAATTCTCCAGTTTCCTGGATACTTTAATTTCATAAAGAATAACTTAGCAGAGTAGAAACCAAGAGAATAATGAGCACATTTCTCCCAGATCATACCACCTTGGGAGCAGAAAAAAACCCTCCAAACTCCCAGCTTGAAAACAGTAGTGTGAAAAAGTCTAAAGTTTGAAACAGAGTCCCACCCCAGCCCTGTCAACCCCATGAGGGCAACAGGGTCCAACGTTAACATAAAGTTCAAAATCAAGAAACAGGGTGGAGAAAAATGAGCAAACAACAAGAACAACAAAAAGAACCTGAACATAAAAAGCTACTATCATGAAAGGGAAGATCAAGGCACAAACTCAGCAGACAATGAAATCAAAACAGCTACAAGCAAAGCCTCAAAAAATTTTAATTGGATGCAAGCCCTATAAGAATTCCTGGAAGAGCTAAAAAAGAATATTTCCAAAATTAAGTAAGAGTGGTAGAAGAAAACCTAGGTAAAGAAATGAAAGAAAATTAGGAAAAGACAATTAACACCTTAGTAAAAGGAGCACAAAAAATGCTGGAGAAAATAATACCTCAAAAAATAGAATTGGTCAAATGGAAAAAGAGGCACAAAAATCCACTGATGAAAATAACTCTTTAAAAACCAAAATTGGCTAAATGGGAAAAGAAGTATAAAAGCTCACTGAAGACAATAATTCCTTAAAAATAAAAATTGGGCAAGTGGAAGTTGACTCTATGAGACATCGAGAAACAATAAAACAAAGTCAAAAGAATAGAAAAAATAGACAAAAATATGAACAATCACATCAGAAAAACAACTGACCTGGAACATAGATTGAGGACAGATAATTTGAGTTATTGGATCACCTGAAAGCCAAGATCAAAGAAAGAGCCTGGATATCATATTTCAAGAAATTATCCATGTAAACTGCCCTGATATACTAGTACCAGAAGGTAAAATAGACATTTTAAGAATCTGCTTATAACCACCTGAAAGAGATCCCAAAATGAAAACTCTCAGTAATATTATAGATAAATTATAATGTTCTTCTGGTTCTGCTCTGCTCACTCAGCATCATATCATGTAGGTTTTCCAAGGTTATTATGAAGTCTGTATCTTCCCCATTTCTTATGGCACAATAGCATTCCATTACATCCATATACCACAACTTGTTCAGCCATTCCCCAATTGATGGGCATCCCTTTGATTTCCAATTCTTTGCTACCACAAAAAGAGCTGCTATGAATATTTTTGTACATATGGGCCCCTTTCCCACTTGTGTGATCACTTTGAGATACAGCACTAGAAGTGGTATTGCTGGGTTAAAGTGTATGAATACTTTTATAGCCCTTGGGCATAGTTCCAAATTGCTCTCCAGAATGGCTGGATCAGTTCACAACTCCACCAACAATGTAACAGTGTTCCAATTTTCCCACATCCTCTCTAGCATTTATCATTTTCCTGTTTTGTCATTTTAGCCAATCTGACAGGAGAGATGTGGTACCTGAGAGTTGTTTTGATTTGCATTTCTCTAATCAGTAATGATTTTGAGCATTTTTTCATATGACTATAGATATCTTTAATTTCTTCCTCTGAAAACTGCCTGTTCATATCCTTTGACCATTTCTCAGTTGGGGAATGACTTGTATTTCTATACATTTGGCTCAGTTTCCTGTATATTTTAGAGATGAGGCCTTTCTGTGATGACTAATTGATAGACCTTGCTCTTCTCAGCAATATAAGGTTCAAAGACAACACCAAAGGACTCAGGATGGAGAGATCTATCTACATCCAGAGAAAGAACTAGGGAGTCTCAATGCAGATTGAGGCAAACTATTTGCTCCCTTTTTTTTCTTTTGTTTTTATTTTCATTTTTGGTTTTGTTTCTTCTTTCTCCTGATTCATTCCATTACTCATAATTCTTCTTTACAACTTGACTATTGTGTAAATAAGTTCAATGTGAAGTTATAAGTAGAAGATATATCGGATTCCATGCCATTTTGGGGAGGGGGGGGGGAGGACGAAAATCTGGAACTCAAAATTATGTGGAGCTGAGTGTTGTAAGCTAAAAATAAAAAATCTTAATTTTAAAAAACATTTAAAAATAAATCTAAAAAAAATTAAAGCTAAATTCCAGAGTCAACAGGTCAAAGAAAAAATACTTCAAGAAGCAGGAAAGAAACCATTCAAATGTCATGGAGTCACATTTAGGATCATATAAGATTTAGCAGGTAACATATTAAAAGAGAGGAGGGCTTGGAATATGATATCCTAAAAGGTAAAAGAGCTGGAGTTACAACCAAGAATACCCTACCCAGCAAAACTGAGTATCATCCTTCAAGGGAAAAAATAGATATTTAATGAAATAGAGGACTTTAAAGCATTCCTGATGAAAAGACAACAGCTGAATAGAAAAATTTGACTTTCAAATACAAGACTCAAGAAAAGCACAAAAAGAAAAACTTTGGGAGAGTTATATGAATTCATGCAGAGTGAAGTGAGCAGAACCAGGAAAACATACATAGTAACAGCAGTTTTGTAAGGATAATCAACTGGGAAAGACTCAGCTTCTCTGATCAAGACAATGATTCAAGATAATTCCAAAGGACCCACAATGAAATATTATCGACCTTCAGAGAGAGAAGTGATGAACTCTGACTGCAGATTGAAGCAAACCTTTTAAAAAATTTCTTTAAATTGTTTTATTTTGTTTGTATTTTCTTTTGCAACATGCCTAACATGTAAATATGTTTTTCAAGACTTCACATGTAAAATTGAAATCAAAGTGCTCGCCTTCTCAAGAAGAGGGCAGGGGCAAGAGGAAGGAAAAGAATTTAGAGTTCAAGAATTTTTTAAATAAATGTTAAAGATTCTTTTACATGTAACTGGGAAGTATTTAATGAAATAAAAATAATTTTAAAAAATAACAATTTAAGTGTTCTGCAGAAAATCAAATGAGGAAAGGCTCCATAATTTTTTTCCTTTGAATTATTCATTTGTTCTGATTGGACATTGATATTCTTGTCTGAAGGGTATGAATAACTGAAATGCCAGCAGAAAGCTTAGATGATTTCTGGAGAACAAATGATCTCCTTGACTATGGACGATGCAAATGAGGAGAGGCATAGGGGAGGCTACATAACCCAGCACTCAAACACGGGACCAAAGGCAAGGGAGAGACATTCACGTGACGACAACCATGAGATGGGAAGTGATGGGTCATCAACCACAGTCATGACTAGTGCAGTTCCTAGCTCCCCATAGATGTCCAGAGTAGCCCTGTCCCAGGGAGAAAAATGCACCATCTGGGTCTTCATCAAAACAGGATTTCCTCAACTATTTGCTCTTCTAAAACTATTGTTGTCATTATGATAATTATTAAACATTATGATAAATAAACTATCACCATCACAGGACCAAAGAGTTTTGTTCCACAATTGAGTCAGTGCCTGTCTGAGCCACCATCCTTTTTTGGAAGTTCTGTGGACACACACACACACACACACACACACACACAAACACACGGGTCGGGGGAGGGAACATTAATTTAAAAAAACAGACATTCTAATTCAATTCCACATCACGTGAATTTTTGGTGTTACATCTTGTCACGTCTGGGAGAGGAACAGAAGGGTGGGGCTGTCAAGCTATTATGGAAAGGCTCACTGGCCTGCTGATGCACCAGATAATCAGGGCTGGAGAAACATCAAAACTTGGAATAATTCTTCTCCTTGTCAGGCGACACTCTCTGTGTACATCCCTTTAGAGCAGCTTCCCTTTGTGCCATTAACTCTTTACTCTGTAGGAGGAAGAAAGTGGGTTTTTCAGCAGTAATTGTATAAACTTGTCCATGAGAACAAGCTCAAATTCCTAGTCTTGGACTAGAAATGCTTTAGGCTCCTGGGCCTTCTTCACTTCTCAGGAGAGACCTCATTTGCAGGGAGACTTGGGATCCTTGGGATCCCCATGCATGGCTTCAGAGCCAGCCCTGGGAAGAGTGAGTCCTGGAAACAGAGAAAAGAATCAACATAGATTTAAGAGAGAATTAGCCCTGGTAATTGAGCTGTGGAGAGGCAGAGACCCAGGGAGCCCAGCTGAGCTGCCTTACCTCTGAACACAGAAGCAAAGGAAAAAGGCCAGCCTTGATCCCCTCTTAAGGTCTGGCATCTTTCTCCACAGCTAGCTTTTCTCTGGACTGCCAGGCATCACTCCCCCTGCACAATGCTCTGCTGCCTTGATTGTGTTCTGAACTTATAGGCTCCCTTTTCAAAGGCTACCTTTGGCCAAAGACAAGGCTGCGTCAACTGCCATCAGGAAAACTTCACACTTCATGAAGAGATAACAGGGCAAAGGGGAATCTTGGCACTTAGTTTAAAACCGTATTAATATACCTGGTGGTCTCTGTTACTTGACCCTTGTGTGAGGATTTTATCTGTGATCTCATCAGTCCAACTGAGGGGGAAATAAGTTGGTCATAGCTATACTGACCAGTTCCCTAGAGATGAGAGAGTGGAAGCGACTTGGCTAAAGAGGGAAAGCTGGGGCTTGAACACCATTCTGGTGCCTGCAGTTTCATCACTCCAAATTGAGCTGCCTCTCTATGTATTTGAGCTGACAGATTGGAAGCCCCCTGAGGACAGGCCTGTGATGCTTTTCTGAGTTCCTAGGGCCTGGTACCTAATAAATGCTTGTTCTAAGGTCCACAAAGTACTTTACCTACATTGTTGCATTTGGTCTTTACAAAAACCCTGCCAGGGGAGGTACTGGTATTGTTCCCCTTTGACAGGTGAAGAAATTAAGGCTGCAAAAGAGGCAGGATTCAAACTTGGGTCTTTTCTGCTCCAAGTCCAGTACTCTGCACTCATGCTGCCATGCTGTCGTGGAGACGCAACTGCTTTGAGAAGTAACCCCCCCCCCCAAGGCAAGAAGCCACGGCCCCTTGCGGGCACCTGGATGCTGGCAGCCAGTGGGGTCCCAAAGTCTTATCCCACAGTGAGCCACATCATAAATCTCACTGGATCATGGAGAGACAAAGTCCAGAGGACCTGAGCTGTCTGTGTTTCTATACCAAGCAGCTGACTGATGCTTGCTCAAGATGGGTTGGGGGTGTGCTGTAAATGGGGCTTGCAGGGCTCAGATGCCTGCTGGATTCTAACCCCTTAAACTTCGGGGGGTAAAGAAAGGGCTGACACATTAAGAAAAAGGAAAAAAATGGCAAAGATTTTCTTGGGCATCAAACCAGCTCTTCCCAAACAAGATTTTAATTATTGAAGTATAAATAAAACCAAAAACATATGAATTTCATTTCACTTAATACACAAGTAAACAACCCTCCTCCTGCAAGCCGCCAACCTGCTCTCCTGCCAAGAGATGCAAGAGAGGTTCAGCCACGGAATTCCTGAAGTGGCATCTCCTCCACGCCTTCCCAGCCACCCTCCCCATTCCCTCTTCAAGGCAGGAAGGGCCAATGCAAAGGGAGGCCCCACATCCAAAATATGGAGGGTTTCAAACAACAAATAAACATAAGGCAGAGATTTTGAAGCTGGTTCTGCATCCCAACATTTCCAGTTACAAGAAACAATTCCAGTGCTCTGCAGACTCCAGAGCCAGTTATAAAATCTTCCGGCTTGTTTAAAAGTAGCTTGTTTTCTTTCATGTAACCCAAAGGAATTGGCTAAGACATAAAAGCGACAACTGAATGATTCAACTAGACAGTAATCACCCGCACATTGGAAGATAACATGACAGAAACATAACAGGCAAGATGGGATAAATTCTAAATGGCTGGACCCAAAGTGGTGGGGAGGAAGCTTCCAAGCTCTCTGGGAGGAAAGGGGCAAAAAACCTGCCATCTGTGAGATGGAGCCAATAGTTCTGCCATGCCCACCTTCCATGACTGTTGGGAGAAAAGGGCTTTTTAAGCTATTACTATAGATCCATCCAATTTTAAAAACTTTCCTCCTCACTGGTCCTCAAGCCCTGGTGTTTTTCTCCACATCCCAAATACACCTCCCTTGCCTTCCTGGGTGACCACTATAGGCCCAACCAGACCCATGTTCCCAACTGCCCTGGCCCTCAGCAGGATCCATGAACTGATCCCATGAGAGAGTCCCAGATCTTGAACACGTTTTCCTCCTGTGTTAGTTCTCATCTCTGTTTCCTTCCAGTTTTCTGTAAAGGATGACTCTGCCTCATCAAAGCAGAAGATGTTTGGAGTGCTTTCAAAGCTCCCAGATGACTCAATCCAACATGTTCACTTAGCCACCAACGGCCAAGCCAATTGGCTGGATGTTTTTGGTTTGTTAGCTATACTTCCAAACCTTTCCAGGATTGCTCCCTGACCTTCTGGTGGAGAAGCTCCATGGGGAAGGGGATGGTTGGTCATTCTGAGTGAGAAACTGAGGGATCATAAAGAAGAAATGTGGGTCTTCTCTGGGTGTCTAAGAACAGCACAGGTTCTCAGTGCCTGGCTCATAATAGGTACTTAACAAATGTTGATTGGAGTTCAAAAGGATCTTAGATAGTATCTGATCCAACCCTTCAAATCAATCAATCATTCAATCATGAAGTGTTTAATATGGGACTTCTGTGTGCCAGGTACTGTGTTGGGTGCTAGGGAACACAAAGACATAAGAGAAATAGGCCCTGCCTCAAGGAGCTTACACCCTACCAGAAGGCATTAATGCACATATGTAAGTGAAGATAAGATGAATACACACTACAGACAATGTCATTTTATGAGGGGGTGCCGTGGGGTGATCCTGGTGGTGGGCCACTAAAGATTACCTTCGCACATCCCTGAGAACTATCAAAGGGCAAATGGTCTCAGGCTCATCTTTAACAAAGGGATGAAGAATGACCCTGGTGGAAATACCAATTCCTCAACTCATTTGGGCTCCTTCAGCCAAGCCCTGCCTAGCCAATGCATGAACATACATGTATAAGCATGCAAACCTGTGCACGTGACACACACACACACACACACACGTGTGCCCACACATCCTGTCTACAGTGGATTCTTTCTGCTGACTGACATCCTTCTCCTCCTTCAATAGCAATTTTGACTCTCCTTTTTGGAACACTTCAGAGTTTGGTAAGGGATTACCCTCCCCCCAAAAAAAAACCTATGGAGTAGGATGTGCAAATACTACCACTGCCATTTTACAGAGGAGCTGTTAAGTGTCTGTGGCAGGATTGGAACCCTGGCCTTCCTCTTAGTTCCAGGGGTTAGCTCAGGTGCTGCATGCTGGGAAGGGCAGGAATCCGAGCTGTAAAGGACCTGAGATATTACCTCGTCCAACCACCTCATTTTATAGAGGAGGAAACTAAGTCACAAAAAGGTAAGTGACTTGTTCAAGGTCATGATGATGGTGGTAACAGGGCCGTGACTCCAGGCCAGATTCTCCTCCTGCCTTTCCCCTTCCCCCTCCTCCCTCCCCTCTTCTCTTTCTCCTATCCCAAGTTAAAAGTGGTTCCTCTGTCATTGTATTTCTCGCTTTAGCCTCTGCTATGCACTAGATAATTTTGTATCTTTGTATTAGAACCTGTGTAAATATCTCATCTCACTAGGAGACTAAGTTCCTTGAGCACAGGGCTTTCATTTCTTTTTCATCTTTGTTTTGCAAGGGCTTGTCCCATATAGTGCCTGGCACTCAGTAACCCCTTCAGAAAGATTTGTTCAATAAAGTTTTCAATCAACAGCATAGATGCCTTCCCTCATAATTTTAAAAAATATCACGGGCAGACCGACGGCCCACTGAGGCTTTCAATCTTTCATCTCTTAAAAAAGCATCTTGGTACGGTGGATAAAGTGATGCTGGACACGGAGTCAGGAAGACTTGAATTTGGATTCTGCCACAGGCCTTTTTGAGCTCTGTGATCCTGTTCAGGTAACTTACCCTCTCTCAGCCTCAGCTTTCTCATCTGTAAAATGGGGGTAATAAATGTTTCTACCACACAGGGTCACCATGAAGATCCCATGAAATAAATACTTGTAAAGCTTTGCACACTTTAAAGTGACGTAGAAATGTTAGTTATTGTTCTTAAATAACAAGAAATATCTTTTCACGTGGGTTATGGAATGCATACTGTATGTGGTGTTCAAATATTCTTACGGTTCTTCCTATGTAGGATACGTTTGCAGATTTGGGGCTAGAAGAGGTTAGCTCAGCGGTCACCATTTTATAAATTAAGAAATTGAAGTCTGGAAAGTCAAGGCTGCAGAAGCCGTGCACAGAGCCAGCGTGGGTCAAAACAGGCTTTCGGGCTCCAGTGACTCACCTCCTTTTCTCGGCTCTGTGTCTTTGGTAATGTCTTTAGGTCACATCTTGGGTGACAGAGTGAAGCCGACGCATGCCTGCCATCTGTCCCTCCTGAGGCGTTTATCATGCTGACTCATTTTAAGGTATGGCACTTCTTGAAACAACATACCATCACCCTTTGACCCAGAGGTCCCCCTGGGAGGTACAGATCCCACAGAAAGAAGACCTCCACAAATGCCACTCTATTTGTAGGGGCACTTTGGGTGGCAGCAAAGTCCAAGAAACAAAGGACATGGCCAACGAACGGAGAATGGCTCAAGAAGAAGCAGTATAAAAATAGAACAAAAATCTCTTGGAAATGATGAATAAGACAAATGCAGAGAAGCCTAGGAAGACCTAAATGAGCAGAGGCAAGCCAAAGGGCAGAGCTGCAGACAATATGCCCCATCAACATGACCATGGAAATGGAAAGAACAACAAACTCCCAACTGAGCCCTAGGTAACTCTGCTGGCCATCCTTGACATGAATAAATGAATAAAATTTTTACAAGAACATAAAAACATGTGGAGAGAAGCTAATCACTTCCCCCCTTTTTTAAATTAGTCAGGAGAGTGACCTGATAGGAGTGTGGAGGAAATGGAAGGGGAGCTGACCTTGTGCATACAAGGTGGAGACAGAGTTTGATCTCAAAGCTCAGCTCTGCCACTTAGTAGCTGCTTAAAATCTCACTTGGAGGAAAGAGAATTTAATTTAACAACTAACATTTAAAAATACTTGCTATGTGAAAAGTACCCTTTTACGCCTTCAGGACAAAAAGATGAAAAATGGGCCTACATCTGCCCATAAAGAGACACAGAGATCACTAATTATGCCACCGATTCTAACTTCGCTGAGAATACAGGAGAGGCCGACAGAAGGGCCAGAGAGATTCCAGTTGATAGGGACTCCTAAACCTCCTGAGTCTAGCAAAGTGCTGATTTTTAGAGGGGGCGGGGAACATGCCACCCCACTGGCTCCAGCAGGAGGCCAGCCAAAAGCTGTTTGCCATGATCTAAAGGGGAAGCAGTGTCCTCCTGGTCTGCACTTTTCACTCATGTGTTTCTGTGTTTTGAAGAGTTTTCACACCACCAAGGTTCCCTTGATGAGTTCCTTTTTCCACTGAACAAACTGGATTAGGGCAGGAATTGTTTCAAGTCCTGTATCCGTGGGTCTTAGCACAGTTCCTACCTCAAGCAGGTGCTCACTTAACAAATGGATATTGAATCAATTAGCAGCATGAATTCATGAGCAGCATGAAACAAAGGGGCCTGAACAGTTCCTCAAGTGAACAGTTTCTGTATTTCTCCAAGGAACCCACAGAAGACCAAGTTCTTGGACATAGCGTCTCAATTTATTAAACAAAAAAGGCATCTTGTGGAAGCCAATCTAGAAAATGCAGAAGAGAGGACACACAGAACCAGGATAACTGTTCAAAAGGACAAGCCTTATGAACTCTGAATAATGTAATCGCCAACTAGAGGGTCGAAGGGGAACACTACCTATCTCCTGACAAGAGAGAGGATGGACTGAGGGTAGAGAATGAGACACTACTTTGGAGACAAGGCCCATATATGAATGCCTTTTGTTTGCCTGTGCATTTTTGTTACAAGACTTTTTTTTCTTTTTCAGTGATGAGGTGGGAGGGAGAGAAAAGAAAGCTCCGGATTTGGGTCACACTTAAAGTATCAATGGTACTTTAAGGCATTCACTACAAAAAAAAAGTGAATTAAAAAAAAGGGAATTTGCTCTTGAAAACTTAGAGTATCACACTACAAGAAAGAAAAAGTAAATTAAACTTCAAAATGTGATTTTGTACTCATAAAAAGAACACTAAATTAAATAATGATTTTTAAGGGAAATCAAAGTATAATTTTGTTAGATATTATTTGTTACAAATGTCTTTCTTCTGAATCTATAGGAATAGATCTTAAGCTCCAACTAAATATATCATCCTATGGCTATTTCAAAATGTACAGCCTTAATTAATTCAATACTTCTAGGATTACTGATTTTATCATTGTGTGTCTCTTGTTCCACAAAAATGTACTGCAATCCCGTCTACCTTAGAAAGCTTAGAAAACTGCTCTAAGCTAAGTGAACAAAACCTAAATCCCCATAACTCAGTGGCCAATCTGCTAGTGCTGAAACTCTCCTAACCCAGTGGGTAGGTTCTGGGACAGGAGACCAGAAGTTCATTATTGGACCTTGTATTAGGAGGGCAGAGTTTATAATTTCAAAGAGGATCATATATATGTCTGAAAGGTTCAGAACCGCCGGATATAAGAAATTCTCAAGATAAGAGGCAGAAGAATCAAAGCATATATTTAGGCTCCACAGTAACCAACCCATGAACCAGCATCCCCATTTTGATATATTGATCAAAAGCTTCCAGGCCCAATAAGTACACCTCACAAGAGTAACCAGGAGGCCACAGAGAAGCATGATGGTGTAAAGCAAAATCATATACATGCTTCCCCTCTATGGTAAAAAGATTACCCACTGGCCTCAAGTCCTTGTTCAGCTTCCTCCCGTAGGTCAGCTCTGCTACCGGCAGCTCCTGCTTCAGCTGTGGCTATAGCTATAGCAGCCTCTGGCTCCAACGGAAGCTGTTTTTAACCATCCGGCTTCTGTGGGGGTGTAAGGTACGCTGGGGAAAGCACAGGTTCTTTCAATCTGCTTAAGCAAGGTGAAGGGGTTGACCGGGAAAGCACAGGTTCTTTCAATCTGCTTAAGCAAGGTGAAGGGGTTGACCAGGAAAGCACAGGTTCTTTCCATCAGCTTAAGCAAGGGAAGCAAGGTGAAGGGGCCGACAAGCTTACTCCAATCCAACATACAAACAGCATTCAGTTCAGGGGAAAAAGCCAAACTATTCAAGGGCACTTGTTGACTAAGTGCTAAGGAGCCCATTTTTGGTTATCAACACAGACCTCTACTCAAAATCTTCTCAGCCTGACATTGGTTGGATCTGCCAGAGAAACACTCATGTGACCCTGCTTTGGGGAGCCCAGGATGTCTGGTTGAGTCACCAGAGCAAGAGTTGGGGGAAGGTCTTTAATTTATATTTTAAAAAAGAAAACTTTTTTTTTCTAAAATCCTAGGCTTTCAGTTATTGAGAGCTTGTCATCTTAAGTACTTTTTCACAAAATAAATAAAGCTCTTTTTTTTAAATTGCAAGAACAGGAAAAAAAATAAGGACATTTTCTAAGGAAAAAAGTCTATTTCTGCCATTATGAATAAAAGATGAGTTCTAAACAAATCCTGGCTTCACCTGTATTGAACTCTGCATAGTTTTGAGAAATAACCTAAATTGAATATGAAATTACAACTAGACACATGAATAATTTAAGAGCAATAGTAGGATTTTTCCTGAGGTAATTTACTAGATATCATCAGGAAAAAAATGAGAATGGGGGCTGGTGAGAGCAATGCCTGGCCACCCTCCATGATTTTCTGGAATTTCTTTGAGGACAGTGTATAAGAAAAGAGATGTGCATCTCAAATCAGTGTGGCCATTCGGCTTCTGAGAGTGGCTGTGGCTTCCTGGGAGCCCTAATAGAATGAGACTGAAAAGGACGACATGGCTCTAACTAGACACCAGGAGAGGAGCGGTCACAAACAACAGGCCCAAATGCTGTGCCCCAATGGAGCAAAGAATGCATCCAGAAATGGTGCAGCCCAAAGACCAGTCCTATATGTCCTATGCCTGAGGATACAAGCTAGGGCGAGAGCTCACACTGGCTGCTGAGCATCTGGGAAAAGCCAGAGTCATCGAGAGAGGAGTAAGACTGAAGAGGCATGGCTGAAAAACAAACCACCTCTCAATGAGTGGGGCTTCCTTCCCCTTCTTCCTCTTCCTTTGGCATTCAAAGTAATCAACAACCTGGTCCCAACCTCCTTTCACAGTGTTACCAACTTAGAACCAGACAGGTCCTAGGAGCTCTTCAAGTTCAACATTAAATGCTCTCATCACGCTGATGAAGAAACTGAGAGAAAAGCGAAGGGACTTAGCCAAGGTCACCCAGGTAGGACTGGAGGCAGAATTTGAACCCAAGCCTTCCCACTCCAAATCCTACACTCAGCACCACACCCCACTTCCTCCTTAGTAACTGTAGCTTAATAAACATTTGTTGAGCTTTGGATTTGTTTAATGCAGGAGGTTAAAGAAACTACACATTTTTATTTTGCTTTGGGAAGCAATTGGGCATAAGTGACTTGCCCAGGGTCACACAGCTAGTAATTGTTTGAGGCTGGATATGAATTCAGGTTCTCCTAACTCCAGGGCCAGTGCTCTATCCACTGTGGCACCTAGCTGCCCCCATTTCCCCCCTTTTTTGTTTTTTTGCTTTTGTCTAGGAACTATATTAAAACATAATTAAGCTGCACTGACCCATCTTCTGTATATAGCAGTCATTTCTGGAAATGTCCTCACCCCCTCCTCCATTCTTGCCACTCAGCCCTGCCTATCAGAGACTCAACGACCTTTACTTGGGCTTGCTCTGCTCTGCTGTCCCATGTGAGTAAAGATAGCTCACAATGGATTCCCAAACTACTCCCCCTGAACAGAAGGCTGACCAGTACGGCTAGACAGCCAGTTATCTACAGACGCAGCTCCAAGACTAAATTCTGTGATCCTGCAATGTCTCCATCTAGACCCAATCATTCTGTCACATTCTATGATATAACCAAGTCACATCTAAGAAAGTAAAGTCTAAATGTTGCATTAAAATTAAAAGAATAACTTACAGGTAAAAACTGAAAAAGAAAATACACTGCGACTACTAGAAAAAGTCCTAGACCCTGAATGCTACTGTGCCCTGGGTTATTTTCATATTTAGCGCAATAGCCTGAAGGTCTGGGGATGTTTTTCTGGCAATGTCATTTAAGTGAAAAGAATATATTGAATTTTAAAAATAGCTTCCATCAAAATCTTGTTCAAAAGTGGTCCAGTGAGATAAGAGGACACTCCCACCCACTGATTTTCTAGTGTAGGTGCCTTGGGGAAATGGATGGCAAATCTAAGGAAACTAAGGAGGGAGTAGGGCAGGTCAGGAGACACAGGAAAACCAAGGAGGCCTAAAGAGAGGTCACCCTCAGAGTATATGCCAATCAAAACCCAAGAGAAAGAAGCCCAGGCACTGACATAGTGATTTATGTAACGTGGCACCAAGAGACAGGCAGGTCCATTAACCTCCTGGCCACCAATTTCCTCAACTATAAAATGATAGGCTTGGACTAAGTGGTCTCTAGGGTCCCTTGAAGCTCTCGTCTCTGATCTTATGATCTTGACCGAAGACACAGCCAAAGCTCTGGGTTTGTGTCACATTTCAAATGTTGATGGCAAGACAACTCAGGCACCTGTCATACCTGAAACCATATTCAGAAATGGCTAGGGGGATGACATGAGCCTTGACTCCTGCTGAGGAGTGTCAGTGGAAAGAAACCAACCTTGACACTTTCAGTTATGATAGTTTCAGTCCATGGTCAAGGGTGTTGAGGCTGCTGGGGTACTCTTCAAGACTTCATTGAGTTAAAATGGTCCCGGTGTCATACAATCCTTTCAAGACGATGTTTACCTACTCACCATCACAGGAGGGCAAAGTCTGAGGGCAAAGAAGATGTGCTTCCCAAGGAATGAGCCACTGAGACATTCTGAAGAGTGGAACAAGGCAGCTATTGGCAGTCCTGAAAGAGTGGAGGGGAGAGATTCTCCAAGAAAATGGGAGCTCACAGGTGGGATCCAGGGTAAGGACAACTGGGGCAGCTATTGTGCTCATTCCCATCAATATTAAAAAAACAGTATAAAGAACTTGAGCTTTCCATTTAAAATAATAATAATAACAGATAAGTCTCATTCTCTAGAAGTTTAGCGAGGTACCATGTGGCATGGCATAGAGCGAGACCTTAGAAGGAGAAGATCAGGTTTAAGAGGCAACAGTTTTAACATCCCTTTATAATTCATTCCACCATTCCACCCACTTTGCATTATCTACTTCCTTTAATAAATGGATTTATTCATCTATAACTAGTTGAATTTTTCTAACCTAAACAGAACTACTTGAACTCTATTCTCTCTATGTATGTAGTTCCCATAAACCCAAAGGTTGGCGTACTTACTGTTAAGGTAAGACTGACCTCTCTGGCTGACTCAGTTCCCTCAGCTGTAAAATGAAAATAATTCTAGCACCTACCCTGCAGAGTTATCATGAGGATCAATGAGATGCTATTTGGAAAAAGCATTTAGCACACAGTAGGAGCTATAGAACTGCTGAGTCCCTCTGTCTGGACACCTCATTAATGATGCTGTCGCAGACTGACAATCCTGCTTTCAGCCTATTACTCTCTTCTCTCTAACTGAACCCTGGGCCCATTCCCAAGTCTCATGGCTCTAATAGGTGAGCTTTGCTTCCCTCCACAAACCTTCCTGGCTGTCTCCATGCCATGCATTCCCATTTCAACCATCTTGTTATTTGATGCCTTCCCCATTTAGATATAAGCTCCTTGGGGACACAGACTGTATTCTTGTTTTTTACTTATATTCCCAGGGCTCAGCACAGTGCCTAACACATGATAAGTGCTAATAAATGCTCAACCTATCTATCATTTCTCTCTCTCCCCCTTCCTCCCTCCCTCCATTATCCATCCATCCATTACAATTGTGCATATATGTGTTTTATCCTCCTATTAGATTGTAGAAGCCACAATATCACACCCAGAACTTTCTGGGTCTAGGAAAAGCTTCACTGATAATCACAGAATCTGAACTTCAAACTATAGACCCAAGAGAATGGAGTGCTACCTACCAACAGCTTGGTAGGACACTAGAGAAAGAAGCAATGAGGAAAAGTGAAAACTGCCAAACATCCAAGAAAAGAAATCTATGAGAGATGCCAATGAAAAGGGCCAATGGGAGAAAGGGGAGGATAGAACAGAGTTCTTATAGCCAGGTGGAGAAAACAAAGTGAAACTGGAAACATTTCTTCATTGGGAGGGTTCTTCACACTGTAAAATCTGAATAGCTCACAGTAAGTTCTAAAACAGGCAAGACTAATATGAATTACTTGAATTAATTAAGCCAAACCAAAATACTGTGTTTTGTAGCAGTTGGGTGAAAGATTTGAGGTTTGTATCAATTTTTGCTAGTACCACCATAAGCCACAACATTTTTAGCAAAAAAAATGGCCGCAAAAATCAACAGATTTTAAACAGATTCATAATTACAGACAGACACCAACAAAAACAAATGAAGCATTGAAGGCAATTGTCTAACTTGTTGAACAACAATAAATTTTCCTGGTCTCGGGTCTTCTTAGAAAGGGCTTGGTTTTTTATAATAATTACTCTTTAGTTAAAGTCATCCAGTAAAGTTGTCCTCCCTGGATGAAACAAAATGTAAGATAAGACCCTCTCCTTCCCTCTCGGCCAATTCAAAATTAAGCTTAGTGAGGGGAAAAGAAAGGTTCCACAATTCAACTTCCATTTCTTCAGGGCCGGAACAAGTCTCTTGAAGCTTTCATTTCTACTGCTGCTCTTTCCTCACTGATTCTGCCTCTTTTGGAGGTATTTCCCAAATCCCAAGAACCTCATTCAGAAAACAGAAAAGAGATGAAAAAAGGCCATTGGAGTGACAAAAAAACTGAGGCTGAGAACAGCAGCATGGCTTATCAGTGAGTGTTGGAGATCAGCCAATTTTGTCCATGCCCTAGATGGAGTTCCACATCTCTTCTCATACTCAGCTACAGTGAGCGGTCCCTTCAGAAATTAGCATGGCTTTCATGAGATTTGCCAGATCATTCTAAGATCTTTGCTGAGTTTAACATAGTCCTGGATACACGTGTTACTGGAGGCTGCACAGAATTTGTGCTTAGGACAATCAGATAATTACATTAGGTAATCAATCACCTTCAATTGCTGGAAGAGTACAGTGCAAGTGACTGATTACAAAGCAAAGATAAGCTGCCTTACTTGGAAAAGGGAAGCCTTCAGTTCTCAAATGGGGCCAGTAGCAAGGTTCTGTGTGAGCTGTGGATCCTTTATCAGGGCAGCTCAAACAGCCAGCAGCATTCTTTCTGAATGGCAACTGGTGGTCATATTGTCTCAGCTCTCATTAACCTGTGATACAACTGTTACATCCTTGGTTTATAGAGCACTAGCCTTATATTTTATTAGGAAATTAAAGGCTGCCAGATGTTGAGATGAACTGGAATCTATGGCATCTTAGAGCTACTGTAGAGAGAAATGGACAATGGAGAAAAGAAGGAAGGAAGGAAGGACAAAAGGAAGGAAAGAAGGAAGGAAGGAAAGAAGGAAGGAAGAAAGAAACAAAGAAAGAAACAAAGGAAGAAAGAAAGAAAGAAGGACAGAAAGAACGAAAGAAAGAAGGAAGGAAGAAAACAGATTGGTCTGTTCAATAGGAATATAGAGGAAAAAAAATAAGCCAAAAAGTAGAAAGCCCATTGTCTGGTAGACAGTAGGGGCTAAATTGTTGACTTGACATGAGCAAAACAATACGTGTGATATGGAAAAAGCAATAGATTTAGTTAGAGGATCTGAGCTCAAATCCCAGCTCTGCAACTACCTTAGATTATCTCTTCATCTAAAGCCTATAATCATCAAAGGCCCATCTGGGCCAAATTTAGTCCTTATTTATTTGTTTATTTGTTTATTTGTTTATTTATTTATTTATTTATTGCTTTGAGTTCCAAGCCATCTTGCTCTCTCCCAACCCCACATTAGAGGACAACATTTGACACAGACATATATGTAGAACCATACAATACATAATTCCATACATCGGTTCTTTCTTTGGAGGTGGAGAGCATCTTCCTTCATAGTTGATTTGAATATTCATATTATTCAGAATAGCTCAGCCATTCAGTTGCTCTTCAAACAATATTGCTGTTAGCATAGACAACGTTCTCTTGGTTCTGCTCATTTCATGCGACTCTTTCCATGATTTTTTTCTTCCAGCTAATCTGCTTATCATTTCTTACAGAACAGTAGTATTCTATCATAATCATATACCAGTTCTTTGCCACCACAAAGAGAGCTGCTATAAATAGTTTAAAACATATAGGTTCTTTTCCTTTTTCCCTGATCCGTGAGAAACAGACCTAATAGTGGTGTTGCTGAGACAAAGAGTATACAGTTTTATAACTCTTTGGGCATAATTCCAGATTGCTTTCCAAAATAATGTATCTCCACCAATAATGTATTAGTGTTCCAGTTTTTCTAAATCCCTTCTAACATTTGTCATTTCCCTCTTCTATTTTAACCAATCTGATAGGTGTGGTTTTAATTTACATTTACCTAATAATGATTTAGAACATTTTTTCATATGACTATATATAGCTTTGGTTTCTTCTTCCAAAAACTGCCTTTTCATATTTTTGGACAATTTATCAACTGGGGAATGACTCTTATTCTCATAAATTTGACAAAATGGTCTCTATGTTTGATATATAACGCTTTTAACTAAGAAAGTGTCTACAAATCCCCCCACCAACCCAATCTTCTGCTTTTCTTCTGATCTTGGTTATGTTGGTTTTATTTGTACAAAAACATTTTAATTTAACATAATAAAATTATTTATTTTACATTTCACAGTTCTCTATATCTCTTGTTTATTCATAAATCTGACAGATAACATGTTCCATGTTCTTCTAATTTACTTATGAATCTCCCTGTATTTCTATGTCTTATACCCATTTTGACCTTATCTTGGTCAAATGGTGTTAGATATTGGTTTATACCTAGTTTCTCCCAGACTGCTTTCCAGTTGTGCAAAACATTTTGTTTTACCAAAGATTGAATTATCTCAAAAGTTTAAATCTTTCCATTTATTAAGCACAAGGTGACTATAATCATACACTAATGTGTATTATATAACTGCTCTATTCCACTCATCCATCATTGTATTTCTTAGCCAGTACCAGAAAAATAGTTTTGATCATTGCCACCTTATAACACAGTATGAGATATGGTACGGCTAAAACTTCTTTCTTTACATTTAAAAAAATCCCTTTGATAATCTTGACCTTTTGTTCTTCCATATGAATTTTATTATTATTTTAGGTCAATTAAATAATATTTTGGTAATTCAATTGGAATGGCACTGAATGAGCAGATTAATTTTGGCAAAATTGTCATTTTTATTATATTGGCTTGGCCAGTCATGAATAATTAATATTTCCCCATTTTAAATCTGACTTTATTTTTATAAAAATGTTTTATAATTATGGTCGTGTAGTTCCTAGGTTTGTCTTGGCAGGTATACTCCAAAGCATTTTATAGTGTCTACAGTTATTTTAATTAAAAATCTCTCTCTCTTCTTTTTTTTTCCTTCCTCTTCTTTTTATTTTTAATTATTCAATATTTTTTCACCATTTTTAACATTTTTTTTAAATTTTGAGTCCTCAATTTTCTCCCTACCTCTCCCCCTAACGGAGAAGGCAAGCAATCAAACATAGGTTATATATGTATAGTCATGAAAAACACATTTCCATGTAAGTCATTCTGTGAAAGAAAACAGAACCCCGCCCCCCGCCAAAATCAAGAAAAATAAAGAAAAGCAAAAACATTTTGATGTGCATTCAGGCTCTACGTTTCCCTGGAGATGGACAGCACCTTTCATGCTAAGTCCTACAGAATTGTCTTGGATCACTGTACTGCTGGGGATAGCTAAGTCATTCGTAGCGGACCATCATACAATGTTGCCCTGATCATGTACAATGTTCTGGCTCTGCTCGTTTAACGTTGCACCACTTCCTGTAAGTCTTCCCACGGTTTTGTTGTTTTTAATTTTAGACTCAAAAGCCAAAACACAAACACAGAATGGAGAAAAGAAACAAAAGCCTATCATAAACTTAAATATTGCAACTTAAATTCAAAGTAAGAAATTTAAAAAAAAAAGCATGTCATGTCCATGTCAGAACATGAGAGGATTCAAAATATGTAACAATAAATTTTCACTTCAAGAAAGCCCATATGATAAATAATACATGCTGTGTTGATAAGTGTCCATCTTTTCTTTGCTTCCTGGTATGTTTTCTTTTGTTCTCTGCTGTGCACTTTTTCACTTTGTTCTTTTCTCCCCTCCCTGCCTCGGAAGGCTACAATTAAGCTTGGATATGTTTCTCTATAGCTATAGATATATACATACACATATACATATATAGATGTATACTTTCCCAAACAGATTCTACTCCTGATCTTTGTTTTTATGTTTGTGCATATCTCTGCTTTTCTATCCCTCCTGCCCCCTCTACTTTACTTCTACCTGCTACCTTGCCCTCCTATTACTTGCCTACCCCCCTCCAATGGTCCCTCCCCTATTGTCCCGTTCCCATAAATCTGAAGACCCTTCTACACCCCCTTTAACCTATTCTCCTGCCCTCCCCTCTACAGATTCCTCCCTTGTCCTCTGTCCCCTCCTTATTTCCCTACCATTTTATTTCTTCTGAATTTAGAAGACTTTCCTACTCTTCTAAATATGTATGTATTGTTCCCTTTTGAATCCATTCCCATTAAAAGTAGGTTACCAGAACTACCAGCCCTCCTCCTCCATCTAATTCGTCTATATTGATTCTACCTCTTGCACCTCATTTGTACAAAATAGTTACTCTTTTTGGCTGTTCCTAAATGGTTATACTTTTTAAATTCATATCATCCTCAGGCTTACCTCAATCTTTCTTATGAGCTATCTAATTATTAATAACAATCTTAGATATATGTTTTACATTTTACATATATAAAAAGGAAACAGTCTGTCCTTAGGAATCCCTTAGAATCAGTCTTTGGTATGTACCTTACATTTCTCTTGGCTCTTGTATGCCAAATCTTCTATTAAGTTCAGGTTTTTCTTTTTTAACAGTCTTGAAAGTCAGCAAATGTCCATTTTTTCTTTCATTCAGGATAATGCTTAACTTTGCAGGGTATGATATACTCGGCCAGAGCCCCAGTTCTTTTGCTCTTTGATATATAGTGTTCCAAGACCTGTGGTCCTTTAATGTCTCCACTGCCAGGTCTTGTGTAAATAACTGTGGCACCATCACATTTAAATTATTTTAATTTTGATGCTTTTAATATTTTATCCCTGATGTGGGGGCTTTGGAATTGGACTATGATATTCCTTTGAGGTTTCCTCATAGGATCTCTTTTAAGTGGTGATCAATGGATTTTTTTATATTTCTACTTTCCCCCGTGTTCTAACATTTCAAGACAATTTTCTTTAAATATTTTTTTATATTATTGTATCAAGATTCTTTTTTTGACCATTACTTTTAGTTAATCCACTTCTTTTTGTTCTCTCTCCTTGATCCATTCTCCAAATCTGTTGTTATTCTTATAAGATGTTTCACTTTCTCTTTTATTTTTTTCATTATTCATATTTTGTTTATTTCTTGATCTCTTAAAATTTCATTTACCTTGCCCAATTCTAATTTTCAAGGTGTCATTTTCTTCCTTAAGATTCTTGATGTCCTTGTCCTTTTATAATCTTGTTTTTCTTGGATTATTCATACACACACACACACACACACACACACACACACACATATATATATATATATATATATATATATATATATATATATACATACACACGTAATTTTAGTTTTGCCTCTATCTCTGTCATTTGATAAATCTTTTTAAAGATCTTCCATGCATTTTTTGGGCAGGTGACCATTTGATGTCACTCTTAGGGGGTTTCTTTACTTCAATATCCTCCTCTGAAGATGAACCTTGGTCTTCTCTATTCTCATAATAGCTTTTTATGATTGGATTCTTTCTCCTTTGTTTGTGCATTTTTTTGTGGTAATAGCTTAATTTTTGTAATCACCTCTAGCCCTGGGTTATGGGAGACGGTGCCTCTTGCCCCATATCTTCAGTTCTCCCTTCTAGCCTGGAACCAATGCCAAATCTGTAAGTGCCGACAGCAAGCTGAGTCCTTGCCCCACTGCTCCTGCACTCACTGGGCATGTACTGGTTTTTTCTCACCCCTGCCACTCTTCCCAGTACAGCTGGGTCTGCTGTTCCTTGTCAGGTGAGGTGCCCTCAATCTTCCCTTCTCAGACACCGAACTCCCCTCACTATTCCAGGGGTAAAAGTTCCTGTTGCTGGGGCCAAGGCAGCCTCTCTAATTTGCACTCCCTTCTAAGAGTCCTGCCCTTATCCTATCCACTTGCCCTCTTATTTCTCTGTAAGTTAAGAAGACCTTTTATCTTACCTGATATATGTATCTTTCCCTCTTCAACCTAGTTTTGATGAGAATAAGATTACTGTGCTTTCCACCCTCTACTCCTTCCTCCCCTTCGCTGTAACAGTTCTTCCACTGAAGTCTCTTTTGTATAAGATAATTTACTCCATTTTACTCCTCCCTATCCAATTTATTTGTTAGGACCATTCCATAACAATAACTCAATCCCAAGCCTTCTCTCTATGTATACTTTTTTGAGCTACCCTAGTAATGATAACATTCTTAAATGTTACACATATTATTTCCTATATAAGATGTAAACAGTTTAACTTTATTGAATCCTTTATAATTATTCTTTCGTATTTACCTTCTTATGTTTCTCCATATTCTTTTAAGTCAAATTTTCTGTTCAGTTCTGGTCTTTTCCTCAGGAATACCTGAAGGTTCTTTAATTCATTAAATATATAGATTTTCCCTTGGAGGATTACACTCAGTTTTGCTGGGTAGGTTATTCTTGATTACAAACACAGCTCCTTTGCTCTTTGAAATATAATATTCCTTGCCCTTTGGCTTTTTAATATAGAAGCTGCTAAATCTTGTGTTATCCTGATTGTAACTCCACAACATTTAAATTGTTTCTTTCTAATTGCTTATAATATTATCTCTTTGACCCAGGAGCTTCGAAACTTAGCTATAACATGCCTGTGTGTTTTCATTTAGGGATCTCTTTCAGTCGGTGATCAGTGTTCTTTTTTTTTTAATTTCTATTTTCTAGTTCTAAAGCTTCAGAGCAATTTCCCTTAATTTCTTGAAGTATAACATCTAGACTATATTTTTTTCATAACTTTCAAGTAGTCCAATGATTCTTATATTATTTCTTCTCAATCTGTTTTCTAGATCAATTGTTTTGTTTTTCTACTGATATACTTTATATTTTCTTTTTTTTATTTTGTTTTATTATTTCTTGATGTGTGAAGAAGTTAGCTTCCCCTTATCCAATCCTCATTTTTAAGGACTTATTTTCTTCCACAAGTTTTTGGATTTCTTTTTTTCAATTGGTTAATATCTTTTCATAATTTTCTTCATTTTCTTGCGTTACTCTCATTGTTTCCCAATTTTTTCAACCTTTCTTATTTGATTTTTAAAGTCTTTTTAAAAAAAAAAAAACTCTTCCAAAAACTGTTTTTGGGCTTGTGACCATTTTACATTTTTCTTTGAAGACTTACAAGTAGCGGTTCTCACTTTATTGTCTTCTTCTGAGTTTGAATGCTGATCTTCTCTATCACCATAATAGTTATCCATGGTCAGATTTTTTTTTCCTGTTGTTTATTCTTTTTTTTTTAATGGCCTACTTCTTTGGCTGCTAACTTCATGTTAGGGTTGGGCTCTGCTCCCAGGATATAGGGAACAATGTCTCAAGTTTCAGGTTTTTTGTGCTATTGTTTTGTGAGTTCTCTCTGGGGGTCTTTGACCTCTTGTCCTATGATCCAAGGCCAGGTGTGGTAACTGCTCCTCCAGTTGATACCTTAGTCTGCGAGTGATCTCAGGTATTCCTCTCCACCCTTGAGGAGCCAAGATTAGGGTCCCAAGCCCTCTGTGCTCTTGCTTCCTGTAGTCTCCCAAACTGCTATGTCTGCTTGCCCCTCTGCTCTGGAACTGAAACCACTCTTATGAGTAAGCACAACCAGCAGGGTCCCATATCTCTAGACTGCATGTGCTTACTCCTCCTCACCCCCAGCCATAGCCTTGGACCCATAAGGTCAGTAGTCCTGGGCCCTGCATCCAGTGTCAGTGGAGGGAAATCTTCTCCTGATCAGCCAGACCCCCATGAAATCCATGGTTTGAAGTTCCTAAATCTGGGGCTGCCCTAACATAGTTGTCCCCGGGGCTTGCTGTTTGTTCACTCAGAAGTATCTGCCCAACTTTAAATTATTTCTCCTGCTCTAAAGTTCACTTTGAGGTGTTATTTTAAGTTATGTGGGTGGAATTTGGGAGAGCCTGGTAATTTCCTGCCTTATTCTGTCATCTTCCCAAAATTTCCTCCAAATTTAATCTTAATGATGGTGCCACACCATGGTCTGAGGCATACCATGAGAGCTACCTCCATTCAGAGATTAGAGTTGCACAGAAGCTGTGCATTGTGATTGCCATCTTGTCCCCCATGCCACATATTCTCCCACTCTCCTCTTTAGTCTCTGATGATGAGCTTAGGGCTAGGTTCATCTCCTTGCCAAATTCAATCCTACACATGGGGCCTTAATCCCATTATTTCTTCTATCCTCTGTGAGCTTACCTCCTCAATTATTCCCCTCTTTTTAACAGTTAAATACGTTCCTAACCTGGGTCCATGGACCCCTGAGATGCCTTTTTTTTCCTTGGTGGGGAAGCATTGAACTTGGATGGGCCAAAAATTACGTCCTTACTTTTACCTGTAACTAAAATTTAGCATTTCCTTCACTTATTTTTTTTAAAGTAGCATTCTCAGAAGGGATCCATAGCCTTCACCAGACTGCCAAAGGGGTTTATGAACCACACACGCACACACATACATACACACACACACATACGCTAAGAACCTTGTTTCAGCTCGTGTTCAATTTTTCCTAATCCACTGGTTCCTTCTCTTCTCCCTACCAATTCTTGCATTTGACCTTGCCATTCCCTTGAGCTATCTCTCTCTGCCTTTCCATAGTCAAATTACTCAAGAGAGACCTACTCTCATCCACAACTTTTATTCATTGTTCAGTCCTTTGTCACTTGACTCCAGCTCTACCCTTTGGATGAAACTGCCCTGTTATTATCAAAGAGTTCCAATGCCAAAAGGAACGGCTTTCCTTTGGTTCTCATACTACCCATCTGTGGCATTGACACTGAAGACCCTTGCCTTCTCTGGGACACTTTTTCCTCCCTGTATTTTATTGCGCTTTGTTTGATGTTGCTATCTCCTGATTTTCTTCCTCCCTATGTGACCCCTTCTCAGTCTCTCTTACCAGACAGTAATCTACACCTTGCTCCACTGGCCTTGGCGTACCCCAGGGCTGGGCCTTTTCTTCTCTCTGTATATCAGCTTACAAGGATTCAAGTCCAATCTCTATGCAGATGATTTCTAAATCTCATCATTTATAAAGTGAAAGGGCTGCATTTGATGTCCTCTAAAGTCTTTTCTGAACCTAAGATGCTACATTCTGCACTGACCGCTGGACAGCACCGAGATGCCTCATAGACATTTCAAACTCAACATTTCCCAAATGGAATTATTCTATATGCCCATTCCTCCTCCAGACCCCCCTACTTCTATTGAGGACACCATCATCACTGCAGTCACCTAGTGACAACCTCATAAACATCCTTGATTCTTCCCTCTCAACATTCACATCCACACAGCTACAAAGTCTTGTCAATTGCACCTCCCCAATGTTGCTCCCTTCTGCCTCCCTCTCTCCATTCACACTGCCTGCATGCGTCCCCACTTCAGTTCTGACTCTCCCCATCTCTGGCCTTAACTATTGCCAGAGCTTCCCAGTTGGCCTTGCCTCAAGTTTCTCCCCTAATCAATGTCCTCCGCATAGATGGCAAAGAGCCTAAAAGAGCTCCAAATATACCATGCCACCTCGCTGGCACAGCAATTGAGAGTCGAATTGTGAAGTGGCGCAACCTCTAGGAACCCAAAGGAGTAATCCACTCAGCACAGACCCTCACCCCAATGGGAGCTTGAGGGTAGGAAATGATTTGCTTTGGTCCCAATGCCTAACACAGGCCTGACACATACAAGGTGATAATAAATGTTTGCTGACTGATTGAATGATCGACCTATAGACCCCCCCGGGATGATGGATTCCAAATCTTTAATAACTACTGGGCCAAAAAAATAATACTTTTAATTTGTCCTCAATCTCCTTCAAACTTCAAGGAATTTTCCCCCTAAATCTTTTATTTTGGGACTATGTGAATAAGTCTACTGCACAAAAAGTTCATGGGCCAATATCATCTGGGCTCCTTTCTTGATTGCTATCTGTTAGAGTTCCAAATGGCAACCCTTTCATTTTCTTTTCCTATTTGAACCATTCTATCATCTCCACAACTGAATCATATTTCTGGACTTTTTCCAGATATAGATACTAGGATACACACACACACACACACACACAAATATATACATACATAAATATATACATATATACATATTATGCTATATATCATATAATAGTGTATCTACAGAGAGATACCCAAACTAAGCAGATCCTTCACAATGAAGAAGGGACTCATTTTTCACAAAGGGTAAGATTATGTGGTTTTGTTTCCAGGATTTTTCTCATGGACTTTTAAAGAAGTGATCTGTAACACCTTCATTTATCAAATGAGAAAATGGAGGTCACGCTGGCTAGGGGAGGAAAGGGATCTTCTGGCTCACCTTGTCTAACCCTGTCACTTAGCCTGAGGTCTATGGAGGTGAAGTGACTTATCCAGCATCACACAGGTAGGAAGCAAGTAGCCAAGCCAGGATTCAGAACCAGAAATGTGACGACACAAAATCCAGGCCTCTTTCAAACACTGTATTTCAATTCAACCCAAATGTTTTATACACACACACACATACATATATATGTGTGTGTATGTGTGTGTATTCTTTTATATGTATATACATATATGTACATACATATATACATATGCATACATATATACATACATATACGTGCATATACGTGTTCGTGTGTGTGTGTGTGAGTGTGTAAGCATATGTGTGTGTTCTTCTAAATCCCGGAGAAGAGAGATGAAGAATGAAGAAGACATGGTTTTGGACCTGGATACTGGTAAATCTAATTTTAATACCTTTGGCTGAAGGGTTGGCCACTTCAAAGAACCCTGGAGCTGACTAATTTGAAAATTGTAAATGCATTTTGTATGTGATTCTAAAATGGTACACTTCCCTAATTGATTTGTTTTGAATGTTTGACTTTTCATATCAAGTTTACTCAAAGTGAGATACACCTACATTTAAACAGAAAATAAAAATAACATTAAAGGCCCTTAGCCAATATCATCTTGGTTTCAAAATCCTATATGCCAGAATCCTGGGGCTTACATTGGGTAAATAAGGAAGATTCTCTGGCCTTTGGTTTGTTAACGTAAGTCATGCTTTTATCATTAATTTAACATGTTCTTTGAATTGAGGACATCAAAACAGAAAATTTGCAACAAGAATTTTTTTTAAATAGGCACAAATTCAAATATACAGACAGACGGTTTTAATAAAACTCAAGGACTGAAATATAGGGCAGAGCAGAAGGTTAATGTATGCCTCTGCAGAGACATCGATTAGACGGGTCCTTGAATGTTTTGTGGTTAGGTAAGACTTTATTATGTAAACTGTAGATTGAGCTTCGTGCCTAGTAATTATGGGAAGTGTTATTTGTGAAAGTACCTTCAACCTCTCTGTGATTTCACATCTTCAGCTGGCAACAATTATGGACCCAAAGACCACCAAATAATTCTTCAGTCCCTTTTGGATCAACTGGCTTGACTCTTAAATAAGTAAGTTAGTATATGGAAACATTAGACTCTATAGACAATTAACGAGACATACGTGGGGTCTTACCGCCTTCTTAGAAGAGAGAGGGAGAGAGAGAGAGACAGAGAGACAGAGACAGGGACATAGAGACAGATAGAGAAACTTACACACACACTTTCTCATGGGCGATTTCAACAATCTGGAAGAGAAATGCTCATTCTACCTACGCAGACCACTGCATCCACAGTCACCGTTTCTACGTACAGACCACAGTCATAATCCTAAACTTTAAAAGTAACAGCTTCTACAAATTATTTACTACTCTCTGTCTGCCCAGAGCAATCTTGTTATAGCTAAGCAATTCCCATTTGAACAACCACAAATATCTGTGGCTTTGGTTCTTAATTTCCCATGAAAAACTACTTCCATACTATTTTTTAAAGCTGTACATGGCAATAATTATCTGTTTTCTCAGAGGCATGAAAACCCTCATAGTTCTGCTTGCAAAGTCTTTGTTTACCAAATTTCATCCATTCCATTAAAAGAGTCAAGAACTCCTGGGCTCATTCTCCTGGGAGCCAAAGTCGAGAAGTATAAAGCAGTTTTTCCAAACTGAACTTTCTTCCTCTCAAATCCTCACTGTGTCGGGCAGATATGTTACATGGGGTTAACAGAATCAACACTTATCACATACTTTCTATTGCTGTTCTCTTATAATATTCAAATATTCAATTTTGCCAAAGGAGAACTTCCCCCCTCCCGTATCTTCTCCACAGCCTGGCCCTTACCTGAACGGCCTCGCATTGAGATTTCACTGCGAATTACAGAAATTTCAAGGCCTTCCTGTCCAACTCATTCACAAAAGGATTCCCAGCTTAGCTGGCTGATCTTTATCGTTCTAACAGGGATGTTCGATGAATACAAAGAGAAACAAGTATGTAGAAAGCACAATGTCTGATGAGGTCCCCCATCTTAGGTTTTCTGATACGTGTGTATAAATGTGTATGTATGTGTATACACATATGTATCGGGGAGGGGAGAGAGAGAGAGAGGGAGAGACAGAGAATGAGTGCCTAGTGAACACTCTGGAGCTGCTACTTTCATGTAATCACAGGCCTGTTCTCTATCCTTATTCCCAGGAAGTTGGGGGGGGGGAGATGAAAGATGAATTTATGGGACCTATTTGAGCCTAATAAATACATTAGCATCCACTACAATACTCTGCTAACGGCATTGTTCTATGTAAAGTTTTTCATAGACTTTTTTAATAAGTTTTAATTACTGAAATAACGAAAGGTATTGATGACAAATTATTCCTCGGAGGGGAAATCCCAAGGATAGTGTGCGCAGAGGATAAGCCTTCTTAAGGAGTATGGAATGCTGGATCCCGAGGGCAGGAACATGGAATCTCCCAATTCGAAGAGACACAGGGGCTTGCTGAGTTCTTGCATCTCTGGACAAAACCCTTTCTACAATATTGCCGATACTTCGCCGGCTCCACTTGCAGACTCCAATGAGCGGGAACCCACTGCCACCCGGTGCAGGCAATTTGGGCCACCTTTCTCTCAGGGCATTCTTTCTTTATCTAGCCCAAATCTGTCTGAGTGAAACATCTGCTTACTGGTTCTGGTTCTGTCTTCCAGGGCTGAGCAGAACAAGTATGAGTCCTGGAGTCTATCACCCTGGTCATCCTAGCTGCCCCCTTGTGGATATTATACATACACACGCATGCACACAAACACATGCATGCATGCACGCACACACACGCACATGCACACACACACATGCACGTGCGCACACACAGCATGACATGTGAAGCTCAGAGCTGAATTTTGCTATTGTTGCTGTTCAGTGGTTTCAATCGTGTCCAACTCTCTGTGATCCCATTTGAGGTTTTCTTGGCAAAGATACTGGAGCAGGTTGCCATTTCCTTCTCCAGCTCATTTTACAGATTAGGAAATTGGGGGAGGGGTCACACAGCTAGTAAGAGTCTTAGACCAGATTTGAACCCATGAGTCTTCCTGTCTCCAGGCCAGCGCTCTATGCATTACGGTGCCATCTACCTGTCCTTAGAGATGAATACAAGAATCCAAAAATTCTGACCAGGACATAATGCAGGGAGGTTATCACAAGGCCTTTCTAAATGCAGCCTGAGTTAATTTTACTTTTTTTTAGCTGCTATACCACCTTATTGACTTATATTGAGCTTGTATTCCATTTTGACCTCCAGATCTTTTTCACATGAACTCACCTAGACAATCCTCATTTCCATGGTCTTCTTTGAGCTACAGTGTCCTAAAGAGATTGCCAGGCGAGAAGTCTACACTGCCTGCAATGTAATGGTCACCTTCAGAATCCAGACCTGACCCCATCCCCTCATGCACAAAAACCTTCAGTGACTCCCCACTTCCTATGGGATAGCATTCAATTTCTTTCACTTGGCATGCAAAAGCCTCCACCATCTGGTTCCAACTAACCTTCCAGATTTATTTCACATTACTCTTATCCAAACACTTTACATTCCAGAAAAAGTAGATGCCTCAAACCAGAAACGTCATCCCCCAGTCTGAGAATCTGCCCAGGTTGCCCTTTGTGACTAGAATGCCCTCCCTCCTCAGCCCAACCAACCAGTAGCTTCTTCTTGTTCCAAGGTCTAGCTGAGGCACTGCCTCCTCTGGGAATTCTTCCTGCATCCCCAGAGTTAAAAATATTCTCTCTCTCCTCATATTTTCCTGGAGCATTTTGTCCAGAACTTTCCTGTGCCCCATGACTCCCTGATCTGTGACATTTAACTCAACCTAAGCTAATCCAGTGTCTACCATGTATGAGGCTTTGGGGACACAAAGACCCCCAGAAGCCCATCTTTTCCTGCAGGCAGGATACAACATGTCAGTAGATGAGCAGAAGATGACCCTAACAATGATGGGGATCATGGTGGGCTTCCTGTTGGAGATGGTACCAGGGCAGGATCGCCCAGACAAACAAAAACCACATGGTATTTGCTGGATACCTAAGAAAAGGCATCCTACTCTCATGGCCTATTGGGAACACATCTATTTTCACTGACATCCTCTAGAAAAAGGATGCTTTTCCTGACAAATTCCAGGACTGGAAAGGCAGGGCTCACATTTTCAAGACGTCATGACTTCTTTGTTTTGGGGACTTTTAAGATAATAAACAGAAGAATAAAACCTGCTCTAGGATGTTATGGGAGATGATAATATCATGAATATCGAGCTTGAAGTGACCTCAGAGGCCACTAACCCAATCCTCTCATTTACAGACAAGGAGAATTTAAGTGACTCAGCCAGGATCACACAGCTAATACCTGGCATTCCTGACCTACATAAGAAAGACAGACAAGATGGCGAGCAGCTGGGAAAACATCACTTTACAAGCACTTTACAAACAGTATCTTGTTTTAACCTTACAACCATGGTGACAGGTAGCTGCTAATGTTATTCTATTACCTCTGTGGCGCTCTTTAGCTGCTGAGAGCTTATTCTCTAAAATAAAGGCTCAACTTGGGGCAGGAGTATTTTCTCTAAATATTATTTAGAGATATAACTCCAAGGGCTCAAGGTTGAGGCCCAATTCGGAGACTGAATCAAAGGCAGGCTGGTCTTTACTTTTTTGCTCCTGTAGAGTTCCCATGCCAGGACGAGGACGGGGCTCACTGGAGCACATTCAGGGTATCTGCAAACCTCATTTGGTTCAGAATTCCCATCCCCAGCTCTCATTAAATGAGCACATTCTCATCACTAAAATCTTTGGAAAACAACCAGTGTGGGAAGAAATCTTTTTCATTCTAAGTTTTAATCATTTTTGAAGTGATAAAACAGGGAATACAGCCGTTAAGTCAGAAATAAAACTGAAAATTAAGAAAGGCAATAGGATGTCAATCATTTTAGTATGCACAGATATCTAGCACATATATGTGTCTCTTGTCTTTATGGCTGCAGACACTTGTATGAAAATCAAATTATTCTTCTTTGTTTTTTTGGGGTTGTTCATTTAACGCTCAAACAGCCACAATGTCATCAGTAAGAAATGCTATTTATAGTTGGATGAGGTGGGGGGAAGCAACTTGAAAATATCCTTCAGGTCAGGAAGACAAAAGTAGAAATATATTTGAAATAGACTTTGCCCTTGTGAAATGCTTCTAAAAGTTTTCCCAAAGTTTCTGGTTCATCTGTAAGCCTCTAAGACATAGTCCAACACAGCAAAAGTTAACCATCTGTGCCCATCAGAACTTTACAGGCAAAATCTAGGACCTGAGTACCAACAACACCTCCTCTAACTTGAGCTCAAGCCTGAGAGCAGCAAGGACCAAACAGAAAGCATTTCCCTTCCAAAGCCCCAAACTGAAACCATATTTAGAGATCTTAGTGAAATGAAGGCAAGAAAGAAAGGAAAGTCACCAGATAAACAAATAACAGGTTCTTCTCCAAACTGTCTTGGGAGGTGCCCAGCCGGTTGGGATGATGGGGCATGAATCTCACAGGGGGTAACCTTGTTGTGGTGCTGCTTGCTCCCTGTGTGGCGAGGGGCTCACCCTAAAGGAGGAGGCCACAACCCTCTACATACAGAACCCACTGGAGAGTGACCTAAACTCCAAAAAGACAGACACATTTCCCAAAGGAAAACATTGTGGGCCCCCAGGACACGATCAAAAAAGCAAGAATGCATACATCTGAAAGTCACAGAGTTAAGGGTAAAGGTGTGAGTATTTCTGATAAAACTATCATGCAATAATAATATGAAAATTTTTACACAAAAATGTCTCAAAAATGCCATACTGAAACCTAAAATAGTTGTTGTTCAGTCGTGTCCAAATCTTCATGACCTATTTGGGGTTTTCTTTTTTCTTTCTTTATTTTAGTTTTCAACATTCACTTTTATAAGATTTTGAGTTTCAAATTCTTTTCTCCCTCTGTCCCTCCCCTCCTTTCTCCCCCAGACAGCAAGCAATCTGATTGATGCAGGCTAAACATGCAAAATCATATTAAACATATTTCCACATTAGTCATGTTTTGAAAGAAGAATCAGGACAAAAGGGGAAAACCACGAGAAAGAAAAAAAACAAACAAAAGAAAAATAGAATGCTTCAATCTGCATTCAGATTCCATAGTTCTTTCTCTGGATGTGGATGCATTTTCCATCAAGAATCTTTTGGAATTGTCCTGGATCATTGTATTGCTGAGAAGGGCTATGTATATAAAAGTTGGCCGTCGCACAATGTTGCTGTTACTGTATACAATGTTCTCCTGGTTCTGCTCACTTCATGCAGCATCAGTTCATGTAAGTCTTTCCAGGTTTTCCTGAAATCTGCCCGCTCATCATGTCTCATAGCACAATAGTATTCCATTACATTCATATACCACAACGTGTTCAGCCATTCCCCAATTTATGGGCATCCCCTCAATTTCCAGTTCTTGGGCACCACAAGAAGAGCTGCTATCAATGTCTTTGTACATGTGGGTCCTTTTCCCTTTGCTTTAATCTCTCTGGGATACAGACCCAGTTCCACTTGAGGTTTGTTTGGCAAAGATACTGGTTTGCCATTTCCTTCTCTAGCTCATTTTACAGATGAGGAACTGAGTTAAACAAGGTTAAGTGACTTGGCCAGAATCACACAGCTAGTAAGTATCTGAGGCTGGTTTTGAACTCAGATCCTTCTGACTCCAGGCCCACGGCTGTGCCACCTAGCAGCCCTGTGACTTAGTTCAAACTCTTGGGAGTTTGAACATATCTCCACCAGGAGATATGTACTGTGCAGACCTTTTCCAAATGTATAATTTTATCCCTACACAAATTGAAACAACCAGGACTATGCTTTTTTTCACCACTTTATAGTATGGAGCTTATTTATTTTTTAAATAGTATTTTATTTTTTCCAACTATATGTAAAGACAATTTTTAAGTTCAATTTTAAAATTTTCAAGTTCCGAATTTTTCTGTCTCCCTCTTTCCTCTCCTTCCTCCCTAAGATGGCAAGCAATGTGATACAGAGTATAGTATGGAGTATATAAGGACAGCATAACAGATAATGGATTCTTTCCTCCTGGAAATACTGTCTGCAGTTTGGAGAAATGGCCACAATACCACTGAATAGTGGTGCTTGACTTTATAACTTCTAAATTTCCCTATTTAGTCCTCCTGTTCCTTCAGGCTCCCAACTTAGGATTCATCCTGGACTCCTCACTATCTCTGACCTGTCATATCCAATACGGCACCTAGGCCTGTCAGTTTCACCTAGGCAGCATCTCTTGAGTACATCCTCCTCTCTCTTCTGTCTCTGCCCCCATCCTGGTGCAGACCATCATCACCTCAAGCCTAGTCTATTGGAATAGCCTGCTGGAGGGTCTGCCTTCCACAAATCCTTGCCCACTCCAGTCCAGCCTCCATCCCACTATTAAGGTGATCTTTTTACAGCACAGATAGGACTATGTTACCTTGCCCCCCACTTCCACCTCAGCTGAATGACTCCAGGGGCTCTATTTTCTCCAGGATCAAATATGAAATCCTTTGCTTCACTCTGAAATCCCTTTATGACTTGGCCCACTCCATTTTCCAAATCTTGTTAGACTTCACTCCCCTGCACATACCCTGAGATGCAATGATGCTCTCTGCTCTTCCATTCCCTGATTCTGGGCATCCTCACTAGCTGTCCCCAAGCCTGGCATTCTCCCCTTCCTCATCCCTACTGCTTGGCTTCCCTGCCTTCCTTCGGATCCCAGATAAACCCCCATCTTCTACAAGAAGACCTTCCTAATAACCCTAAATACTGTTGCCTTCTCTCTCAGATGACCCCATTTTATGCCACTGACATTTTATCTGTACATAGCTGTTTGTTGGTTGTCTCCTCCATGAGACTGTGAGTTTCTTGAGGGCAAGGCGCATGGTTTTGCTTTTCAAGTCCAGTATTTCACACAGGGCCTGGCACAAAGTAGGTGCTTAATTGTCTTGATTTTGCTTCAGAAATGTGTGGTCCAAACAGCTAGGCATTTTTTTATGCATTTGACTAATTGAATCAAGTGATTGCTATGTCTCCTAAGTAAACTTTCTCTATCATTCCAGGAGTCTATATAAAATAGAGAAACAAGAGTATTACCTGATGGCATCATGTTATTTCAAAGGAGGATAAACAACCTTTAAAAAGCAAGCTCTAACACAAAAATATTCATCGCAGCACTTCTTATGGCAGCAAAGAACTGGAAAGAAAATAGGGGTCCATCTATTAGGAGATGTCTAAATAAACTGTCATTCATCAATGTAAAGGACTGTTCTTGCACCAGAAGAAATGATAGATATGAAGAATTCAGAGAAGAATAAGAAGACTTATATGACCTGATGCAAAGTGAACTAAGCAGAGCCAGGAAAAGTCATTAAAATAAGAAGAAGGTCCATAGAGGGAAAGGCTTTAGGAGCTGAATCTTCTGAGTTCAAATCCAACCTCAAACATTTACTAGTTATGTGACCCTGGGCAAGTCACTTAACCCTGTTTGTCCCAGGTTCTTCCACTATAAAATGGGGATAAATAATAGTACCTACCTCCCAGGGTTATTGTGAGGATAAAATGACTTAGTAAAATACTTAGCATAGTACCTAGCACACAGTAGGCAATTATAAATGCTTTTTTGTTTGTTTGCTTCCTTCCTGATGGAAGACAAGACTGCTTAAAAGGGAAAGATGAAGAAGTCATAGATTCCTGTCACTCAACAAGCATTTATAAAGCATTTGTTATGTCCCAGGTACTGTGCAGGATGCTGGGGATACAAAGACCAAAAGAAAATCATTCCTGCCCTCAAGGAGCATACATTCTAATGAGGGAAGCAAAGTGTCCATAAATACTATGTAAAGGTAAGTTTGGGGAGGGGGGCAATAGAAGATGGGGGAGGTCAAGAAGGTTCCAAGTAGAAAGTGAATAAAGCAATTTTAAAAAAAATAAGGATTTTTAGAGAAAAGGGGTGAAGAGGGAATGCATTCCAGGCAGGGGGAATATCCATTAATGAAAAGGTATTGAAGCAGATGGCATGGGATGGGGGGCAGCTTATCCTAGCACCCAACAGCTAGAGAAGGCTGGGTCCTAGAGTGTCTAAATGGAAGGACCATGAAGTAAGCCTGAATTGAAGCCAACCTTAGAAGGCAGAGAATGCTAAGCAGAGAAGTTCGTATTTTATCCTAAAGGCCAAAGGAACCATGGAAGATTTGGGGGTAGAATAGCAACATGGGCAAAGCTGTGCCTAAAGACCTGTATTTTGGCAGTTGATCAGGGAGAGGAGAGAGAGGAAGCTAGGAGGCCAGTCAGGAGATGGTCACAACAAATCAACAAGTGATGAGAGTCTAAACCAAGGTAGTGAATTTGTGAGTAGAAAAATGAGGTAAATAAATGTGATCAAGGCAAAGAGGGCAAAATTGACAGGACTTGGCAATGGGCTGGCAACTGGGGCAGGGGGCTAACTAGGAAGAGTCATGGATGACTTTGGGGTGGTAACATCAACAGAAAGAGAGAAGCCTGAAGCAGGACCAAGTTTGAAGGTAAGGTAACCAGACTCTCTGTAAAGAGGCTCAGTTCAGGATGCCAATGGGATAACCCATTGGGAGGTCATAAAATCACAGATTTAGAGGTGAAATGGATTGTAGAGACCATAGCTTCCAACTCCATCATATTAGAGATGAAGAAACTGAGTCTGAGAGCCCAGTGTCACACAGGCACTAAATCTGAACTCAGGTCCTCTGACCCCAAAGTCAATGTTCTTTCAGCTCTATCATATTAAAGCCCAAAGTCCATCCCTGTGTCTCCAGGCATTCAGTAAGCTTCGCCATACTCCTTATTCAATCTGAAAAGAATTAAATTGAATTCACCATGCATGTACACATAGGAAATAAAAGAGATTAATTTCAGCAGGATAATATATTTACCAAATATTTCCCAGTACTCCCTTGATCTGTTTCTTATACCTCAGGTTGGGAGCCCCCACTCTAAATGAACAACTGTAGAGAATTTCTGCATTTCTTTCATTACAAAGACCAGCAACTGTGAACTATGATGCAGAAAAAAATATTAAGTCAGTTATGTTAAAGTGACCATTTGAATTTTTCTTTTTAAAAGGCAATCAAATAAGCTTTTCTATATATTCCATCCTTTGCTCATTTTACTCTGCCCTTATCCAAGCTCAGTAATTGCCAACAAATCAGGAAAATCATTTATCCAACTGCAATTAAACTGCTACAGCTAAAGGAAACAATCCGGTGCCTCATTTATGGTGTGGTCAGGACAATCTAGACTGTCACTGGATGTGAAATCTTCATTGAGTTCTCTGGTTTCTTACATGATGAACCAAAGGAAAACAACCAAACCAATTCAAACAAAAGTGCACACTGAACGTGCGCAAGTTTTGATAATAATAATATAGCATCTGCTATGTGCAAGACGCTGTCCTCATCTGAGACTCAAAACAACACTTCAAGGCAGGTGTTACTATCCCTACTTTACAGCTGAGGAAACTGAGGTAAACAAAAGTTAACTGATTTTGCCCAAAGTCACAAAGCTAGTAAGTATCTGAAGCTAGATTTGAACTCACATCTTCCTGACTATAGGTGCAACGATCAATCAATTGAGCTACGTAGCTGCGTACTTTTCGAAGCTGAAGGACCACAGATGTATCTTGTAAGGAAAATGGCAAGAAAGAGACCTCGTGGTCAACTCCCAGAGGGAGGCTGAGCCAACTGGCAATAGAATATAAATGCTGATAAATCACTGGGCTTTTTAACATAGTCGTTTTGAAAGTCACCTTTATCAGTGTCTTGGAAAACAGAAAATGACCAATTAAGAATTCTCCCTGCCTTTTCTCATTTACCTGCTAAGTGTTTTAAACTGTGTGAGCCACCTTGAGGCCTCCTCAGAAATGCAACGTTTACATGAAATGTACATTAGAGTTATCAATCTTAAAAAAAAAAAAAGATTCCATTCAAAATTCTACCCAGGATTTGTGTTCAGAATTCCTTCTGCCTTACCTCCTTTTCTACTTCCCAAAACCACTAAATTTCTGGAGGGTAGCCACTTAACTGAGTGGAATCCAGGGCTGCAAGGGCCCTGCTCATTTGTCTTTCCATTTGTTGCTATTTGACTTTGAGGAAGTTACTTAAATCTAACATGGCTTCTCTTTATGAAGAACAAGGAGATCTCACTAGAATGCTTTAATAATGCTAAATAAATTACTATAATGCACCAAGAAATTACCAATTATAGCAATTAAATTCTGTCTGATGGAAAGTTTCCATCATGTATTTTAAATTAAGTAATAAAAGTCAATTTTGGAAAAGATGGCATTGTCATATGAACAGTTATCTGATCTCGAAGAAGGAAAGGACATGAGATCACAGACATAGAAGTAGAAGGGACCCAAGAAGTCATTCAATTCTTCATTTTGCTGATGAAGATGCTGCCACGTTCATCAAGGCTAGATGGGACAGTGATTCACAATCTTACATTTCGGAAAATGTTTAAATGCAAAAAATTCAAAAACACTACAAGAAGTAACAAACTTTCCTCAAAAATCCCAAAATCCCCTACAATCTGAGATAGAACCCACCAACTGAACCACTGAAAAAGCCAACATATTCGGCCTCCTTTGAGAGTTGATGTAAGAACGTTCACATTTTCCAGATCGAGCTGCCAAGAGCACTTCCCAAAGGCCCACCTCCGCATGCCAAGCAGAACACTGTGGAATGGCCTTAAGTCGGACAATTTTTATACCTAGAGGATAGATGCCCCTCATTTAGGAGGCCCCAAATTATACCTCTAAAAGCAAAGGTTATCCAACTGCATTTTTATATAAAAGTGCTGTTGCTTAATCTTCAAGGATTTTTTTTTTCAGGACACAGCACAGTTAAGTTAGCCCAAGGCTTTTACTTAAGCGTTCCACCCACACCTAACCCCCAAACAGCAACACACATCATACTTTAAAGTTCTGAGCATTCTCTCAGGCCCTTGCAGGGTGTCCACCTTTACTAGATGCCAAGTTACACTTCAGACACTTCTAACAGTTTACAATGGAAACAATTACCCTGGGCAACGACTACCTGTACTGGCCACGTAGACATAGCCAGGTCTATAATAATGAACAACGATAACGCTACACATTGTGCTCTGGGCCTTACAGACCTACACGCAGCTCGTTTAATAAAGAATATTCCTATTAAGAGACTGTTCTCTAGTTAGCATCCAACAAGATATAATATGTAAGACGCTTAGCAAACACCAGAGCTCTCTGTGCAGATTGATTGTTACTATTATTATCCGTATTATCGGTATTATTACTCTGAGGAGCTGAGGGAACCTTCTAATCTAGGATTCAGACGATAAGGGCAAGCTCTCCCCTCACTGAGGATGAAGACATCACCTTAAATCTCTTCATTGGGGATGGAATAGTTGGCGCAGGCTTTTCTGGGGTGGGGTGAGAGAAATGTCTTTATACTAGACATGTAAAAAGCAGCATCTGTTACAATCAGATTTTCCCCCTATTTTTAGAGAGATCCTGAGAAAGATTTGAGACCAGAAGTCTAACAGCAAACTCTCTTGTGCATTTTGATAACATCCTTTGTCACTGTCCAGATAAGGAGGCCGGGGAAGAAGACCCATCTGCAGAATTAGGCCCGGCAGAATGCTTCTCGCCACATCCTTGTAGGCCCCACGGAAGATGGGAGCTGGAGGTGAGGATGGCTATAGATTTGAAACCGGCTGAATAGCTTTAACGGATTAAATTCAATAAGTTTTATTATAAAACTTTTGTATCCATTCTGATAGAGAAAGGAGCCTCTCCTCCTTGGGCTTAGCTAATCAGCACTGGATAAAGACAAAGATGGTGGCCTGGTCAGATCTGCAACCTGATAGAAAATGGAGAGAGAGAAGTGCATTAAAGCACAGATCTAGAAGCAGGCGGCCAAGAGCCCTGCCCGAGGTTACACGGGGAGTAAGCAAAGAAAGATCCAGGGCTTTCTGCCATGCATTGGGCAGCTGGGAGCACCACAGCGGACAGAGCACAGAATCTGCAGTCGGGAGGACCCGAGTTCGAATCTGCCCTCAGACACTTCCTAGCTGTGTGACCCTGGGCGAGTCACATGGCCTCTGTTTGCTTCAGTTTCCTCATCTTTAAAATGCGGACAAGAACAGCGACAACCTCCCAGGGTTATTTATGAGAACTTGATGAGACGACATTTGTAAAGCGCTCAGCAAATGTTAAGGTGCGTGGGTGTGGTTGTAGTTGTTGGTGTTGTGGTTGTTGTGGTTGTGCTTGTGGTTGTGGTTGTTGGTGTTGTGGTTGTTGGTGGTGTTGTTACAGAATGAGCATCCCAAAGCATCCTCACGAGCTGGAGGAGGGAGATACATTCAATGAGACTCAGCTGGAGACGGAGGAATGCGGAGTCAGGGATGGATCCAGATTTAGAAAAGAAAGTCAGCCAAAGAGACCGCGCGGAGACGCCAGGAAGCCAGAGGGTCTGGGGGGATCAGGAAGAGCGCTGTGCGCTCACTCATCCACACCTCACTGGGTCTGTGACTTCCACAATGGGAGTGATCTACCCACCAGTACCCATAGCGACCCATCCACACCTTCCCATCTTCTACACCTCATGAACGTGTCTTTGCAGGGGATTTACCCAACACGCCGAGGCCTCCTTCTAGGGCAAGGGTTCTTCACCTTTTGGGTGATACTGACTCTTCTGGCAATTTCATGAAGCCCTTAGACCCCTTCTCAGAACAATGCTTTTAAATACACGAAATGAATTATGAAAGAAATCATTTACATTGAAATGGAGCCATCTTTGATAGACCCCCCCCCCCCCCCGATTAAGAACCCTCGCCCAGGGCTTTCGATCTGGTGCCTGTGCAGCCTGGGGCTGTCTGTCTGCTACCTCTTGCTGTCCCTGCATGAGCCACTGTCCTCTGACCATGAGTAGGAGGGCAGCCATCAGACTCTCCTCTTGTTGTCCCCCATCCCCATCTCGTAAATGATAACTTGCCTGGCACGGATGACTGTATGCTGCGGCCCACTAATACCCATTATTTCTCTTGTTTTCTTTAGACTGGTCTGGTCCCCCAAACACTACACAACCTCCTGAGCTCTACTGCTTCTCATAAGAGTCAGACCTAACACTTCACAAAGGAACAACCAAGGAACCATCATCAGGCACTCTGTGATATGCAGTTTGTTGGGCAGCCACTGAGCAGGACCACTGCAAAGGACACCTTGGATGGACCCCCTAGAGGGCTGTCGAGATGGTACTGAATCAAACAGGAAGATTCGAATGGCCCTGGGAGCCTTGGAGAGTTACTTTGCTGCTGTTTGGTCATTTCAGTTGTGTCTGACTCTTTATGGCCCCATTTGGGGTTTTCCTGGAAGAGACACTGGAGACATTTGCCATTCCCCTCTCCAGCCTCTCCTTCCAAGCTCCCAAATGGATTGTCAAGTCAGAAACACAACTTTTCAGGCTCCATATCCATCCAGTCCCCCTCCGTGACTGCAAATTGGGGTACTACCTGTTCTCTGAAGGATTGCAATATTACACTATGTCCCTAGAAGCCCAGTGCCCAGCTCCAGGGAAGCCAGAGTCTCACTCTGCCCAGGTCTGACTATCCTAGGAGCATTCTTGGCAGCTATACCATTGTACAAAGGGCACTGACACAATGGGCTAGCGCAGCAAGAAGGATGATGAGGCTCCCAGTCCATATCTAAGGAGGAATAACTGAAGGAACTGGGAGTTAGTTAATTATAGTAATCTGGTCTTTAAACAGCATATAAGTTTTGCAAAGCACTTTACAGTTGTGATCTCATTTGAGAATAACAGTTAACAAACTGTTTTTAAGCACCTACTATGCACCAGGCACTGTGTACTAACTAAGCACTGGGGGTACAGAAGACAACCCCTGCCCTCAGGGATCTCACAATCCAATGGGGTTGACAATATGCAAACAAAGATATACAAATAAGCTTCCACAGGATGAACAGCTTCTGTGGATACCAAGAATGTTGGTAAAGGGGATTCATTGGAAAAAGACTTATGGCACCATTTGTCTCAGGTTGGGGGAAAACTATATTATTTAAAGTCATCAAGGTCAAACCATGACAAGCTACAAAGTTCAGGCACAGTTGCTTTGTTCATTTGGTGGCACGATTCACGCACAGGTCTGCTCATCATCACAAGGGAATGGATGGAAGGTGGGTCCCATTCCACTCAACAGTTAATGCACAAGTCAAAGGGCTAAACTCTAGGGATGCCTGAGGGCACAGGTGAACACACTTGGAGGGACATTCTAAGGAGGTGTCCTTATGGAAGACTTGATGGGGCTCAGGGGTCAGGCAGGCTCTGTGTAAAGAATGACTGACTAGTAAGCAGAAGGGCATCACTTTTAAAGCAACTTTCCTTCCAAAACTGCATAGATTTTATGTTTGAAAAAGAAATAATTAACATAAATCCTTTGTTGTTCCAAAGGTATTAGTGGAAAAAATATTCTGGAATCAGTTCCTAAATAAGAAAGTATGCACCACACTGGAAAGGGAGCAATGGACTGTGAATGGGAAGATGTGGGTTTAAGTCTTGGCTTTGACATGTGCTGGGTCCCTTCCCCTTCCTGGGCCTGTTTACTTCTATGCCAAATAAAGGGACTGAACTGGATGGACCAAGGCATTTCCAACTCATAACAGACTGAAAGGCCTGAAATAAAACGGAGCCATTGCCAGAGAGTCGAATGAAAGAAGTCCATGACTGTAATGGATGATAACCTGCACAAAAGGCAGAAAACACACTGGGACAAAAAGACTCATTGGTTTGAACATGCCCCAAGGAGCAGGTGGAATTTTTATATCGAACATTTCAGAAGGCATCAGAAACACCCGAGATGTGAATTTGATGGAGCTTAAAATTTTCCAGGAGAACATTAGACACATTTAAAATAAGACAAGGCTTCTGGGGAACCCAAGATTAAGATTCTACTCTAGCAAGGGGCATAACTGCCTCATATAAATCAATAATTACCTCCCAGGGGTGCTGACAAGCAGTGGATTTGTCTCCATGTTAAATAAGTAAGTTCTTCTTTATAAATTAGCAGTTACATTTCCTCTCTTTATAAGAACTGAAGTAATTATTGAAAAAATTCACCTTTTTGGATCGAAATAAAATTAAATGCAGAACAGTAAAAAATCAAAAACCAAAAAAAAACCATCCTTCCTCTTGCTTTAAATGGGATATTACCAGGTAAGATGGCTTGTTTTCCAATGATATAAAGGAATGAACATGGGAAATAGATGATCTTTTTCTACTTTTAGGAGCAAATTTCAAGCTGAAGTCCACAGCATTTAGAAAAAATTTATTGGTTTATTTTTTCTTGATATCTGATGCAAAATTTCAGGTAATACTTGGAATGTTAAGAGAACTAGGAAAAGGGACTAAATCAATTAAAGATGCTCTGTAGGTATTGAGAAGGATAAATAATCTTCCCTCTTTCAGGTAAATGTTTGTTATTCCACAGATCAGAATCTATGTAGCCAATTTCTTTTGATGATGCCAAAAATAAAATCTATTGAAGCTAGAGAATTTCTTTTATCTAGGGATTTCCCTTCTAATATTCAAAGGAAATTTGGACTAGGCTTTATTTTCAATCAATTCTGTTTTCAGATGGAAACACACACAATTTCTGGGAAGACCAGGCTAATTGAAATGTGTTGTTCTTGCAGAGGCATCAACGGTAGAGTGGGTGGAGATGGCTTCAGAGACAGGAATACCTGGGGGCTCCAGTCTTGTCTCTGAGGCATCCTGGCTGTGCCAGCCTCAGCAGACCCTCACACTCTCTGTGCTGTAGGCGGACTTCTCAGAACACAAGCAGCAGAGGGATTCGCTCACTGGGAGGTCCCTACACCAAACCAATATGCATATTCTTCCAGGCAGTCTGCTTGGCATATGCAGCATCTGTTGAACTGCGACAGCATCAATCCTCAAAGCCGATCCCATTTTGACTTGATTTCTTGGTCCCTATCCAACCTGAGTGCCTACAGCTGGCCTAGACCATTGCCCTCTGCTGCCTGTACACTTCCTCCTCCTCTCTGCAGGTTCTCCAGCTCATCTTGCCCCTCCCTCCTAGTCTCTTTGAAAGGACCCTGAGCAACCTCCCGCCTGCCCCCCCATTGGTCCCTGGAGCCTCAGTCTCCTCACACTTTCATTCCCGGTGATCCTGATGGTTGCCATTGACTCAGCTCTCCTCTCGAATGCAGATGAATTCCAGATTCCCTCTTCTCTCACATCTGCAGCTGCAGGAAGCAGTTTCATCCCAACAAGCCCCAGCCAGAAATCACCATCCATTCCCCCAACCTCCTTTCCAAACTTCTGCCGTATCCTTCCAGGCATCCAGATTCAAAAGTTCACAATAATCATCTTTCCCTTTTCCTTCTTCCACATCCTTGAAGCTCATGGGTCAGCAGCAGATCTCCGTGAATAGAACAACACAGCACCTCTCCCCACCACTCCACTCAGGAGCAAGAGCTAGCGAGGGCTCAGGACTTCACCTCGTCCGGATGGCCACAACCGGGTGGCTCCTCGTCTCTCCTCTCTCCAGGTCATGCTCCATCGAGCTACCCAAATGATCCTTCTGAGGCTCAGAACTGACCGTGTGGCTCCATCCCCCTGCTCGGAAAACCTTCAGTGGCTCTGCAGAGACTTTATAGGTAATAGCTACCATTACTATTATTATACTATGTAATAATGTAATATACGCTCCTAGGAGATGTAATAGCTAATGGTCATCATGCATATAGTGCTTCAAAGTCTTCAAAGTGTCTGACATGTTATCTCACTTGATCCTCACAACAACCCTGGGCAGTAGGACCAATTATTCCCAGGCTAGGAGAGAATAGGGCAAATGTCTGACTCTAGGTACACAGCTTTATCCACCGCACCACCTAGCTGCAGATGAAATGCGGATGCCTCAGTGTCTCCACAGGCTGACCACCAACTCCCTTTCCAGAGTTATTTCCTCTCCTGCACTCTCCATTGCAGTCCAGCTGACCAGCTGTCCCTTCTCTGAGTCAAGCATTCCATTTCCAGACTCAGCCTTTGTGCAGGCTGATCTCTGGGTCTACGATGCACCCCCTTTTCACCCTCACCTCTTTGGACGCTACCTTCCAGGTTCAGCCCAGGTGCCACCTCATTCCTACAGGAAATCCTTCCCTGTTCTCACTGAAATTGCCCTTTATTGAGCTATCTGATTGCATCTTGTGTCCCAGAACACAACCTCCATCAGGGCAGGGCCGTGCATCTGTAGGTGCTTAGTGAGTGACGTGGCAGTGTTGTTACATAGTCGTTTCAGTCGCGTCCCACTCTTCTCGGCCCCTTTAGGAGTTTTCTTGGCAAAGATATTTCCTTCTCCAGCTCATTTTACAGATGAGGAACTGCAGACATCAGTTAAGTGACTTGCCCAGGGTCACATAGCTAGTAATCGTCTAAAGCTACATGTGAACTCTGGTCTTTCTGACTCTACACTTAGAAGTCTGTGTACTATGGTGCCACCTAACTACCCCATCTGTAGTGGATAGAGAAATGGCCTTTGAGTCAAGAAGACAAGAGTTGAAGTTGTACCTCACACAATTCTTATCTGGGGAATCATTTACCCTCTCTGTGTCTTGTTTCCTTATCTGTAAAATAAGGGATTGGACATCACAATGTTGAAGGTTCTTCATGGCACTCGATCTAAGATCCTATGTTACTGCACTGCATTCTACCATTTGCAATTCCAACACTCATGGCCCAAGGAAACTCTTGTAAGTAAGAGCTCCCATTATCAAATTTAAAGGACTGTATAGTCAAAAATTGGTTTCACCCGAATTTTAGCACATCTAGCATCAGAGCTAGAGAAGACAAACACACACCAAGTGTATCGATGACAGCGAGAATCCCAGACTGATATTTCTCAAGGGTCTGACTGTGGCATTGCTGAATTTACAACCTTCTTTCTGGAAAATGGCATTTGTGCCCAGTTTGTAAGAGCAGATCTTCTTATTTTAAGTAAAATGAATTTCCATCGCTGATTCTGCCATCTCCTCCAATTTGTTCATATCGTAGAAACTTCAGTCAGACAGAGTGGCAACCACTGGCACAAAAGTTCAAACCAAAGTGAGATTACTACAACCGGCCCTGGGTGCTTAAGTTTCTCCTAATTAAAAGCATGCTATTTGGAAGGCCAATCCAGCAAAGATGGCATCATTGTCAGCTTGCATAAATGCATTTAGGTTAGGAGAGGGTCCTATTTTCTGTAGCACACAGGCAACCTTGAAACCCTCCTCATAATTATAGACTCCCATGGCAGACAACTTTCATCTGCAATAGCCTTTAATTTAGTCAATTATTTGCAATTTAACTTCTTGGTGCTGGAGGTCATTGAGTTGTACTCAACCAGAGGAGCAGCTGGAAATAGGGCTTCCTTGTGTGAGGAGGCAGGTACAGGAAGGCTGGGCTGAGCCATGATCAAAAGCCAAGGTAAGGTGGGGATGTTCCTTTAAAAGGATTTTGTGCCTGTGAAGGGGCATCGCTAAGATTTTCCTTGACTTGGCTTTCTCTATGGCAGATGTTCTTTACCTGGACTCAGTCAACTTGGATTTGTAAATACTTTTATAACTCTTTCAATATAATTGGTTTCCTTTGTATTTGTATGTATTCTATTTTATGTATTTCAAAGCTTTATTTTGGGGAGTCTGTAGGTTTCAACAGACTGCAAAAGGGGTCCAAGACCCCCAAAACTTAAGACACTCTGATCTGAGGCAGCTAAGTTACGTAATAGGACACGTACTGGGCCCAGAATCGGGTAGACCTGAGATCACATTCAGCCTCAAACAGCAGCTATGTGACCTTGGGCAAGTCGGTTAATCACTGCTTACCTCAGTTTCCCCAACTGTAAAATCAGAATAATAACAGCATATACCTTAGAGGGCCTCTGTGAAGGTCAGATGAGGTAATATTGGTACAGCGGTCATTACAGAGTGGAAGTTTAGTAAAAGCTGCTTTCCTCAAGCTTCCCTTCCACACCCCATTCGGCTATGCCTTTGAATGAACTCCTATAGTAGAACCTAGCTCAAGGCTGGCTCAATACGAGGGTTAAAGCGATTCTGACCGGAAGCGTAAGGAAGTTGGTAAATCCAACCCCAAACCCAACCATGTTTCATGTGGGTTTGATTATGAAATGTTTGCATCACTCTACTGATCACAACCAGCTTCTGGGTCTTGTGTGTGTGTGTGTGTGTGTGTGTGTGTGTGTGTGTGTGTGTGTATACAGATGAACACCAGCATCGATATCTACAACACTAATTATAACAATGTCACACACACACACACACACACACACACACATATATCTAAGTATCTGTGTCTGTGCAGAAACACCTGGAAGAAGAATCCAATTCCTAGCAGGTGCTTTTAAAAAGCAATGAAGGTCGATCCGACTCAACAAAACTTCATTAAATGATGTGTTGGAGAGTAGAGGAGACACAAAGTTAAGGCAAGTCCATCTCTACTCAGAGAGCTCACGGTTTAGTGGGAGGAAGGCAAAGTATCCATGCTGCTCAAATACAGATATCACAAACAATTAAACACATAAATCACTTTTTTGTTGCTCTTGAGTCATTTTAGTCATATTCAACTCTTTGTGACTCCATTTGGGGTTTCCTTGGGAAAGACACTGGAATGTTTGCCATTTCCTTCTCCAGCCCATTTTACAGATGAGAAATTGAGGCAAAAAAAGGTTAAGTGACTTGCTCAGGGTCACGCATCTAGTAAGTGTTTAAGGCTGGATTTGAACTCATGTCCTTCTGACTCCAGACCCAGTGCTCTATTCCACATATTACCCAAATGTACAAAATGTTAAGAGGGCAAGAGAATAAAATAAGTATGATTGTCAGCCTTGACGCACACACCAAATTTACATCAGTAAATTGTAGACACAGTACAAATGAAAACAGTACTGGGGGCCTTTCTGGTCAGTCTGACAGAATCGGAACTTAATTCACCTTCTGGGCACTCAACTAGCTTCTTGTTTGAATCAGCTGTTAGTGGAGGCACCCAATACCTCCCAGTTGCTGTCTCTGTCTTCCTTTTATCAGTACAGAGTCATCTGGGTGACTGGTTGGATCCCAGCATCAGAAATTCAGAGCTAGCCATGGAGCCCAGCCCCTTCATTTTACAGATTCACAGAAAGACTGCTTCAGACTGGATGAATCACTACAAAACAAAAGTAGCGCTGAGATGGGACTTCATAATCATCAATTCAGCAACCTCCCCACCTTCAGAGCAAGCTGTGACTATATTCCCCATTTTTCAGCTGAGGCAAGGAGAGGTGAAAGGACTTGCCTGCTGGAACCCCACAGGTAAGGGTCTGAGGCCAGATTTGAACTTAGGTTTCCTGATTCCAGACCCAGTGCTCAGTGCAATTTGGCACCCTCTAGAGGCCACTGTAAGAATGCTAAAACGCAGATCATCCTCTGAAAGGCAGAGGGTGAAGTAGATAGATGAGTTTGTCTGGGGAAGAATTGATAGCATCGGGAGACAAAGTTCCCTAAAATCCTGAATGGGGGTCATAAGGGAAATACAGGCATGTGCCAGGGATCACTCAGAGAGCCCCACCAGGGATGGTTTTCTAGAAAATTTAAAAGCAACAGGTTCAAGAGGCCAGCCCGCTCAGTCAGGATGACCCCAAGCTCAATCCTACCCCAGACCCTTCATTACCCAAGACTGGTTGTCATATTCTATGGAGGAGGAGCCCACTGGCCGGCTCTGCTCTCCCTTGGGTTTCTAGCCACCCTCTTGGTGCCGGGAGGGGGCAAGATGGGGGTTGGCAGCTTCCTAAAATGGGCCTGTGCCATGGCTCTGACCTCTTTTCTTCTGGCATGCTGAAATGCGGCCTGGCTGTTCAGGATATACCCGTCATGGTTTTGATTTCTGCAATACCTCGGGTCAAAAACAAAAACAAATAGCAAAACCCAAACCTTTTCTTTCCTCCCCTAAAGTTGTTTTCCCATGAGATCTGAAGAATGCAGTTGGCATTTGGATCCAGGGCACTGGCAGCATCTGCATTAATACAATGTCCCTTGAAGGCCAAGGGGGTGGGGGTGGAGAACAGAGGAGGTGGGGGGAGTGTAAGGCCAGCATTGGTCAGCCGGCATATACTAAGTAATTACTGTGTGCCAGGCACTATTCTAAGTGCAAATCACCTTACTAATCTGAACTTTAGTTTCCTCACTGCAAAAGGAGGGCATTAGACTCAATTTCTAAATTCCCTTCTAGCCTCAACATTCAGTGATTAGAGAGAAGGGAGGGCTCCTCCAGGGAGGGACGCAGACACACAGGGAGTACACTGATCATCTTCAGGGCACAAGTGACCACTCCATCACAGGGACTGCAATAAAGAAAATGAAAAGAGATCACAGTTTTACATCCATTGCCAAGTTAGGAGGAGCAAATTCCAGAGAGAAAGGAAAGGAAAATGGAAGAAGAGGTGGAGACATAAAGACAGAAGGAAGAGGAGAGAGAGGGAGAGAGCAGAAAGGAGGGGAGAGAGGGATAGGAAGAGGAAGGGAAGAGACAGAGGGAGGGGGAGAGTGAGGAAGGAAAGAGGAGAAAGAGGGGAGGAGGAAGGGGGAGAGGGGGAGGGAGGAAAGAGGAGAGAGAGGAGAGGGAGGAGGAAAGAGAAAGAAGGGGGAGAAGGAAGGAAGATGGAGAGGGATGGGAAGAGGGAGGAAAGAGGAGGAAAGAGGAGAGGGGGAGAAGGAAGGGGGAGAGAGGGGGAGAGGGAGGGAAGGGGAAGTGAGGGAAGAGAAAGAGGGAGGGAGAGAGGGAGGGAAGGGGGAGAGGAAGGGGGAAAGGGAAGGGGAGAGGGAAAAGGAGGGAGATAGGAGGGAGAAGGGGGAGAGGGAAGGAAGGGGGAGAAGGAAGGAAGATGGAGAGGGATGGGAAGAGGGAGGAAAGAAGGAGGAGAGGGAGGGGAGAAGGAAGGAAGAGAGAGAGGGGGAGAGGGAGGGGGAAAAAGAGAAGGAAGGGGGAGAGGGATGGGAAGAGGAAGGAAGGAAAGAGGAAAGAGAGGGGAGAAGGAAAGGGGAGAGAGAGGGGGAGAGGCAGGGAAGGGGGAATGAGGGAGGATAAAGAGGGAAGGGGAGGGGGAGGAAGGAGAAAAGGAGGGAGAAAGGGAGGGGGAGAGGGAGGAGGAGAGGGAAGAAAGCAGGAGAGAGATGAGGAGTGGGAGGGAAGGAGGAGAAAGAGGGAGAGGGGAAGAGGGATATGGAAAGGGAGGGGATGGAGAGAGGGAAGAGGAGAGGAAGGGGGAAGGAATAGAGGGAGAAAAATGAAGCTCAGTTGCAGATTTTTCCTTTCCTTGGGAAGCCATGAAGAATGGTTGTCCTTCTCCATCACTCTAGCTCCCTTCTCCTTTCCCCAATCATCAGTCAAGCCCTACAGGAGCCACAGAATGCTCGCTGGCCACAGCCCATCCCTGACCTCCCAGGACTTCAGGAGAGGCTGAGAGTACAATCAGGAGAGCCATTAGGTCCCTCAGACGAGTGGGCTGTGACCTGAAGCGGTCCCACTGAAGCCTCCCCTTTTACAGGTGTGCTTTCCCTGGTTCTTACCATAGAGCCTCAGACTAGGGCATGCCCTGGGTTCTAAGCTGAGCACCCTTTCTTGCTGTGTGTATTGTTGGACAAGGAGCCCAGGCTTCCCCATTTAAATATATACATGAAATGAATGATATCCAAGGTCCCTTCCAGCTAAGAAATTCTCTGTTCACAAAATCTGGGGACACATTTCTATTAATGGTGTGTGTGTGGGGGATGATTCTTAGATGAAAACACTTCAGCAACACATTCATATTTCTGAGGATACAATCACATAACAGTGCACGACACATACTGTAATTAGACTAATGAAAACCCTGTTGACTGGCAAGGGTTTGATCGTTATGCTTCAGGGATTTAAAAAAAAAATCAAGATTTACTTGGAAAACAAATCAAGCAGTTGGGAAACACAATTAAGAAATATTGGCCAGAAAAGACAATACTGAATATAGGCTCCTTCTTCTAATTCTGTCTTTTGTTCTTTTCCTCAAGAATGTGAAATAATCTTGAAACATCTCCCCCCAGACACACGTATACAAACACAAGATCACAGATCTCACACACACACCACTTAAAGACAAACAAACCAATCCGTAGCATTGGGAGCTTGGATTAAGGAAAGTTGACCAGATAGATCAGCTCACCTTGTCAGAGATTCTGGGGGCAGAGATGGGAGGTGGAGTGTGCCCAGGGCCATGCAGGTAATACAGGTGAGAACATGGGCCCAGGTCTTCCTCATTCTAGACAAAAGCTATCTCTCTCCTATACAGCATCTGCTCTCTCTTTTCAAGACAAAGAAAGACCTACTGTTTCTTACTAAAAGCTAATTAGCTAGCTTTTCATTTTGACTTTCAAACATCTTTGAATTAATAAGATAAACCTCTTCCCTAGGCTGGATGAAAATCTCCTCATGTATTCAAACAGCTCAATCATAAGGAACTTCAGATCTGATCTTTAATTTTCTCACGTTCTTGGTCTTTTTAAAATAATCTCATTTGTGCTAAATAAATCCTCTGAGTGAATATTAAAAAGGAAGCAGCTTTCACCATCCCCAACTGGGAATTTACCGTCTGAACTGCAAAATACCATGCAGATGCTTCAGATCTTTTTATTTTGGGGGGGGGGGAGTACAAAAGGGAGGGGGACAATTATGAATCATCTCCTGACAAAGATAATGCAACATGGGAGTGGAATGAATGAACACCAGAGAAAAAAGGTCCTTGTTAGAAGGCCCCAAAGTGCAAAGAATTCATAGAAACTATGAGCAAACCATCTGGCGTCAATCCCACCAGGTTGACATTCTCCATAAATCTTCTGCTAGGATTGAATGTGTTTGAAGTTTGGAGACAACTTCAGAATTGCCTGAGTCTCCTAACGAGAACGCCCCTTAATTTTGTTATTCAGCCCCCAAACGCTTAATTATTAAGAACATTTCCGGTCTGGAGAAGACAGAAGGAAGGGCACAATTACTGTCCAACATCCAGTTTATGAGGCTTTGGGGGCTGTTTTTCAACATAATCAAGATTTCTGCTGTAAATCACAGCAATCTAGACAGTCCTCCAATGTGGAATTGAAGATGGTTTGGGTTAATTTTTGTTGCTGTTTTCTGTAAAGGGCAGAAATGGTGTTTTAATCAGTTCTTTTTTCTATGAATGCAGCTTTACCCTGAACAAAATAATCAGACACTTAACAGCTTGCTATTTATAGGCTCTGAAATCCTTTGCTGAGGGGTGGCTGCACTGATCAAACTTCAGAGCTCTCTGGAGCTCAGCCCTGGCATCCCTTCATCTGACATGGATTGGAGATGGAAAATATTCATTGCTGTTCCCAAGCATGGAATTACGTTGTCAAGGCCAACAATCCCAGGCTCCTTCTGCCGACTTCACTCTTGGACCTGCTTCAGAGGGTGGGAATGAAAAGAGCCCTGGGTTCAAGTTCAGACTCAAGCCCTTATTGGTCGAACCCTTGAATGAATTAAGAAACTTCTACGTGCCTCAGTTTCCTCACTTGGAAAACAGAACCGCTGATACTGACTCAAGCAACATATACAGCAGAGTTGTTGTAGAGCTCACATGAGGTAACTGGGAATCTCCAAATAAGAGTGACTGTCCCTAAGTGGCTAAGACCTCAGAACCACATCCTGACCCCAAGGTCCTCAGCTTGTCCTGGAAGGTTTCTAGGTTTTCCCCATTTAAAAACAAAAATTGGTAATGAGGCTCTTTCTGTATATCAATAACTAGACAGTTCTGAACAAAAGTCCAGCTGCTTCCAAATTACCCTCTATAGCAAAGGGCTCTGTGTCAATTCCTTTGTTTGGCATTTAAACTCCTTCACAAACTACCTTTCCCATCTCCTGTCCATAGTCCTCTGACCTCTTCCCTCTCACCCCTGCAGGATTCTCCTGTGAAACACAGACAGACCAGAGGGACAATCTGGGGGAGGAGGCGTCACCAAAAGCTATGGGGTGCACAGCCCTCATGCCCATTTGGAGTCCAGATGGCACGACAGACTCACAAAGAGCCTATCCCACAATTCCTTCATGGAGATAGCTTTACACCAGGCATTTCAGTAAGTGGGAAATGCCATCTTAATGAGAAATGATTTATTTTCACACTTAGCTTTAGAAGCTTACCAACTTCAGGATCTACATCATTAATCAACCCTCACTGAGCACTTACCAAGTGCCTACTATGTGCCAGGCACTGTTCTCAGCACTGATAAGATAGATGCCACTGCACAGTACAGAACCTAAACAGATAGATGCAATAAGGTGGCCCTGGGCTGCCTTCCTAATTCTTCTGCTCACTCCTCGTGGCTACCTCTGACTCCTCATCTTTAATGGTGGGGGTGGGGTGGATGACACAGCCTGAGGTCTCCAACAGCACCAAATCTCATGATTTAGGATCATGCCTGGGCTGCAATTGCCTCTGAGGTTTCTTCCAGGCCTGAGATTGTGGGATCCTCTAAAGCAGGCAGGAATTTTCTGCCACGAAACCAAATGGCTCGATGCTGGTAAGGACGAGAGCTCAGACTCTGGAAGCTATCTACACAGCATGTCCCTCCTTCAGACTAGCCACACTAAAGCTCAACAACTATTCTTTACAAACAAGCAACAATGTATTTATAAAACCATTTGTGAAAATCAAGTTCCTCTCAAAGAGACGTAATAACTTCTTCAATGATTACAATTGGTTGGGCTGCCAGACTGAGATGTTGGCATAATTGGGGTGGGGGTTGGGGTGGAGACATTGTTGCTTCTGGAACAAAACAAAATATACATTTTGAAATCTGAATCCGTTAAAGTCAATCTCTCCACAATGGTAGGGTGCCATGCATAAGTGAACTTCAGAAACTGAAAGAGATCGGATGCCTATACTTTTCAGAAGGCAGAAATGGCCAGTCCTGATAGCCAAGAGCAAAGAGAAGATAATGCGGACATCAACCTAGTCCTCTGGCAATCCAGGATCACATTTTCCTACTCACTAAAAAGCAGATGTAGAGAAAGACCAAGGGGACTGATTTACATATGTGTGTGCACATGTGTGCACGGACTAATCAAAACAAAATTTCATCAAGACAGAGAATCACATTAATGAACAGGACAAAGTTCTAGCCACAATCACTGGAAAAACCAAGTGAGGACTTACTGGTGACACGAAGGACACAAAGGGCTGATTTGTCTGACTCGATGGCTTTTTCTGTTATTTCTATTTTGCAACTGTCTTTCTAGTGCCAGTCAGTGAAAGGCAATCAAGGTCATGTTTTCCTAAATGGAGCACATTCCTCTCTAGCAGGGAAAAGCTGTCTTAGTTTATAGTTTAACATTTTTGCAGTGGCCATGCGGGAATTCTCTGGATCTGAAGATTGGGAGTGGGAGAGACAACTTGCTTTGTCAACTGTAACAGGATTAAAAAAAAAACTCCAGAGAGAAAAGTAAACCTGCTCAGGCAAAGTACAGCTAGTTTTTAATTATTCAGTGGCTGATAGGGCAGTGTGTGTATGAGTGAGTGTGTGAGTGTGTATGTATAAGTGTATATGTGGGTATGAGTTTTTATATGAGTATAGATGTGTATTGTGAGTTTGTATATAAGTATAGATGTGTATGTACGTGTATGTGTGTAAATATGTATATATGTATGTGTGTTTAAGTGAATGAGTATACGAATGTGTATGTGGATAGCGTGTGAAAGTGCATTGTGTGAGTGTATGAGTATACATGTGTATGCATGTGTGTGAATGTTTATGTGTGTGCATATATATGTGTGCTAGTGAGTATGTGCATGAGTTTGTGAGCATTTGTGTATTGAGTGCGTAGTGTGTATATGTGCAACATGCATGCATGTGAATTGTTTGAGTGTATGTTTTTGTATACGAGTGAGTATGTGCATAGGGTATGTGAATGCATGTGTGTATGTGTATTTGGATGAGGGTACTGTAGACTACGTGTGTGTATGTGTGTATACTATGTGTATGAGTGTGTGAATGTGGATGTGTTTGCATGTGTGTGTGTGTGAGTGTGTACGTGCAGACACGAAGGCATATGTGTGAATGTGTTTGTGTGTGTGTGTACGTATGTATGCTATGTGTACATGTCTGAGGGTCCAAGTCTGGATGCCTGTTTCTCTTTCCCCCACTCCCCTGCTCTCTACCCCTCCAAGGGACATGAGGGCCTCCTTCTAGGGCCTCTTGCTCCCAGGGAGGAAAGCTGAGCAGCACATTCCTGCTTCAGTGTCGAAAGGGGCTGAGTCATTTATTGGTGCACATGGGGGGAGGGGTGCTGCAGAGCCCACCTGTGGGCTTCCTTTATCTACAGCATCAGGAGCTTCCTTCTTAGAGGTAATGAGGCAAATCTACTTTGATCAGGGCAGGGAGCTTCTTCATTAGTAGAGAGTGCTGAGACAACCTTCAGCACCCAGAATGATCACCTTTATACTCAGTGTTTTAATGAAGGCATGCTCACTGGAAGCCAGATCACGCCATCTAAAAGCTGATGGCAGGTGTGGGCCCAAAGCCAGGCCTTCTTGTCCAGAAAGTCATCACGTCCAAGATCCTCTCCACATCAAACGTTCACGAAACTTGAACTCCCTCCTTGTCTTTCAGGAAAGCTCCAGAGATGCGGAGCTAATGAGTTTGACCTTGGGGTGAGGAAACTATGCCTTGGAAGGAAAGGCTTATCCTTTGGAGCTGAATCCAGGCCTCTTTTCCCAGACCTCCCTCATCTCTCATGCCTTCGGGCATCTGCTTTCACTGAAGGGAAGATGACAGGTGATATAGGGAACCCTCTGCCCTGACCACACCCCACTAGCCTGCATCCATTTCTACCACCAAGGACTCTGAACAATAATTTCTGCTGAAAGGAGGAGTTTATGGGAAAAGCTACATATCAGTCACAAGGACTTCCCATGTTGGGATCACTCTTTGAGCAGCAGCGAACATTCTTGGTTCATGTGCTCAATGGAAGCTTTAGGGAAGAGGTCTATCTGAAATGTATGGCAACTCCCATTGCTGGTGATAGACTGGTTTTAGCAATACTCAGCAAGCATTTACAGGATGCAAAGAAAGGGGAAAACAAAGTCCTTGCCCTCAAGGGTCTTGCCTTCTAATGGGTAAGACAACAGGCCATTAACTATGGAGTCAATCAACTAGCATTTATCAAATGCCTACTATGTGCCAGGCACTGGGCTTAAACCCCAGGTTAGAGAAAGAGATGGAGATCTATAGCTGCCTATCTTCCTGGAGCTCTTTGGAGGCAGGGATTCTTTGTTTGTATCTCCACAGTCTAACAGTTCCTTGAAAGTAGAGATAATTCATAAATGTTTGTTAAAGCATGGTGTCAAAACAATCAGCAAATCAAGAATTTTATGGCTGTGGAAATCAGGATCATGTCACATGCCCTCTCCCCCTTCTCACCTAGGATTCTGGTTCACTTGTCCCCCACTGATCAGTCACTCCACCCACCCATCCACCCATCCATCCATCCATCCACCCATCCATCCATCCATCCACCCATCCATCCACCCATCCACCCACCCATCCACCCATCCATCCATCCATCCCTCCATCCCTCTACCCATCCACCCATCCCTCCATCCCTCTACCCATTCACCCATCCCTCCATCCCTCCACCCATCTACCCATCCACCCATCCACACATCCATCCATCCACCCATCCACCCATCCATCCATCCACCCACCCATCCATCCATCCACCCATCCATCCACCCATCCATCCATCCCTCCATCCCTCTACCCATCCACCCATCCCTCCATCCCTCCACCCATCTACCCATCCACCCATCCACCCATCCCTCCATCCCTCCACCCATCCACCCATCCATCCATCCCATCCACCCATCCCTCCATCCCTCTACCCATCCACCCATCCCTCCATCCCTCCACCCATCTACCCATCCACCCATCCACCCACCCACCCACCCACCCATCCCTCCATCCCTCCACCCATCCACCCACCCACAAAATTGCATTCAGTTTTGCTAAGCACTGGGGCCACAATGACCAGAGGGAAGAATTCCTGCCCTGAAGATGTTCCCTTTCTAATCAGATAAAGATAATGGGGACATTGTCAGCTAGGTAGGCAATGGATAAATTGCTGGACCTGAAGTCAAGAAGACCTGAGATCCATACTTACTAGAGGTGTGATCATGGATAAGTCACTGAAACTACTGGCCTCAGTTTCCACATCTGTAAAATGAGAATAATAACAGCACCTATCCCAGAGGGCTGCTATGAGATGACACAGGTAGCGTGCTTTGTGATCCTTAAGTACGATTTAAATGCTAGGTATTTTATATATGTGCCTGTGTGTGTGTGTGTGTGTGTGTATACATACACACACATGTACATACACAAATACATACATATATACATGCATACATATATATGTATGTATATATGAACATCTTTGAGAGGGGCTGCCCTAACATCTGAAGCACTAGTAAAAAGGTTTATGAAAAATGTGGTTCTCAAGCCAATACTTAAAAAATAAATACACAGGAATTCCATGTAGCAGAGGTGAGGAGGGAGTGTATTCCAGGCAGGGGGTACAGGTTTGGAGATGGAGCACTGGCTTTAAGATGTCCGATATACAAACGGTCTAGGTTAGGAAAGATACTGCGGATTGATGTCTAGACAAGGGAGTTGATAATTGAACCAAGGAGGGCTATAATGTTACTAAAAAAAAGTATAGAGAGAGTAAAGGTCCTAGGACACCGACTGGGGGGAGGGAAACACTCACAGCTTTGTAGTGTGATATGGATAATGAGCTAGCAAAAAAGACTGAGAAGTCTGACAAGTAGGAGGAGAGAGAGAGGAGAATAAGTGGAGGTGCCTACTGGAGGTGCCTTTTTTCAAGGAGTTTGGCTGAGAAAGTGAGGAAAAATGTGGCTGACAGCTGGTGGGATGAGTGAGTCAAGTGAGGTTTCTTGAGAATGGGGGATGCACGGCAGATTTGTAGGTAGTTGAGAAGCAGCCCACAAAGAGACTGGAGCAAAAGAGCAAATGGTGAGGGGAGAAGGGTGATGTCCATGGATTATAAGATAGGGTGAGGGTTCTAGGCAAGGAACAAGGAAGAAGAGTAAATAGTCTTGTTTTGGTTTTTGAAGGCGAGGACCTCAGCTGAGGGGCTGGTGAGAAGCCAGGGATGTTAGAAGCTTGAGTAGACATAGTATTGTTTGGAAAAGCCAGTGAGGTAAGCATGACAGAGAATCGGCTGGAGAGGAATACAAGGATTGCCTGCTACGGTGAGGGCCCAGTTGCATTAAATAACAAAATTTATTGGATCTAAATATAATTTGGAGGTGAGCCTTTCTCTAGCTCATTTACCATTACTAGAGTATGAAGAAAGGCAGATACCATCGTTCTTAATAAAAAAAAATTTTAATTAATTAACTAAATTTATGTTTAATTAAATTGAATATTTTCAGGGTACTAGTACAACGATGATGCCCTGGCTAGGAAAAGAAACTAGACTTTATAGATAATTCTTCAGAAGCCTCCTAAATGCCCAAGGCCATTTTGTACTTCAGCTTTTCAGATTAGACTTTTATAGCCTTAGCCACAGATTAATTTAATCACCCTAAGTCAAGGCCTTTTCAATTAAATTCCTGTTCTTCATATAAAAATCAATACAGAGAAAAATCTATATTTTTGATCCTGTTCTCACACCAAAAAAACAGAAAATCTTCTGCTTATGTATTTTTAACATAATATTTAAATCTTTCTTATTGATTTTAGTTACATGTCTGTGCCATATTTTTTTTCATAGATGCTGACAGTGTGCACAAAGGGAAAATATTTTGTAACTTTGCATTTTAAGGATTAGTCTCTATTGATGTGTTCAAACTTTTTGAGATTGTGAAATATATAGCAATACACAAGACTGATAATGGTTGTTTTTAATTAGAAAGGAGCTTGGGAAATGATGCCACATTTTATTGTTTCTTCTGTTTTGAGAAGCAACATGTTCTCATGTTCCTGAACATCCAACCTTGGTGTCACACAGGGAAAGGCATTGTGGCAATGGAGCTCAGCTCCTTAGGATGGGCACCACACCCAGAATTTCTAACCAGGAACCATGGAACCCCTGGGGCAGATTTAGTGGAATAGGGCTTTGGCTACTCCCAATTAATACACAGCAATGAGCAACTCATCTAACATATATAAATCATGTTTTATTTTCTTAAGACATGAAAGCACTTTGCAGATACACTTTCATTACATGCCTGATCAGAAGACTGATAATAATTGTTTTCAATTAGAAAGGTTCTTGTGAAGTGATGCCATGTTTTGTCAATGTCCTTATGAATCAAGAACACTCACTTAAAATTGTCGAGATAAAATTTGGGGAAAAAAAACCACCCAGGCTATTTAAGACCAATGCTTTTCAAGCACATTTCTGGAGCACTCCACTAGATACTCCCTTCCAAGTTAGTAAATGACCAGTTTTGGATGCGGTAATTCCATTAATTCCTCTTTGCACTACTGTCTTGCCTACATTTTCCAATCTTGTCCACAATAAAAGCATGAGAGATTCATTCAAAAGCTTCACTAAAATAGAGATAAACTAACTCAAACTACACTATAAAGGAGTATTCATTAAAACTATCTAAATGTAGTTAAAGAAAAGTTGACCAGGGCAGCTAGTTGGCACGGTGAGCAGAATACCAGCCCTGGAGTCAGGAGGACCTGAGTTCAAATCCCACCTCAGACACTTGACACACTTACTAGCTGTGTGACCTTGGGCAAGTCACTTAATCCCAATTGCCCTGCCTTCTCCACTCCAAAAAAAAAAAAGTTGACCAGTGAAACAGACTAGATGAGAAAGAAAACAGAGGCAATCATAAGTAAAAGCCAGCATTTGATAAAGTTAAGAACAAAAACTATTGAGTAAAGTATTTATCTTGATACAACCTACTTGTAAAACTGGAAAGCAATTTGGCAGAAATTAGGTTTAGATTAAGATCTTACACCATGTACCACAATAATCAATAATTTTAAAATGGATCTATGACCTGAGTGGAGGAGAAAGAGGAAGAGGAGGAAGGGGAAGAAAAAGAAAGAAAGAAAAGATGGAGGAGGAGGAGGAAAAGGAAGAGGGGAATGGCATGATTAAATATATGCTTTAGGAATAACATCTTGCCACTTGATACATCCAAGAGATCAGAGACTAGAGGTTCTGTTTAAGAAGCTACTGAAGGAATCCAAGACAAGGAGCATGAGGAGAAAGGGATCAAGAACCTTCAACACCTCCAGCCAGAGAGCAAATTCTTAACCAAATAAGAAAAATAAGAGATCATAATAGTTAAGATAGATAATAATGATGACAACAAATTTAGAAGCTTTTGCAGGAATGAAATCAATGAAGACAGAATTAGATGAGAAATGATAGAATAGGAAAATATTTTCGTCAAAAAGAAGCAACAAAAACATGATATCCAAATAAATATCCAAATATATCCA